>NW_004524605.1:179787-201575 GCF_000260255.1 Octodon degus | reverse complement strand
GCGGCCCACACTGTGCCTGGGCTGGGATTGGTCCCGCCGGCGCAGGTTAGCAGGAAGCTCTCCACACACTCACCGGACCTGGGCTAGGACTGGGTCTGTGGAGGTGGTTTTTATAAGACTCTCGTTTCTTCTCTCCTTTTTGCGAGGACTGAGGCATCCAGGTGCACTGTGTGTGACACTGTTATGTAATGACCGTACTGCAGCCTCTCCATCCGGAGGAACTGAAAACTCTGGGGCAGGGGCAGGTGAGTAAAATTTGTTTGCCAGTCTTTGCTAGGTATCTTCCTATCTTCTGGAGACCAGGAGGGGCCTGTTGATTTGTGGAGGGGCTTTTCTTTTCACAGGCTTCAAGGCCACTGTCTGAGGCCCTTTCTGAGGAGCAAGTGGCCACCATTGCTGTGTTCCCTCTTTCCACAGGTGGAGATTGGTAGAGGGTCTTTAGAACTTCTCAATGACTGACCTCAGGAAAAAAAGCTGTCCCTCCTTGGCTAGGAATCAAGCAAAAGGCTGAAGGGTTGAGCACCTTTGTTGTCGCAGTGGAGGAATTCTGAAGCTTGATATTTTTTAGGGACTGTTCCCCCAGTAAGGGACCCAACAGAATCCTGGGCTGGTGTCTTTCAGCCATCTGGTGACCTATCATGTCATTGGAAATTGACCTACACAATTTCCTGTGTTAACCTCGTCATTTCCCTTTTGATGTCCCTTGCAGTGTATTGTTGCCTTCTTGGCAACTGTACAACTTTTAGGATATGTCTATCTCCTGATGGTACCTGCTGGAGAAACATCTTTCCAGGTAGCTGTGTGGGCATGCAGGGCAAAAGAAGCATACTTAGAATATAAATATTTAGCCTGTTTTCCTTCACTAAGTCCAGTGCCTAGAACAAGGGCATTGACCCAGCTAGCTGGGCCCCTGTCCCAGGCGAGATGATGAGCTCTCAGTTGTCTAGGATTGCACTGCCACTGCACGTCCAGCTTGCTCCCAGGAAGAAACCCTCAAGTCCTCTTGTGTACATTGTTGTTAAACACCACCTGCTTGCAATCCTGTCTCCAGTCCTGATGTTCTGCTAGGAGGAAGGCACAGAGTGTAATAGTGGGCAGGATCTGAATTACTTGCCCCTCTAACAGCATGGCGTAGTGTTTTACCAGCCAACTGTCACAGCCAAAGACTGCCCTTGGAGACCAACAATCCCAAAACATGGTGTGGAGAGTAGTAGTTCAGTCATTTTCCAGGCTTAGTTTGGTGGCCTTGGTTTTTTTTTTTTGTTTGTTTGTTTGTTTGTTTTGTTTTGTTTTTCTTTTTTTTTTCTTTTTTGCAGAACTGGGGATTGAACTCAGGCCCTTGTACTTGCCAGGGAAGTGCTTATTCCACTGAGCCATCTCCCTGGCCCCTGCTAGATTCTTTTTCATCTGTCATAATTCCCTTAGGGAGAAGATAAGTGAGATCATTGGGTTCCTCCTGTCTAGTGTTTGACCCTGTTACCTAAAGGAGAAATGAAGTGGGGTCAGGGCCTGAGTGTCCTGGCCTTAGGGGCTCACTAAATGGCCCTGAGTAGGGAGCACAGCCAGGCCTGAGAGGGGGCTGACTGATCCTCTGGAGGCATGGGAGGGTAGAAGCAGTTTGGGGGCTAATTTTCCTTCCAGTCTCCCACTGCCTTGGTTTCTTCCTGTCATTTTTGTTTCTTTTTTTGTTTTTTGTTTTTGTAGAGCTGGAAGTCAACTCTCCCAAGGCCCACTGGGCTGCTTTTGTTCATCTCAAAAGAACCATAGTGGCTAACAAGGCCAAGTCCATCTTGCAGGTTTTACAAAAAGCAACCTGTACAGACCTATAGTTTCTCCTCCTTTTTGTCCTTCCTCCTGCTGGCCAAGTCTTGCCTTCTCCCAGTGGATACCTTGTCCGTGCCTTGGTGCAATAAAAGATCAAGAGCTTTCTCTTCAGGGATTAAAAGTCAAATTTCTCCCCATTCTTGCAGGTACACCACAGAGGTGTGTCCATAGGAGGGAAGCTGGCCAAATTTCCCATCTGAAACTCCCAAATGCAAAGAAGGTAGAGCAGCATGGGTGCATCTGATTGTACGTATCAGCCTCTTTCCCTTTATACTCCAGGTAGCAATAGAATGCCATCTCCTTGTCCTACTAGCAGCCACTGCCACTGGCCCTGTCCCTTGCCTGAGGGAGCCGCATGGAAATCAGTTGCCCTGTGAGGGCCTTTCCTCCTGGCTCCTTTTGTTTACAGCTTCATTAGGGGACTTCCCCTGCCACTACCTCACAGCAGGGGGAAAAAACAGTTCCTCTCAGCTTACTGGTGGCAGTCATGAGGTGCCCTAGTGAGAATGGAAGGAGGACCTGCCATCCCCCCAACTGCTGAGGTGCCCTGGGCCTAGAGGTTCCCATAGCCAGAGCCCTTAGCAGTTGAGATTACACCTGACAAATCAAACTCCACAGGACCAGGGTGCCCAGATGTTTGAGACAGGCCAAGCTAGATTTTTTTTCCCCTCTTATAATCTCTCCCCACTTACCTAAAAGTTCTTTAAGAGGGAGGGGGGCTAGGGGCCAAGAATTTCTCTTTACCCATCCACAGAAAGAAGCAGGCTGCTGGAGGCTACACCACTAAGTAAAAGACAATCTCTGATCTAGGTCCTTTCAGGTACCACATGGGGAGGCTCTAAACTGAGAAGAAAATAGGTACCAGTGATATAGGGTATAGGATATGGGACCTCCTAATATAAGGAAAACAGAACCGCCGACCTGCAAGATATTAAAAAACTAAGCAGTGACTTCTAGGAATGATGCTGGTTAAGAGTAGGACCAACGGATGAACCCCACTTCTCAAGGGTGTTCATTGAGCAAAACCATGAGATGAAGCAGGTGCAAGGTGGGACAGAACTATAACCAATAAGATCACAAGTATAGTCACTTAGATAATGTTGATCCAATGGAAAATTACAGGATGCTTGTGAGATGGGACAAAACTATGATCAACCATAATAAGATTACAAGTATAGTCACTTGAGTAATATTGACTAAGTGGGGATCAAATGGAGAAGCAAGTCATGTAGCAAGCACACGTGGAACCGACAAGGAGTTTCCTGGAAGGGGTGGGTTAAGGAGGTTTGGTCCTTCACTCTTAGGTGATAGAGAGAGAGAGAGAGAGAGAGAGAGAGAGAGAGAGAGAGAAGAGGAGATACAGTGTTTCTATTTCCTTGTAGAGAAGCAGAAGTAAAAGGAAGGGGATCAGAGGGCCTTTATTGACTGAGGACACAGAAAGGATGAGGGAGATGGGGAATCCTCTGACCGGAGACAATGAAAAGCTGAGATTTTTATGGACTTGCTAAGGGTAGAATTTGAGTGGCAAGTTAAGTGACATATAAGGAGCAGATTGGGGCTCCTTTATGCATGGGAAAGGTGAAAGGAAGTTGTGTCAAGGGCTGGAGTGGAGAAGGAGAAGTGGTCATTGGGAAGATAAGCTGTTTTTTGGGGGGTTTTGGTGGGGTGGCAGTGGGGATTCAGCCATGTTGAATCAGGGCCATAATTCAGCAGTTTTTACTTGGGCTGAAGCCTATCATTTCCATCTTTTAGTTGTCATGAAGGGGTGATGACTCTTAGACTGCTTCCTGCTGACTGAAGGAGTTGTTTTTGGGGCAGGGAGGATTGACAGGATGATGGTTCCTGCCCATGTAGAGGCTAGAGCCAGGTGTTTCAGCCAGGATGAGAAGTTCATCGTTAGTGAAGGCTTGCATCTGAGTTTGAAGAAAGCTTGAAAAAAGTTTAAAAAGGTACGATGCTGTGAGTAAATATGTCATCATCATGATTAAAGGACCCAGAAGGTGAAGCAGAAAGAGGGCCCATCATCTGAATGTCATTCCACCATGACCTTGGTGAGGGGAAAGAGTATCTATTTTGTAGTTCTTGGTGTTTACACTCTAGCCAATATGAGCTCAAATGGACTTAAGAAAAAGGGTGCCCTAGAAAGTGCCCTGAGTCCTGTGAGAGCCAAGGGGAGGCACTGGGGCCAGGCATGTGCAGCTCCAGGATAAGCTGGGTGAGGTGGGCCCTAAAAGCCCCTTTACCTCTGTTACTCCAGATCTACTGACGATAGCGTATTTTGCCTTTTTGAGTGTCTGTGTTTGTTGAGCTAACGGCTATGAACCATGTGTTAGAATAGGTGTAACCACATTATTGATAACCTTGAGATCTTGAATTAGATGATAGGAACCATTAGGTTTGAGTGCAGGTAGAATGGGAGTATTGGAGGGCAAGTGGGTAGTTCTAAGAAAACCATTGGTAAGGAGATGGAAAATTATAGGCTTGAGTCCCCGTTGGTGTTTAGGGGCTATTGGATATTGGGGAATGCAGGGAAGGCTGAGAGATCCTTGAGGTGAACTAGGCTAGCATGGGTGGCACAAATGGGATTGGAAGTGTCCCAGAGTACATGGTCGAAGAGGAAGGGAGGAGCTGGTGGTACCTTGAGATTGGATTTGTAGTAGACGCACTTAGTGGGAGAGGGATGAAAGTAGTGAATTTGGGCCAGAACCTATCAAATCACTGCTGTTTATCCAGGAAATATATGAGTGTGTAGTTTCTGGGGTTTTGTCTTGTTTTGTTTTGTTTGTCTTTTTGAAACGGTCTCACTATGCAGCTCAGGCTGGTCTTGAGCTCACTTTGTAGCTGAGGCTAGTCTCAAACTCACAGTGATCCTCCTGCCGCAGCCTCCCAAGTGCTGGCTCATCATTTTGCTTTTTTTTTTTTTTTTTTTTTTTTTTTTTTTTTTTTTTTTTTTTGCAGAGCCAGAGATTGAATTTAGGCCCTTGCGCTTGCCAGGCAAGCACTTATTCTACTTAGCTTATTCTCCCCAGCCCTCTCGCTTTTTCTTGAAGCCTGTAAATGCACCTCCAGCCATAGCTGTCTTGTGCACTGACCTTTCAAGGGCTCAGCCTTGTCTGACTGCCCACAATATTTCTAAGTAGCTTAGTTATCTGTAATATAAATCTTTTCTTAGGATCAGCATTGAAAACTATATCACCCATCAATCTCCAATCTCAGGAAACTTGGGTAGCATTTTATATAACTGATCATTTTGGGACCCATTGTTGTAGGCAACTGAGACAGAAATATAGGTAATAAGACAGGGTGAGGCCCTTAAAGGAGCCTGTATGGGAGACAAGATAATTTTGAACTGTGGCAGAGACAGGCACTTCCACTGTGGGCCAGAGGGCCAGACAAAAAAAGTAAACAAATGTACCTACATACCTCCCTAGGGATAGATGTGAGGGATTGATATTCTAAATAGGTAGCAATCATTTTGAAAAAGAGCCACTAACCCAACACCCTCCGGAAAACCCTTTGTTCTGTATTCACGCCCACTCCCCATTTGACCCTGATTTAACCAAGTTTACTTGAGCAATCATAATCTTACTGGTTGGCCATAGTATTGTCCCACCTAATACCCACCATTTGAGTTCCCACGTTTCACACCTTGGAACTATGTGATGTGTGTTTTCTCTATAAAAATTTCTAGAAAGGCAAGTTCCTTGGTAATCCACTTGGGACCACTTTTGTCTCAGACAGCAGCTTTCTTTCTCTCAAGGAAGTATTCTGCTCTTTAACCTCCTCCATCACCCCAGATATCCAGCAGGTTGGGAATCTTTCCCCTGTATCATCGTCCCTTTAAGGAGGGCCAGAGCTGCCATATCCCAGAAATCAGCAGAGAGAAATGCCGGTGCAGTCTTGGGGCTCCAGGAGAGTCACACAAGGAACGGGGCTGCCAGTCCTGTAAGTCAGTGGAGCAAAGAGCAATGCAGGAAGCAGTATGTCGCCCTTCTTACTATGACTCAGGAGAACAGTGGGAGTTTTTGGGAGGGCCTGGGTCAGGGCAGCGGAATATAGATGTACATGGATGTTCCTGGTTCTGGGTAGCCAAGGAGGGTACTACACCAGGCCCAGCCTGTTAGAACAGTGCAAGGTCATTTGGAAGAAAAGTCTTAGTTTAGAGCAAATGTTGTATTACAGGGTAGGAAAGGCAGCCTCAAAGAGTTGGCCCCAAAGCAAAACTGACCCTGCTGATCTTCATTCTCTTTATTTTCCCATGCTTCCTGCCTTTTTTTTTTTTTTTTTTTTTTTTGGCAGAACTGGGGATTGAACTCAGATCCTTGAGTTTGCCAGTCAAGCACTTATCTTACTGAGCCATCTCCCCAGCCCCACTGCCTTCTTTTTGAATGTGTATAAATGGAAGGAGAGTTTGAGTCGCCTCAATTTTGCAATCCTTTCATTTTAGGATACTCATTGCCTTAACTTGCACATGGATAGAGAAGCAGTGGTGTTTGTTTTAAAGGTGGAAAATTTCTCTCTGCTCCTGGTGTGAACCAGCTCCACTGCTTACATCTGCCTGCTCTGGTCCCTCTTGTCATGTTGTTAAAAGGGATACTGGCAAAGGACTTTTTGTGGACAAGTAGGAGTGGGCCTCTTGTTTCATGCTGGGGATGGCGTGTAAGGTTGGTGAGGACACCTACTCTGAGAGGAACAGGAGTGGCTACATGGGCAGCAGCAGACATAGAAATTCAGTGCCAGCAGTCGTTAGCTAGAGAAGGCTTAGACTGGTTGAGGAAGACTGAGTGGGTAAGCTGTGCCATCCTGTACAGTAAGCAGCATCCATGTGGGAGGGCCATGGCAGGGAACAAGAGGACTACTGGCTCACTTGGCTGTGTACAGAGGAGTGATTCCATCCTGGGAAACAGCAGCAAGCTCTCTGTAGCACCGATAGGATGGAGAGTAGAATCCATAAAAAGAGACACAGTAGAAATGGGGGTGTCTGAGGCCTGCCTTATTTGTCTCTGACCTTTGTGTTAATTGTCAAGCAGAACAGAAAAAGGCCAGGTCTATGTTTTAGTGTTAAATAGAGAAGCTTTTTCCCAGCAAACACAATATGGAGTTGTTATGCTTTTAAAAAAATTTTAACATAAAAAAAACTTAATGTATTTGGACAAGGTCTTACTACATCTCTCGGACTTATAGTGATCCTCCTATTTTCATCCTTCCCAGGGCTGGGATTACAGATGTGCGCCACCACCCCCATACTCAGTGGTCACCTTAGTGTGCCTGGGGGTGGGGCTGGTGAGGCATGTGGTGCAGGGGATCAAACCGTGGTCCCTGCACTTGCCTAAGCAGGTGCTTAGTCCACTGAACTATATTGCTGGTCCTATTACACTTTTTAACAAAGAAGTTTATCAGGGTATTTCCCCTGAAGTGGAAACCTGTCTGAATCCTATGGGTACTGTCCACTGGCAACTGGGCTCAGTCTGGGAGTTGTGGTAAAACAGAAGGACTCAAAGCCACTGAGCTGTTTGAACAAGACCATCCAGAGCCACAGGGAAAGAAACTCAGCTGCCGGATCCTGCAGCCATCCATGCTGCTCCACGCCAAGAAGAAATATAGACGTTATGGGGATAAAAACGTTCAGGTAGGAGGCCAACCCACTCAGGCCCCCCTTCTGTCTCTTTCTCTTGTACAGAAGCTTTTTTTTCCCCAATAAATATATTCGGCTCTTTAAAAAAAGTTCAGGGCTGGGGAGATAGCTCAATGGAATAAGCGCTTGCCTGACAAGCACAAGGGCCTGAGTTCAATCCCTGGTTCTGCCAAAAAAAAAAAAAAAAAGTTCAGATATTAGCAATAAAGGGTGGTGTCGGGCTGGTGAGATGGCTCAGTGGTCTAAAGCACCTACTTACAACAAGCTTAGCAAAGCACAGGGACCGTGGTTCAATCCCCCAGCACCACATGCCAGCCAGCCCCGCCCCCTGGTGGGCTGAGCTGGCCACACACACAAAAAAAATAAATAAATAAATTTATAAAAATAAAAATAAAGGGTGGTGTTTTTTGGTATATTCTTGTCAGTCTTCAAGGATTAAATAATTTCCATTTATTTGGAAATTATTCTCTCCTCACTAAAAATTACAGAAGACGTAGGGGAAAATTCTCAGGCAGGTTTCCACATTCAGTCTAGCTCAGTTCCTGTCACTCTTATTCACTGGCTGTACCCCACCTGCCAGTAGCAAGTGCTTGTTTGCGTGTTTCCTCACACACACACATGCCGCTTACTCTGGCCTGTGGTGCTTTCGGCCCCTACAGGGATTGGCTTTGATGCAAGAAAACATCACCTCCAAAGCTCAGCCATGTTTATTGGGAAAGGTAGGGGTGTCAGGATGGAAGTGTGGTTTCCAGCCTTGCAGGTAGGCAGCAGCTTGTCCTGAGTCAGGGGTACTCCAGTCTTGACTCAGCCGAAGAGAGTCAGGGCTCCCTGGAAGAGAAGCCGAGTGTGAGTGGACTCCTCTTTGCTCCCAAAGGTAGCTGAGGTGGGGCCCTCATTCTGACTGTTGAAGGCCATTCAGACTAGAAAGGAAGGCACAAGGAGAGGGATATGGCCACTGGATGGAGTGGGCCCTGGGACCAGTGCCACAGCCCACTGGTTGCTTGCCATATACCCTGTGCTGGATTCTTCACAGATCCCTGAAGTTCAGGTATTGTCAACCCCATGCACAGCCAGTGCCTCTGAGCTTCTCCCAGTGGTGGGCTTACTGGATGGGACAAGGTCTCCCTGCCTGGGGCTGGGATGGTCAGGGAGGGACACCCATGTGGGGTGGGGTGGGTGCTGTTACCAGTAGCATCTTCACAGCTCTCACAGCCTCAGGACCTAGCTCAGCAACACACTTCCTAGAACCCTCTATGAGGTGCTCCACTGGGATGCCCAGGCTGGCCAGAATGAGTCTCAGGGGATTGAAGGGCAGGGGGAGACTGGGCACAGCCCCAGCCACAGCCTCTGCAGCAGGGGCCAGGGCTGCTATGGGTTCAGCCGCGGTCTCAGCCAGGGACTTCACAAAGAAGGCATCACCTGCCAACACACAGGAGGGGAAATCACACATCTGCATCCAGGGGAATGTGGGCACCTTCACCACCTGCCCCCCCCCCCGCACTGTTCCCTCCCTGATGGCTGCCCCATGCAGAAGCTGGGGAACACATGTAGGGAGGTGACATGGAAGCAGAGCCTTGGATCCAATGAAAAGGCTGCCGAAAGCTAAAAGAGTCTCCTGGGCTGGAGAAAGGGGAAGCTGCTCATTGTGCAGGCTGGTCTAAGAAGTGGGAAATGCATTCTGTACCTTGAAGCGTGACTGTTCCCGAATTCTGATGGCATGTGTGTAGGTGAGCAGGGCATGAGAGAGAAGAGACTGGAGCACAGGCCAGGCTGACTCCAGAAGGCTTGGAAGGCCACAGGAAAGAGAGCCGGGAGCCTCTGAGGAGGCCCTAGAGTTGCAGCTGCAAGGACCAACACCTGGTGCCTGGGGTGTGGAGGCTCCAGGGTCAGAATCAGCAAGGGGAGGAGCTGGGGCTGAGGAAGAGCAGATTCTGATGGCAGCTGCCTTCTGCCTCAAGACCCCAGGGGGACTCACCAAAGTGGCTGAGCAGGGCCACAGACAGCACCAGAAATGTGGTGGCGAGCTTCATGGCAGAGCAGGACTTGGAGGATGCTCTCAGGACCTAAGGCGGGCTTTCAGAACCCAACCCAGAAACATTCATATACTGGGAGCTGGGACCTCACCCTATCTTCCTGAGGAGTGTGTTGTTTGCTTAGCTAACAGATAGAAACCCAGCCAACTTCCTGCTCTGGCTGCTGGGCCCTGGGGAGCTTGGTCCCCTTATCCCACCTGGGTCTGGGAGGGTTCCTTTTGGCAGCATCTCCTGAGCCCAAGAGCAGGAACTGAGGCTGAGCTTTGTCTCCACAAGGCCTACTCAGGACTGCACTTTCACTCTGTGGTCTGACCCTACCTCACCCTTACAACAGTGTAGGCTCCAGACACCAGCCCAGGGAAGGAACAGGCAAGGAGTGGCTGGGAACCAGCAGGTCTTTGTGACCTCAAAGACTTTTTTGATTGAGATGGGTGTGCACATCCACAGAGCAGAGCCAAAGGAGGCCCCTGGGGCTGGAGGAAGGGGAGGCTGCTCTTCCTGCAGGCTGGAGGCAGGTCTCAGAAAAGGGACATTGGTTCTGTACCTTGAAGGGTGCCTGGGCATTCACCAGGCATATATGTGGGGTAAGAAGAGGCTGGGGGCACAGGGCAGACTGACTCTAGAAGACCAGAAGGCCAGAACCCTGGATGAGTGAGTCCTTCCAGCCAACGTCATCACTCGCCCTCTTTGCAGTTCTGGGGGCTGCATTTTCATAGCATTTTTCAGGGCACTGTGTCCAAGGACACAGTGACACACAGCCCTGAGAGGACTGGCATGTCACACTGGTCACATTCTTAGATGCTAAATGGAGTGAGATTATAGAAGAAAGAAAAAGGCAGAGACTAGTTACCTGAAGTGGAGGGATTCTGTCCTTTTGACTTCTGTCTCCCTCAGATACTGGGTCAGGGAAGCAGCCCCTTGGAGCAATAGTCAGGACTCTGAGCTTTGGTCCAATGTATCAGACTTGTGTAGGTTTAGAGCACAAAAATACTGATATTTTGCTTTTTGCCATTGTTCCTTTGGAGGGAAGGCCTATGCAAGACAGGCTCCTTGGACACCCTTGCGTTCTTGGCCAATCTGACAACACCAATGCTGATGAGGAAAGAGTGCTTCTTCTAGTGCTTTATCTGCCTTTCTTAATAAAAATATGTTAAGATGAGGGCCCCAGTCCAACCAGAGAAGTTGGTCATAAGAGTCAATGTGGATTCCAGAGCGAGGCATTCTGGGATCTGAACTTCAATGACCTTTCTCACAAACCAGCCAAGCATCTTAAGACATCAAATGCCAATTTTAGTAGAAACTGAGGAGATAGAAAAGTCAATAATACATGGACCAAATTTACTGTATGTATTGGGAATCACAAGATTTAAGTTTGGAAAGGTCCATGGCACCTTCCTCAGACCAAAGCAGCATTTTGATTTTTAACGGTCACTCTCAGAGCAGGCACACAGAAAGCCAGCACATTCTTTCCAGACAACAATCAGAGCTGTTTTGAAACTCAGTGATTTTTTTCTGAATAGAGAAGACTTGGGGAAAACTGGCTGGTGTATGAATTCTACAGACAAGGGCTCTCCAGTGGAACTTGAGTGGTTCCAACTCCCCTCCCACAAGCTTCTTTTCATGGAAATCTACCTCTAGAAGTTGTCCTATGAATGTCACCAGGCTGCCAACTAAAATGGCTTACAAGAAGAGTTGAGACTGCTTCGCTGCACTGTGACTTTGTGGGGGCCTGGTATTTTTTCCTTTGTGGGTGGATTTTTTTCTTCCATAAAAAAGTTTATAAAAACATGTTTTATGGGGCTGGGGAGATAGCATGGTGGTCTAAGCACCTGCCTGGCAAGTACAAGGACTAGGGTTCAATCCTTGGTACTGCATGCCACACCGGCCCTGGAACCCCAGGTGTAGTGGTGCACACCTGTAATCCTAGAACTTGGGAGGCTGACACAGGAGGATCACTATGAGTCCAAGCTGTGTAGTGAGATCCTGTACAGAAAACAAAAACAAAAACAAACAAAAAAAAAAAACACACACACACATTACAACTAAATTGGCCTAAAGATAAAAATAACCCAGAGTCTGGATGTATTGTTCTATATTCATGAGTCATTATTGATTTTTTCCCTCTGATTTAAAGAGAAGTTCAAGTGGAAATCTATTCATGAATAAATCATCATATTCTTTGTCCCTAAATGCATTACCCATCCTGGGCTCTGGGCCTCCTGGGCCCTGAAAGTCAGTAAGTAGAAACCACTGGTGCTTCATCACAGAAGCTGTGGTCCTTTTGCCACTGCCAAAAGTGACGCAGGCAGCGAGGTGTGCTGGTGTAAGCCTGTAGTCCCTTCCACTTGGGAAGGTGAGGGGGGAAGATCACTTGCACCCAAAAATTCAGTGCCAACCAGATCAACAGTGAGATAACCTCAACTGCAACAAACACCTAAGTAAACAATCTGCATGAGGTCCAGGTGTGCATGTGGAGAGGCTGACCTCCCTATTCAGTGCCCACCCAGTGCCATCCCAGCAGTACAGCAGTTCCCTTCAGCAAGCTGGGCCTAGCGCTGCCAGTGACATGTGATTGAGGTTTCAGGAGCCCACACACTTAGCATCTTGGCTGGTGGAGAGGCTGGCTCTGCCCTTTATCGTGCTGGAGAACCTTGAGGTGCATGCCCTGGGCTTTGGCACTAACAGAGGGAGAGACCACATCCCCGCAGATGACCCAGACTCTACTGTTTGGCCGCAGGGAGCTGGCACTGACCTCGATGGGATCCTTCTGGCAGGGTTCTCTTTTTTCCAAATTTTTATTGTGATAAATACATATAACACACAGTGTACAAGTGCAGCCTTTGTTTGTTTTGAGGCAGGGTCTCACTACATA
This sequence comes from Octodon degus, assembly GCF_000260255.1. NCBI lineage: Eukaryota > Metazoa > Chordata > Mammalia > Rodentia > Octodontidae > Octodon > Octodon degus. Next base: position 189,211 of record NW_004524605.1, on the reverse strand, counting down.
GTTCAGGTTGGCCTTAAACTCACTATGTAGCCCAGGCTGGCTTCAAACTCACAGTGATCCTCCTGCCTCAGCCTCCTGAGTGCTAGGACTATAGACATGTGCCACCACACCAGGCTTTTTAAAAAAAACTTTAAAACAAGTTCTTGCTAGGTTGCCCAGATAGGACTCACTCTTGGGATCCTCCTTTCTTAGACTCCCACAGAACTAGGATTATGAGTGTATTATCACACCTGGCTTTTTCTTCCTTTAAAGGCTTCATATTTTACTGTTGTATGTCCATATCAGATTTTGCTTCACTTGGGTTGCTCTGTTGTTTTAACTACTGGGGGTAATGTTGGTGTGAAAATGGGTGTACAGGTATCACTTTGAGACCCTACTTCCCACTATTTTGGGAATATGCCTCCCCTAATTAAGGAGTATGCATACCCCCACTGAGTACCTGAATCACACGGCATCGACAGTACAAACTCCATACTTTAATGCCGTTCCCTCTTAACTAAGCACCTATCTGACACCATGGCCATAAATTTGCAGTTCAAATGCGTCAATGAAACTGACACACATTTCTTTTTCCTTTTTCACAGGTTCACTGAGAGACTTGTTCTTACTGTAGATCTTAGCAACCTCAGGACGCAAGGTTTTTTTTTTCTTTATTAGGCCAACAACTTTTACCTTTTCCTTAAACACAAGCTTACTGTGCAGCTTCTCTTTGGCCTATCCACATTGTCAGCATTTCCAGTCTTACACTTTGGGACTATTCTAAATAAATTGAAGGTTACTTGACTGGAAGCGCTGTGATTCCATGACGGGTCTGATAACTGAGCTGCTACAGAGTGACTGAGGGGAGCAGTGTGTGCAGGTGTACTGGGGGGCAGGCGGTACGAGGGGCCTCACCTCACTCAGTGTGGCATGGGATTGAAAAGTTAAGAATTGTTTATCTCTAGAATTTTCCATTTAATATTTTCTGGTCCCTGATTGACTACAGATAACTGCAACCATGAAAGCAGACCCTCTGTTAAGAGAAAACTACCATACGTCCAGAATCACAGCTGCCACACCATTTGCATCTCCACCACAACGCAAGGGGCTCCCCTTGTCCACGTCCTCAGCACTCATTATCCTGTGGCAGATGCTGTGGCCTGGGCTGCCTGCTCTCGTTGGATGGCTTTTGAGAGCTGAACTTGGACCTACCTTGCACCACATGGAAACCCCTGCACAACAAGAGCCAGCAGTCTGTGGGGCTCAACAGTTCCTGTCCCAGCACTGTTCCTGCGGCCTCCTCACACACCTTTCCTGGCATTCTTTGCCTTTGAAACAAGTTCCATGGGGCTTGTCTGAGTGGCACAATACCTGCCTAATATAGCTGAGGTCCTAGGTTCAATCTCCCGCACTGTGAGAAACCAAACCAAAAGAACCAAAACCAGCCCACAAAAGCTCCCAGCGTCTTCTGCCTTTCTGGCTCACATAGTCTGAGTGCATTTGCCGTCTTCCCATACACATGAAGTGTGACCCCAGGCCTGCTTCCCCTGTGCCTAAGTTTTCCAATTCACCAAATAGATCCCCTTAGACCCCCAACACAATGTGCTTTCATGTCCGCTTCACCCCTAAGGGGTCCAAGGGACTGGCCACAGCCTTCCAAGTGTAACAGTCAAGGCCAGAGCACACTCAGGCTGGCCCCCTTTAGCCAGCACAGGCTGCAGTGCTTCTCAGTATGAGCTGTTGGTGGAGGTGGGCAGTGGGGATGGCTGGAGCGTGGGGTGCTCTCTGTATTAGCACCCTGAGGCTGCTCTAACTAATTGTCATGTGGTGGTGGCTGGAAGGAACACATTTTTGCAGGCCAGAACTCCTGCATTGGTGGGGTGTGAGCAAGTTATGGGCGGGACCACACTACCACTAGAAGCTCTACAAACTAATTCTCAGCCTCCTCTACCTTTTCTGGTGGCTGCTGACATCCCTGGGTTTGTGGCCTCGTTGCTCAGTCTCTGCCTCCATGATGTCACTTCCTCCCCTACCCTCCCTTCCTCTCCTCCCTTCTATTCCTCCCCTCCTTCCGCCTCCCCCTTCTCTCTCTTCCCTCTTCACTCTGTTTCTCTCTCTGGAATCTCCCTGTCTCTTTTTCGTAAGATTGCGTATGATTGCATTGGCTCAAGATAGTCCAAGGGAATCTCCTCATCACACTGCTAAGGTTCTTTTTTCATATATAGTCACATCAAAAGTCTTCAGGCATTGGGTGGGCTAGATTCCTTAGCCTACCCACCCTTTTGTTCTGTATTGCCTCTTTACCAGCTAGGTGAGTTGAGGTTTTCAGCAGGTGTTGGAGACAATTTAGCCTGGGGAGAGGGTGCCAGAGTGGCAGTGGTTGTCAGCACCCAGCCTGGGCCTTCAGCCTGGCTCCTGCCTGCCTGCTTCTGTGGCAGAAGGGAAGGGCTTAGCACCCTCTGCTGATGATGTATTCAGCCTGTCCCAGGCAATGTTTGCAGGGCATCCTTTGGGGCAAGACCTCATCTGGCCCTCTTGAGATTCAGGAAATGCTGGAGGTAAATGACTTTGGTAGTCCTGGGTATGGGCCAGACATCAAATTTGGAACTGTGCAAAGCAGCTGTGAGGAATGTGCCCACCTCCTCTGGTTGGGGCTCCATCCTGGTGCTTGGCACTATCCACATAGCATTCTGAATTCTGGGACTCTCCACAGCAGGGCAGCAGGTGCTCTGGACCTGTGGAAGGGTCTCAGCTAGCTGTGGTGGACTCTTGCACTTCTGAAAGCCACTAGCTGACTTCCTGTTTACAAAAGCTCCCTAAGGCCTGGCCATGCTCCCCACACTCAGATTCTTGTCTGGGGTCCTTGCTCCAAACTGCTGCCCCATCCTGCACTCCCATGTCCTGTACCCACTCTGGACCTCAGGTACAGCTGCCATAGGCACACAAAGGTGAAGTTTAGGCTTGCGGGCCAGGACTGCCATACGGCAGCCCCAGTACTCGAGGAGGTATCCTGTTCTGTGTGTCAAACCAAACCAGCACCTCTATTTTTAGGCTTGCCACTGAGGAGCCTTCTCTGCTATTCCTCACTCAGAACAAGGTTATGTAAACTGGGGCGGATGGCAGGTCCAGTGCCACTTCTCGTTGGTGAGGGGCATGGGCCCTCTGGGAAGGTGGCAACCTCCTGGCCCTGCAGACCAGGTGCTTCGGCGACTGTCACGAGAATTGAGTGTGGCATACTGACCTCACCTGTTCTTTCCATGGCAGCTTAGCATCATGTCATCCCATGGAGTCCAGCTGAGGGTGACAGGCACAAGATTTTATGCTGTGGGATGTACCAGTGATGCTGATCTTAGATAAACCACCCCATTCCCCCTCAAGCCAACATGTGCACAGCTGGGAACAGGCCCTCCCTGCCTCTGAGCACCCCACAAGAGCCTGCGCATCCCCACACAGCCTTCTGGACGTGGCCCAGTCTCGGGAGCCTGGGCAAAATGGCCACCCCATTCTTTCCTAGGGATGTCCTGGTATGCTCCAGATGTGCCATGCGGGAGCACTGGCCAAGAGGTGCCTCTTCTCTCGCGCTTGTGTTGTCACCCCGAGGAAAGGTGGGACCCAAGTATGAGAACCTGTGGCATGCCCCTGGGCTTTCTGTAGCACCAGGCACAGGCAGCTCAAGGAGCAACAGATGGAGACATTGTTTACCCTAACATATAGACACTGCTCAGGGCCAACCCACGCCCCATGCCTATACACCTCTCTCAGCTTCCTTCCTCATAGCTTAGCATCCTGGGCTCTGGGCAGTGTCTCTGTGGAGTCCTGTTCCCACTGCTGAGTGCCTGTACCTTGGTCAATATTGACCCGAATCTCTTGAGCACTTCCTCTTGCCTTCCTTGCTCAAGGTCTCCTCCCTGCAGGGTCCTGTGGTGAAGGGGGTGAGAAGAGGTCATCACCATGTTTACTGTGGTGTCAGAGCATGGGTAAAAGTGACTGAAAGCTGGCCCTCTTGCTCTGACGATGACTGTCATTCCAAGGAAGGTTGCTTTCCAGCAAAGCTTGATTTAGGCCTTTAGGTGTTTTGAATGGTGTCAGTCATTCTCATCTCCCAGGCTTTAAGTACCTGTCCTATCAGGCGATAAGCCAGTAGCCAGCACTCCCAAGCTTAGACCCTGATTTAGCTTCTGGAATTCTCAGACATACTGCTTCCCCAGGGTCATGCCTGAGGTCTCAGCGGCTCCCAGTGTTCTCAGCTATGCTGATCACAGACACAGTAGCCAAGGAATCCTGGTGTGTAATTAGGCCTGGTTTTCCTGTTTCTGCCTGGGCTGAGGTAGAGCCCTGCCAAGCCTGGGATAAGGAGGCATGGGTAAAGGAATGAAAGGAATGGCATGGGGGTGGGAAGGGGCCTCTTCACTTATAAGAACATCCAGAGACCTTCAGTGACCTGCCTGAGGTCTGAACAGGGCTCTGTATGATCCCCAGGTAGCCCCTTGGGACTATAATTGGCAGTGTCCTATGCTGCTTCTGGGCACCAGGACTGGGAGCCACTGTCTTCTGGGGAGATTGTGGATGGGTAGATTAGACCTTGGAGACATCATAGCCCAGATAGGCCAGAAACTCGGCCCATCACATCCCAGTCCCTCCCCATCAGAGATGTACTTGCTGCTATACCAAAGTGCACATTTATTCTGCTGCAGAGGGATGCATGGGTGGAGGTGGCTTCATGGTTTGCTATACAAACCCAGAGACCTGGCTTCAGTCACCTGTGTTTGTTTCCCACAGTCTTGAAGCTGGGAAGTCTAAGACCAGGCTACAGCAGATGCAGCATCTGGTGAGCAGCCCCCCCTCTAGGTGTTGGACATGTGACTTCTCCCTGTGTCCTGTAGGAGAATGAGGCCAGAGGAACTCCCAGGCTTCTTACTGGGGAACTGACCTCTTATGACTTTGTTGCCCCCAAGGCCTGACCTGCTGATGTAGTCGCCTGGCCTTTAAGTGCATACGGCAGTTGAGGGGTGCAAGCATGCAGTGAGGTACAGGTGTCAGACACCATTGTGGGCACTAATTGGTGGGGGTGAAGGCTTCTTCTGTCATGGTGTGGTCATGCCAAGGCCACTGTGGGCATTGGACTATTGCCATGAGAGCTTTGCAAAGTGGAAACTGCAGAAGAGAGGCTGAGGCTCTGGCGGAGTGCAGGCCCAGGGTTGCTGCAGGCCTCAGGGGTTGCCTGTGAAGGCCCATACTCCCTGGACCTCTTCTCACAACATGAATATCAGCCTGAGCCTATTGACTGTTCTCAGAACCCACCGTTTTAAAATAAGAAACATTCCTGCCTAGTGCTCCAGGCCAGAGAGTGCCTCACTGGCCACTCTGCCATATCTAAGGACCTCCCTCCCAGTTCTTGCTTCTCCCCAAGTGACTTCACAACCCCAGGACAGGGGTCATCTGTGGCGCTGGGAAGAAGCCCAGCCTCCAGCTGCAGAGATCTTTTCCAAAGCAGCTGTGGTTGCCAAGCTCAGGCCAAAATCACCTCAGTACACTTGAGGGTACTGCTAGTCCCAAATTGAGGTTACTTAGGGGACTGACAGAAATGTGTAGCACTGTGGGACTTGGGAGGGATGGGCATGGCTACTGGGGTAGGGGCAGGGCTATGGCACTTGAAGTGGAAGGTAGGGCTGAGGGGTCCAGGATGTGAGCTCATCCCTGGGAAATCTTCTGTGGGGCATGGCGGTGTGTGTGTGTGTGTGTGTGTGTGTGTGTGTGTGTTTGTCCAGGAAAACTGGGTGGGCCACACATCCACAGAGTGGCCAAATTCAGCCAGGTGTAATGCAGGATAACAATGTCCTGGTCGCGCCAATGCTCTGTGCTGGGTCTCTTCAATACCGAGAATCAGCGCAGTGACACACAAAGCCAGGAACCAACACTGAGCACCACAGCCTCGGTCACAGCTCCTGGCCTGGGCCTCCCTGCACTGGAGAAGGTTGCGGTGAGAGCATAAGACCTCTGGGCCTTTACTCAGAACCCACTGATGGTGACTCAGACTGGCGTCTGATTTATTATCTTTATTAAATATTTTAGATCTTTCGGAGAACATGTGTGCAAGGGCACAGTGGGCATTCTTCCCCAGTACAACATTGTGTGTGTAGTTACGGAAGGGAGGAAGCTGAGCAAGAGGCTCGCGGGGCTGGGCACTGCACCTGCACTGTTGGCTTTGGTCCTTGGAGACTGCATCCTCTAGACCATACCCCAGTGAGCCTGAGGCCTGCACCATGCAGAGGAAGGAGTTTGGGGTCAGTGAGGAGCAGTCACCCACGCACCACTGTGTCATGAAGCCACGTGCTCTGTGGGGAGGGTCTGCAGGAAGGCCCCCACCCACTGGGCGCCTGTCCTGCAAGCGCAAGAGGCAGGGGTGGGGGCTGTAGTCTGTGGTGCTTCAGATGAAGCTCGCTCTGTTGGCAGGGAGGCTCGGCAGTGTAAGCTGGAATGGGTCTGGTCAGAAGGATCTCACCTCCAGGGGGTGTGGTCACTCCCCTGTGGGGACACAAGTGCCAGGGTGGGCACAGAGGGAAGCAGAGGGCAGGGCAGGGTCCTCCCAGGGTCCTCAGAACATCTTCCAGTGACTGTGTAGCACCAGGCCACACTGGCTCTGTGCCAGCCCCAAAGCGTCCCTGGGTGGAACCCACATTGCTCGAGTCTTGGAGGCACCTGGGGTGGAAGATCAGGCTCTGGGGAGAAGCCAAAGGGGTTGCTGTGGGCTGTGTGTTGGTTCTTGATTCTGGACCTGGCATGCAAGGCTGGGAGTCTTCTGAGAGAGATGTCATGGGGACTGTAGCTTCCTAGCCAAGAACTGCCTAGTTTCAGTAAAAACAAAGTAGGCCTCCTTCCAGTTGAAGTTTTGAAAACAACTCATCACAGAAGCTTAGAGTCCTGCAGTTCTAGTGAAAGTAAGTGTCTGGGGTGGTTCTCTGTGCTTAAGCAGGCCTTCGGCCTTGCTGTCTGGCACTTGGTCACCCCCAAGACCAGTAAGGCATTGGTGGGGCTCCAGAGTGCAACCAACTCCCAGTTTCTTTTTTGCTGCTGTGTTGGGGAAAGTGTGCTTTCTGCAGCTGCCTTCCTCAGAGGAGGGGAGGCTGATTCCAGAGACAGGGTTTTGCACACAGACTGGGAGATGTGGCGCAAAAGGAGCTCTACTTTCAGCCCCGTGAGCCCCAGTCATGTCGGGCATTCCTCCTCAGAACATGGGCCTGTGTCGCCCACCCACGCTGGGAAAGGAGTGACAGCAAGCCAGTGTCCTGGGAGAGGCTGGCCCAGGGCCAGCACCTGTGGACAGGGTGGCTGGGATCAGCAGCATCTGGGGGCTCAGGACATCAAGGACTAAATTTCGGGGCCTTCCTGCCTGGAATTGAGGGAAGAAAGAGATGAACGCCCAGCCTGGGCCTCGGGAGGTGGCACCTGCCCTGGGCGTCAGAGCCAGGCTCAGCGGGCGCGCGGGCGCCTGGCCCTTAGTAGCTGCGGTCTGGGAAGGACGAGCCGGCGGGCGGGCCCCAGGCGCCCTCCTCCAGCGGCCTGCGGAGCGCCCCGTACTCGCTGTTGAAGAACACCTGGCCTCCTTGGGCTCCCTGGTCCGGCCGCCGCCGCCTCCCCTGCGGGTCAGAGTGCGCCGGGGTCCCGTCAGCCTCCTGGCCAGGTCCTTTACAGCTGCGAGACAGAGGCGGGCGTTAGAGGAGCGCGCGCCGCGAGTGGGAGTCGCCCACGGCAGCGGCCCCCGCACGTTGCAAACCTCGCCCGCGGCCTGACCTAAGCAGCGGACACGCACGCCAGCCAGCCAGCGCGGGAACGCCCGCGGCGCCGCGCCCGCCGCGGAGCGGCTGCACCTGTCACCTCTCGGGCGGCCGCGCGTCCGAGCCGCACCGGGAAGGGCGCCCTCGGCGGCCCTGGGAGGCTCCAGGCGCAAGTCCCGCGCGGGCGTCCTGCACGCCGGGCCCCGCGGGTTCCTGGGCCCGCCCTCGGGGTGTCCCCCTCCTGCTCCCTAGGCGCGGGAGGCGCCGCGCGCCGGCCCTGCTCGCTGCCTGGCCCAAGCAGCAGCGCCTTCCGAAGACGGCGCCCGACCTGCTGGCTCCACAAGCGCGCCAAATTCACTCCAGGTCAGGTCAAACCCCGGCTTTGTCCTGCTCGGAGCTGAGCGCTCCTCCGGCCCCCTCCGCGGTGCATCTTCGGCTCCCCCCCGCCGCTCCCTCCCCTCCATACCCTTTAAACTGCTCGTGACCTCAGAGGCTCCTCCCAGTGGCCACCAACCGCTTTTCAAATGAAACTCAAGCTCCAGGTTTCAACCAAGCTCCTCTCTAATCTCAAGACCACGCTCCATATTGTTTTCTTTCTTTTCTTTTTTTTTTTTTTTTTTTTTCCTTTTGGCGGAACCGGGGATTGAACTCAGGCCCTTGTGCTTGCCAGAGAAGTGCTAATTCCACTGAGCCATCTCCCCGGCCCCCTCCATATTGGTTTTTTTTTGTTTGTTTTTTTGTTTAAATTTATTTATTTATTGGGGGGGCAGCTTAGCCCACCAGGGGGCGGCGCTGGCTGGCATGTGGTGCTGGGGGATTGAACCGCGGTCCCTGTGTCTTGCTAAGCTTGTTCCAAGTAGGTGCTTTAGACCACTGAGCCATCTCCCAGGCCCCTCTTTAATTTTTTTGAAAATGCCCATTTATTGCTCAAAAAAATTTTGAGACTGGGTCTCACTATGTACCAAAGCCTGGCCTTGAACTCACTCATATAGCCCAGACTAGCCTTGAACTCTAGTGATCTTCTTGCCTTAGCCTCCTAAGTGCTGGGAGTACGGGAGTACACCACCGTGCCCTGCTGAAAAAAAACTTGATGCGAATAGCTTTATCTCTTTTTTTTTTTTTTTCCTTTGTAAATAGATCTTTTTTGCTTTAGTTCTCAGAATATTTATCTTTTTTTTTCCCAATTGAATATCTTTATTCTGATGCCAACACATATTTTAAAGGTATTTAGGGTTATAGTTGCTTACATTTTTTTTCAGGTTTTTTATTTTTTCATAATTTTATTGAGAAACAAATAGCAATGAGACAGTTTCAAATCCAATTGGCAGGACAGTTTCAATAATGAACACATTGCATACTGTCTTCCTAGTGGTTATCTGTTGTTCAACATGCGGACATGATATCCTATTTACAAACACCATTAGAGCAAATCCCTCTATTCATTAAGAGAATATAACTATATATCTATCCTAACCTCTTTGAATACACAGATACAAATTGGACATTCATCTGTATCCCCTTTTTTGTTTAGTTCCGTCATTTGAATATTATAGGTTTGTTAACTCAGCAAAATACTCTAAAAGAGTCCAGTAGTCCATAATAGTATTGGGTCTTCCGCTTGACTGGCAATGTCAGAAATTGTTGACCTGAGTCCCCTACAGCTCAACATA
>NW_004524605.1:144146-178948 GCF_000260255.1 Octodon degus | reverse complement strand
CACAACATTCCTTTTCCTGTCTCCTGCCTTCATTCACCACCCCCTTCTGTTTGAACAATCATCTACCTGAGAGACAGCACAGCAGCAACTGGCATGTCATGACAAGCAGCCCGTATTCAGAAGACCAGAATGACAGGCACTCCAAGCATGAAACTACTATTTGACCATCTTAAGTGCAGTTGCTTAGTTCACAGGTGTCAGTATATATAGTTAGTCAGGGTGAGAATCATTCCGGTAAATTGCTTAATTCAAAAATCTGAAGATTCTCAGGGTCATTGCCTTGCCCATCTTCTACATATAACTGTATGGCTTGCCCCATCATGTTTCCTAGCTCTTCTCCTTGCTCTCTTTTCATTGTCTAGTCCTCAAGTTCTTGCTTTCCTTTTAGCTGTATTATACCTTTCTATTTGTATTTCTTCTTTTGAGTTCTTATACTAGGGAAATTATACAATATTTACACACGTGTGTCTGGTTTATTTCACTCATGAGTATATTCTCAAGTGGCATCCACTTCAATGTTAAGGCTTCAAGTTTATCATTCTTTATCTTTGAAGCAGAATAGTTCTACTAGATTATGTCACAGTTGATTTTTGTGGGCCTATTTTCCCGTGTCCTTTTACTTACAGGTTCTTATTTTGAACTATAAGTTTAACATAATAGTTGTACTTTACTCCTCAGGGACTTTGATTTTACACATATTTATGTCTTCTATTCATCTATGTCTATTAGTTTGTTTCTGATCTTTCCCTTTCTTTCTTTCTTTGGTACAGGGTCTTGTTATGCAGCTCAGACTCATAGAGATCCTCCTGTCTCAGCTTCTGCAGCGCTGGGCTTACAAGCATGCACCACCACGCCTGGTTTTGAAGCTGGCACATTGTGCCTGGTGTTCTGGGACTGGTGCAGCATACAGTACTGGGGATTGGACCTGGGTCCTTGTGCTTGCCAAGCAAGCCCAACTTCTTTATTTCAATTTTATCTTCTTGACTCTTTTTATGTCTATGCTTTACTCTACACATTTTTTATATCACTTCATTTTTTTATTTTAATTTTTTTTCTGGTGGAACCGGGTATTGAACTCAGGCCCTTGCGCTTGCCAGGGAAGCGCTTATTCCACTGAGCCAACTCCCCGGCCCCTGAGCATCCATTCTTGTCCAGTACCACACCACCATGGAGGGGCAGCCACACTCACCCAAAGAGTGTTGGCTTTCTCATTGGCTGTTGCCAGACAGCCATGTGAGCCACCACAAGCCCAGCTTCTCCAGATTCCCCTTTCACTATAGACTTGGATGGAGTACCACTGTGCAGGGTGTGGAAGCTAGGATCTTGAATGGTCACTGCAGAGGAGAGGGGCAGCCTGGAAGTGAGAAAGAGTTGGCACCCCGCAAGGTCAGTGTAGGCCAAGGGTTCACAGGAGACAGGAAAAGCCCAGGCCAGTCACTGCCTTCTCCCCTCAGAGGTGCTTGCAGGCACATTCTGTCCTGGCACCTATTTAGTGAACTTTACATGTGCCACAGATATCCCGGCCAGGTGATCTACTGTCTCCTTCTATGGCTTAGAGTGATGGGTTTCCAAGGGAACCCAGGCAAACCTGTTGCCACTGTTGTTGAGGTATAGTTTCTATACTGAACAAGTCCCGTGTGTGTGTGTGTGTGTGTGTGTGTGTGTGTGTGTGTGTGTGTATCTGTCTGTCTGTCTGTCTTCTGAGTTTCTGAGTTCTGGACACTAACTTGCTTCTGCAGGACATTTGTCATCTGGACCTTCCTCTCTCATCACCACCAAGCAGCACTGGCTTCCTGCTCCTGCTCTGTGACAGCAGCTACACTCATGGTATCTCGTACTCTTACCAGGAGCTCTGTTACCTTCCACCCAGTCATTGTCTCAAGAACACTGTCATGCGCTCTCAGAGAGTCTATTATTTGGACAGGTATACATTAGTAAACTAATGAAGCAAATGTGTTTGCCAGGCATGGTGGGGGCTGCCTGTTAACCCAGCACTCTGGGAGGCAGAAGCAGGGCTACACAGTCACTTGGTGAGACCTCATCTCAACATAAAAAGTGTTAAGTTCCACATGAAGGTCCTAGGTTCGACCCCCAACACCTCAGAATACCTCAGAATAGAACAGAATTAGACAAATAAATAAAATGTCTCAAGCAGACATTTAAGTTGTTTGAGTGGCCCAACTGGTTTTCTTCTGGTGGGCTGTCTTGATAGGTGAGTAGAATCACCTCTTACGCAGGCCCCCCTTGGTCCTGGCACACTGTGGGATTTCTCAGCTTACATTATCTGCCTGGCTTCCAAGGGAACTGGGCTGCCACTAGGGGCTCCGGCCAGCTGTGTGGTGTACGGGGTGTGCACTGGCCACATGGCAGGGAGCAGAGAGCTGCGCGGAGGGAGGTGCTGCAGGGTTGGGATGAGGGTGTGGAGGAAGGGCTGGGTGCCAAAGACCTCAGTCTCAGAAGCCTGCCTTGAGCACACAGACGAGTAACAGGAGCCACAGTGAGAACGGTGGGGCTCAGGCAGGCCTTGCAGGGAGGGCAGCACTCCACTGAGGGGAGGCTTGTCGGTGCTTACCTGAGGCTGCCTTCTCGTCTGGGTCTGCTCTCTATCTGTACGAGCTCCTCAGAGGGCAGCACCATTCCACTGTCCGTCTGGTTATCCTGCGCAGAAGGAATCAACAATCAGCTGTGGCTGCCAGGAACCTCAGCCCACCCCATGGGAGCTGAGCTGGCCAGGGACATCTGCTCCATCCTAAGCACGCAGATGGGGGTCGCAGTCTACACCGTGCCAGGAGAAGCTGAGGTCCAGGGGAGCTGTGCTGTGTCAGCGACCCGCATGTGCTCAGGGCATGGGTAGGGCAGGAACAACAGAAATTATGGAATAGCTAGGAGAAGTCTGGGTGCTCACAGTTTTTTTTTAATGACCATCCAGGAGAGATCCTAGTTTTAGTAGGGCTTTCATATATGGCTTGTGTGGTTTCTATCCTGAACCCCAGAGAGGAGAACTGAAAATTTCTGAGTTCAAGACCCCAATGTCTTCATCTGGCCTGTGAGACACAGAGCTAGGTCTGGGCCATGACTCGGGCTGATGTCAGTGTAACTGAGGTGGTGACTGTCTCTCCACTGGGGTTTCTATGTTGCAAGGAGAGGGCTTGGGGCTGCTGGCAGGGAGCCCTGAGTGACAGAGACAGAACAGAGCAAGAGCAGTGCATCAGGGCACTGCATGTGTGCCTAGACCTTAGGCCAGGAGGCAAATCCTGGCCTCACCATTTTCAAAATGTCACCAGAGATGCCTGCACACCCAAGCTCGCTCACTTCCCTCCTTCCTCCTTCTCTCCCTTCCTCCCTTCCTTCTTTTTTTCTAGTGCTAGGGATCGAACTCAGGACCTTTACACTCAGCTACCTCCCCAGCCCTTTTTACCTTTGCTTTTTCGAGAGAGCACTGTTCACAATAAGATGTGAATGGATGACTAGACAGAGCAAATGTGGAATGCATACACAGTGGAGTATTAGCCAGACATACAGAAGGAAATCTTGTTATCTGTAGCAGCATGGATGGAACTAGAAATGAGATGACCAAGACACAAAGGCAGGCACTGCATATTCTCTCATAGGCAGCAGCTAATACACGTTGCCCTGAAAGCAGAGCAGTGATTACTAGAGATTGGGATGAGCTGGAAGGGTGGTGAGGGAAGGGTGGTATTGCCTAGGCCACAATGACTCCACTAACACACACAACTCCACTAACACACACAATTCATACACATTAATTAAAGATTAAACAAATACTATAAAGGATTGATTTCTGCCACTTGCCTCAGGATCTAAGCTGTGTATCCCCTCCTACCCTGTCCTTACCACAGGGGCTTTGCAGATAGTCGGGGTCATAGGGAATTCTTCAAATGTCTTCATCCTAGAGGGACCCTGGGTCTGAGTCTCCCTGGCCAGAGATCCAGGAAAGGACACACAGTTGTAGTATCTGTAGGGAGAAACAGTGGGTGCTTGGAGGACACACTAGACTCCTCGGAGGCTCCCCTACCACCTGCTGTCTCCTCCAGGAAGGCCCTGCTGCAGGGGCAGGGATAAGAGGGGTTGGCTCAGATGCCCATCACACAGCCCCTGTGGAGGGGTTCCAGCAAGTGCCTTCTCTCCTCCGAGTTATATCCAGTCAAGCGCTTATCCTACTGAGCCATCTCCCCAGCCCATCCAAGTTATATCCTATCCCCTATAAGGATGGAACCTTTCAGTCCCCAGAGAGGGCTGCATTGGAGGGGAGTGGGACACAGAGCTAGTTGTGGTGGGCTACAACTGGCAGGTCTGTGTGTGCATGCACAGGTGTGTGCGGCTGCAGGTCTGCCTGCACATGTGTGTGGCAGAAGGGTTGGAAGGAGCCAGGCAGGAACCAGCTCCTGTCTTGTCCCCTGCACCTGGGGCAGGGTGCAGAACTGTGGTGGAGGGCAGGACTTTCAGTGCCTATTTCTTCCAGCTGAGAGGTAGGAGTACAGATAGTACCACCCCCCTCAGGGTGTGAATTGCCAAGGCTCGAGACCTCAGCCCAGAACTGGGGAACTTAGGCTAGGTCTTCATTCCCAAATGTGGTTAATGAGTGGCTTCTTCTGTTCCCAGTGTCCCCGACAGTGGCTCCTGGGATTTGCCCAGGAGCTAAATGATTAGGCGCTGGGAGGAGTCTTGGCTCAAACCTGGCCCCCTCACATTGTCTCCCTGCAGGTGCCCAGGATGGCCACTCTTGAAACTTAGGCGGGCAGTTCTTTGGAGGCAACTTGGCTTGCACATGGCTTGAGTGTGTCCCTAAGGTTCTGTGCAGGGCTTTAGGTTGAGGGTGGGACCCTTAAGGGTAGAGGCCTCATGCACGGTAACTAAGTCCTAGGAGCTTTCCACCTGGAAGGGATTAATGTAGCTCCTTTGGGAGTGTCTGCCCAAGGTAAGGAGCTACAAAACAAACCAGTCTGGCCACTGAACCTCTTTTTCCTGTCCCACACAGGCATGGGCTCTTGCTATGATGACAGCTGCCATGAGACTCTGCTCAGAGCCAAAGAGATCCCAGGGCCATGCCCTGAGCCTCCAGGACTAGGTGAGCTAGGTGACCCTTTTCTTTCTGAAATGCCAGCCTCTGGTATTTTGTTACACTAATGGAAAATGGGCTAAGACACTGGCACTCAGTGTGGAGTGCAGAGGTTGTAAGCAAAGCACAGTGGGGAGGCCATGCAGCTTAGGGAAGCCCCACAGTAGGCAGGACCCATGAGTACACTGGTGCCAGGACGGCCATTCACTCTGGCATCCAGTGGTCCCTCGAGTTAGTGTCAGTTGCTTTTCCTTGATGACTCAGGAAGATAAAAGAGCTGCCTCCAAACTGATCTCTGCCCATGCCCTGTGCCCAGTGCTCAGAGGGGGGAGGTGGCTAACCTGGCAGCCAGGCTGTGGTGATGTGTGCTTGGCGGGCTGCCCCCACTGTCTGGCTCAGTGACGTGCAGGGCTGTGGTGGACGCCTGCAAGAAGCTGCCATCCTCCGAGCTCTGAGAGTCACACGGGGCCATGCAGCCCTCGTCTTCTTCCTGGCAGGAACTAGAGAAGTAGCTGGGCCCGGAGGCCACCCTGCGTCCTGCCCTGCAACCCCACCCCTGCACATAGGACTGCTGAGTCCTAACTGGATATGGGGTCACGTGGGGCTACCTGAGCAGGGCTTGGTGTGGGCCAGGTCAAGGGTGCTGAGGGCTTGTGGGCTAGCCTCACTCAACAATCCCAATAGCCTTCCAGCTCCCCATCTGCAGACTAGACAAGTGAGTGGGCTGGGCTCATAAAGCCTCTTCTCTTGGGCCCTCTGGATGCCTTTGTAGCTCGGGGACCAGTTAGGGGATGTCATTTTTTTCTTGGGCAGACTGGTATCAAAATCTTATCCCTGGTCCCTGAGGGTTGGCTATGGGGTGAGGCTCGGGTGCAGGATGCTTCTTGGGTGCTCTGTCAGGTTCCAGAGCACATGGTACCCTGTCTGAGCACCACTGCTGAGGGATGTTCAGGACACACAGGTCTGTGGCCAGTGTACCCAGTAGGTGGGAGGGGGTGGAGAAATCCATTGCTGTACCAGGCAGATGGCCTGCTCTGCAGGCCCTGGAGGGCCAGCCTGGGTGCCCTGTGGAATTAACAGTGACCACCAGGCAGCTGCCGGTGTTGTCCCAGCAGAAGATGCTTCAGTACCCCTGTGCAGCAGTTGGGCATGGGAAGAGGAAAGGCCAGGGACCTGAGCCCTGACCCACGTGGCCTTGCCTGGTAGCTGAGACGTGAGCAGCGCTCAGGCACATCCAGGGCAGGCCCCAGGGTAGGGAGGAGCTGGGGCTCACCTGCCAGCCCCCTCCCTGAAGCAGGTCACCCAGGATCTCCACCAGCTCTGAGAAGGCAGGCCTTGCCTTGGGGTCTCCAGACCAACAGTTCAGCATGATGCGGCGTCTGTGGGGAAAGCTAGCTGCTGGCCTGTGCAGGGTGCACCTTGGCCTCCCACCAGCCGGCCAGGCCTCCCGTCTCCTGTCTCCTGCAGTGGTTCAGATGTGACCTGAGTGACCCTTGGTGGAACCCAGCCTCAGCAACTGACTCCTGAGTGCAGCAAGTGGGTCCTGCTGGGAGCAGGTTGTGACAGAGCTGGTCCCCCAGTGTCTCGCCTTCTCACTGTATGGCCTCTCCCACTCTCCATGTCCCTCCACGGTGTTGTCTCCATACAGTGATGTCACTGAATGCCCTCCCCAAAGCCATGCAGGTGCTGCTGCCATGCTCTTGGACTCTAAAACTGTGCTAAGTAAACCTCTTCTCTATAAGTGCCCAGGTTCAGATATTTTTTTAAAAGGCAAGCAAAACAGACTGAGCTCAGCCCTCACGCACACTCTGCTCTCCCCTGTAAGGCTTGCCATTAGCTATCCCTCCCATCTAGACAGTTCTCTAATGGCCTGTTGCTCTTCAGCAAGTGTGACCTCCATGCCCATTCTGGGGGATGCTGTCTCTGGTGACTCTGGCTCCTGTCAGTTCTCGAGGCACCTGTGCCTCCCTGTCCAAGTTAGGGCTCTGTGACTACTATCACTGTGTGTCCATAGGCAGGGGCCTCTTCTCATGGCCAATAACCCTCTCCATATACAGGTCCCCTTGTTCCCTAGTACCTGCTTGCCAGCAGGAGACTCACATGGCAGGAGTGGCCAGTTCAGGGGCTCTCATCCTGGTGCCATCTTTCAGCCGCTGGCAGAACTCCTCATTGATCTGCACCCCTGGGTATGGGGAGGCCCCTGCCAGCAGGAAGGGGTGGCCAGGGGTGAAACGGCCTCCCAATCACCCTTGTCCTGTCCCCTTCTCCCTTCCTTTCTTCCCAGAGGCAGGATAAAGACAGGCTTCACCTAGCTGCTCCTGGGGCCCATGCAACATGCACCCTCTCCCTTCTCCAGTGAAGTCACAGTTCTTGGAATCCTTGGGGCTGATGGGACTGCACAGAGCTAAGCCTTTGAACAAAGCCTCTCTTTCCTTCTACTGCATGGACACCACCCTGGCTGCTCCTGCCCACTTTCCTTACCTGGACTGTGTTCCCCCCAGACCACCCGTCTTCTCTATTCCTCCCTTCCTTTCTTTCTGGGGTGCTGAGGATCAAGCCCAGGGCCTAGTGCATGTAAGCATGCCCTTTCCCACTCAGCTGTACTCCCAGCTTCCAGGTCCCCTGGCACAGAGCCTCTGAGTTCCTAGACTTTCAGCACATTTATCTTCACTGACAGCACTGTCACTGCCATTTTGTTAGACTTTACTTCTTCCCTCCACCCTAGCATGGAGTCTGGGCTGTCATGCCCCCATGTGCCCCCTGCATACCAGGTGTCTTCACTGAATGGACCCATGGAGAGCTGGGGCCACTGCAGAGACCCAGGCTCTGCCCTGGCCCAGGCTTGAGGCGGTACTGCAGTGGCCAATGACAAACCTGGGCTGCTTGCTCTGGGTGCCCTGCACTGGCCTCAGAAGGGCTGACAACACATGCTGGAGGAGGGACCTTTGCCTGCACTCACCCAGGGAGAAGATCTCCCAGAGCAGCACGCCGAAGGACCAGACATCACTCTGTGTGGTGTACACCTTGTCAAAGATGCTCTCGGGGGCCATCCACTTCAGGGGCAGCCGGGCCTGGGGAGTCGGGGGGGGGGTGTGTGTGTGTGTTCCATGGACAGGGAAGAAAGGCCCCAGGCCCCACTGCGTCCTTTCCTTCTGGACTGAAGAGTTCTTCCCTGTAGCTGTTCTGTCAGTCCAGACCTCAGGTCCCCTGAGTTGTCCTGGGCGTCCTTCTTGCATCTCTTCCTCCAGCTCCAGGACCATGGCCCCACCCCACCCCTGAGGTACAGTACCCTTGTACACCCTCACCCCCTTCCCCACCAGTACTCTCACCCCTTCCCTATGTCCCCTCACTAGGATGAGGGTGTTTCTCCTGGCCCCAGGTGCCTCTTCCCTATTGTCTCCCTCCCGTTCATCACTTTTCTCTGGGAGTGGCAAGGGACACAGCCCTCTGGGACTGGCTCTGCCCAACCCCAAGTCCTGGTCTTCTTTCCTTTCAGCTTACATAGGGACCCTCACTTCCACCTGCTATCACACACCTGTGAGGAAGAATAGGAGGGTCAAGCTGTCCACAGGAACTGTGCTGAACAAAGCAGCCATGACACAGCCTGGAACCCCCAGGCCTCTTACTCCCCCTTACTAGCACAAGCCCTCATCAGCCACAGATGCTCCAACAGGCACTGCCTGCGTGTTACAAATGGGCGGATGTGTGCATCTGTATACCTGGGCCCAACGTGGCAAGCACAGGGAGCCAGCATCCACCCAAGGACAGGAACTGGGCACAACACAAGCTCCTATCTTCACCTGCCTCCCTGTGCTGCCCAAGGGCTCTGGAGGTAGTGAGACGCCCAGCAGCTGAGCAGGTGGGTTGGCAGAACAAGGAGTCTGAACCAGCACCACTGTTCCTGCTCCTGTGGCCATATTCTCCCCATTTATCCAGCACCCATGTACCCTCCTCTTGGTGGTCTGCACTTACACTGCCCTTGCGGACGTAGTCAGGGTCTTTGTAGATGTCTCGGGCAAGGCCAAAGTCACAAATCTTCACTACATCACTTTCAGACAGCAAGATGTTTCGAGCAGCCAGGTCTCTATGGATGCACTGGGGTGCAGGAAGGTAGTGGAATGTTCGGCTCAGGCCCCACATGACACCCACACCTGGACCTCCAGGCTGCCCAGAGGATGTGAGAGTCCTGCTCTGTCGGGGAAGATCTGTGTGTTCCCAGAAGGGAAACAAAGGGAGGCAGCTACAGTGATCCTGCATCTGGTCTGGCACTGACTAGGCAGGAGGCCCCCAGAAGGGAATGCTTCACACTGGGCTCAGTTTCCTCTCTTATAAAATGGGAGTACTACTGATCGACTGTAGGGCTGTTGTGAAATGAGCAAAGCTATGCATTGGGATGGGCTTGTGCCCTTTCCCTTTAAACAGCCTGCTGCATTTAGGGGACATACCTTGCGGGAAGCCAGGAACTCCATCCCCCGGGCCACCTGGAAGCTGTAGCAGACAAGGTCTTCCATGGTCAGAGGGCTCAGCCACAGGTCCTCGGCTGCACAAAGGAAGGCGTGGAGTTGAGAGGAGCCTCTTCCTGACTTGTGCCCCTCTCCTGACCCTCTGCCTCCACTAAGACTAGCACTTGCTGTTTCTAGAGCAGTGGACCATGGAACCACCGGGCCTCTGCACCTGGGCTGGGCTGTTCCCTCACCTTGTCTGCGAGGCAAATGTCTATTCATCCTATGATACCCACGTCAAAGGTCAGACACCTCTGAAAACTCCAAGATGTCCTTCCTCAGGCAGCCCCCATTGCGCTCCTCGCAGAAGCCCCTCCCTGAGGCTGAGTTATCCCAGGGTGCTGATTCTGAGGTGTGCTCCGCAGCCCGCGCCGAGCGATGGTCAGGAAGAGGCAGGCTCTTACCTTCTCGGGCTGGAGGAGTCCGGCCCGCCCCTCCCTTGCCCATCAGGAGCCGGGTGAGCAGAGCCCGGTCACCGCTTGCAGGCCTTCTCCGGTCAGCCTCAGCCCCTTCCACCATGGCGCGGAGGCGCCTCCGCTGCGCGGGCGACTTCTCCTGCAGGACGGCACCGAGCGGGTCGGAGGGGGCCGCCTCCCACAGCAGAGGTGCCCCGCACCCGCCTCAGCAGAGACGCCTCTTACCGCGTAGGGGCTGAAGGCCTCGCGCTTCACACGCAGAAAGTTGGAGAGGTTGCCGTACTTGCAGTACTCCACGATCACCATGAGGGGGCCTGGGGCGGGCAGAACGGACGCGTGGGAGTTGATGCAGGAGAGCAGGGTCCCGGGGGCACACCGTGGGCTCCTCCCACCCCCGAGGGCCGCAGTCAGTACCGTTGGCCTTGGTGCACGCCCCCAGCAGGTTGACCACATTGAGGTGGTGGCCGATGTGGATCAGGATCTTGAGCTCCGACATCAGCGCGCGGTGCTCACTGGCCGTGGCGCCCTCTGGAGGGAACGCAGAGGCCTAGCGCCGGGTAGAGCCTGCCCGGACTCCTCTAGACTTCCTGAGCCTCAGCTACACTGGTTGAGCGAGGTGGGGGCGGGCGCAGGGTCCCCACACATTCTGCTAGTCCCACTGAGGCGGGGGTCTGCTTCCCGCCGTCTCCCTGCAGACTCTCACAGGGGATGCTAGTTCTGAGCCTCGGGCCCCCTTTCTGTACCGCAATCCCGTCCCAGTTGCGGCTTCTCACCCAGGAGACCTCGCACCTTTTAGCATTTTCACAGCCACGGTGTCACAGCTGCTGCCTTTGCTGATACCAAAGGCGGAGGCTTCCACCACCTTCCCGAAGGCCCCGTGGCCGAGGACTCTCCCTGTGGGTTGGCTCCAGGTGAGATGTGCAGGAGAAGGGTGGAAAGGAAGCAGGAAGAGCTCGGGAGCGCAGGGGAGAGGGGAGAAAGGCTCATAACCTCTCCAACAGGCGGGCAGGTCACCCTGCTCAGAGCAGAGGAAGTAACCTGGGCCTGGGAAGCCGGTGACCTGGTGCGGGTTGAGGACACAGGCCAGATGGAGCAGACCTGGCCAGGTGGAGATGGGTGCCTTTCTGGCTCAAGTTCTGAGGACTGAGAGCTTTCAGTGGTGTGCACAGGCTGCAGGCCTCACCCAGGTGCAGTCGCTCCCGCGGGAACTCCCACTGGCTGGCGTCATAGGACAGGTACTCGCACTGCTCCTCCAAGGGTACCTCCCCGGGGTCCATGATGATGGACAGGTAGCCCGTTTTGATGTCCGCGTGGGTTGGCTGGGATGGGTGGGACGAGATCACTGCTGTAGTCATGCCACCGTGGCTCAGTTGACATTGCCCGTGACAGGTGACCCTTGCTTTGGAGCATTCCACCAAGGAAAGGTCAGACTGAGAGAACACCTGCATGAGTGTGTGCTGGAGCCCAGTGTGCAAGAACAGATGGCCTGGAGGGGCTGCCACGGAAACCGGGATAAGGGCCTTGCTCAGGCCAAAGGGGGGAGATGTGCAAGAGACCCAGTACATGGCTCAGCAGGGGCAGGGTGCTCACCCTCCTCATATTACAGAAGATGAGGAGGAGGAGGACCCAGAAGAAGACAGCGATGACACCGGTGCCAACAAGGATCACGATCTCCATGCTGCCTTTATCCTCGGAGCCTAAGTGGGCAAAAGTGTGTGCATATGCATGTGTGCTCACACATGAGTGGCTAGCCTTGGGGGAACCCCCCCTCGTGGTGACACAGCTCATTAGAGGTGGCCACAAGAGGTGGCTCAGTGGGGGTGCAGGGTCAGAGTGGGGCTGACCTTCCACTGCCACGCTGGCGGACGAGTTGACACAGCCTTTGGCGTTGCACACACTGCACAGATAGCGGCCAGCATCCTCCTCCCGCACACGCTGGATGCTCAGCTTCTGGTTCGAGTCTGCTAAGTCGATTCCTGCCCAGGTGGGATGCGGTACAAGTGCAAGTAACTCAGGAGTGCTGGCCTCCCAGGCCTCCCACCCGGTGCTCAGTGCCACTCTTCTCACCAGACTCTTTCTCCAGCAGCTTTTCATCTTTGTACCACACGATGCTGGGCACGTGTGCTCCCGCCACGGGGCACCGCATCTCCAGGGAGTCACTCACATTCACCAGGAGGTCGGTTAGGTTCTGCATGAGCCGGGGGGCTTCCAGGCCTGGGGGCGGGGGTGAGGAGGTGAAGTGGCCCCACAGAAGCAAGAGGGCACCACAGGACACGACGCTGCAGGGCTCAGAGAAGGCACATGGGGTGTGAGGGTGACAGGGGTTACAGGATGCAGTGCGCGAGGCAGTGTGAGCAGGAGGTGCTCTTTGCTTGCCCTTGAGGCCCTCCTGCTGCCTGGTGCTCCTCACCCTGCACTGACAGATACTTCTTGTGGCACTGCTTGTCCTGGCTGCGCCGGTCCTGCACCTCACACACGTAGTCACCCTCATGCTCCAGGGCCACACGTGGGATGCTGAGGCTCAGTGTGGTGTGGCGCGCTCCAGGTGCAGCCTCCTCCAGGCTGGCGTCTAGCGGTGTGGCGAATAGGTGAACATTCTTGCAGTCGAGCAGTAGTGGGTTCCCGTGAGCATCATGCAGTGTGGACAGGTTGAGGCGGTACCAGCGCAGATGCTCATATGTATAGTTGTCAGCTTGGCAGCTGAGGCGCACTGACTGGCCCTCTAGGGGGTCCTCGGAGGGCTCCACCTCAATACTGAAGCCGTCAGGGATGGCTGGGGAGTGGGGAAGCCCTGTGACACTGCCCAGACTTTTGCTGTCTATCCAAAGGCCCCTTTGCTATCACCTGTGAACTCCTCCAGTTCTTAACCAAGGTTGGGAACTGTGTATCCCATAATCATCCCACCCATAGCCCATCACTGCCCTGTCCTCCCTCTCCCTCACCCAGGAAGCCCCTCTCCACAGCCAGCCCCAGCCCTGGGACTCCTGCCTCTTTATTTGCTCCTGGACAGGGAGCCCACATCTTGGAGCTCCTAGTCATCAGAACCAGGGAGCCCTAAGTCTTTGTGCTGTCTTCTTCATGACCACAGCCCACCACTCTCCTCTCCATGAAACAGTTTCATCAGTAGCTCTTGCCAGTGCCTCTTCTGCTTTTCTGGTTACCTCCTGCTAGGCTCCTGTGGGCTCTGCTCTGACCCCAGTGTTCCCTCAGTTTTAGTCTTTGGAGAGCCCTCATCTACACTCTGAGTTTCTGGGCTCCTCAGGTCTTCTGAGTCACCAATACATGTGAAGTCTGTGTAAACCATGGAGTTATCTCCAAGGCAAAATGCACATGCGAACCACACAGCTCTGGAGTTTGAGAAGGGGGAGGGACGAGGGCAGAGCTAGGAGGAGCTGCAGTGAGCAGGAGGACACTCCTCCAGGGCTGAGGGCAAAGGTGCTATCTCCTGTCCTGTCACCCAATCCATGTGCTATTGAACTACATGTAACCTTTTTGCCCAGGGCTAGGGTCCCATGGTGCTGGGCACCTCCCCTGGATGTCCCATGGTCTGCAGAAACTGGGCAAAACCAAGCCTTGCCCTTGACCCTGCGACCAGGGCTGCTCAGGGAACATGGGCCTCCCTGGGTCTCTCCGGTCACTCACTGGTCACATAGAAGTAGATTAGCCGCTCGTCCTGGCCCACCTTGTTGAAGACCACACACTTGTACATGGCAGATATGTTGGCATCCTGGATCACCAGCTTGCTCACCGTCTGCACAGGGTATAGACACACACATCCATTTTTTGCCTTAGTTCTACCAATCTGGACCCTCCCCTTCTGGAAGGAGTCTCCGGGGCCCACCAGTCAAGTTTGGGGCTGGCAGTGAGCAGCACCTGGAGAAGACTTGGAGCAATGAGGCAAGGAAGAGAAGGGAAGGTATTCACACAACAGAGGGGAAACTCCCCAAAAAGCCAACGGTCAGTGTACAGGCATCTGGCCTAGGCTGTGTAAAGGTCAGAGGACAGTGTTGGCTGGACCAGAGAGAATTCTGTCTGTGAGTGGACTCAGACAGTGGGCACACTGTGGGGCCAGGAACCAGCTTGGCAGCTGGGTGATGTAAAAGACCTTTTCATTATAAGCAGTTTACAGCTGTGTCAAATAAATGCAGTTTCTGTTCTTCTATACTAGATAACAAATTTGCTTACCAAACTGGATGTGATTTCTGTCATAAATACCCCCTTGCTACCTATGTTCGGGGCTGATCAGCCTTCTCCTGTGAGAGAAGTGGCTGACGGACCTGAGCTCAGTAATTAAAAGGCTCTATTCAAATTTCTATCTGGCTGATCTGGTTCCTATGCAGAGTTGGCCCATAACAGGTGAGTCCAAGCTAGGGTTAAAATCAAGGACCAGCGAGATGAAGCTGTGGCCTAAAGCCAGTAGTGGGTCACTGTGCCCACATTAGCCTCTGGACACAAAGCAGCTCTCTCATCCAGGGTAAGTCTGAGGGGAGTGGGCTCCTACATTTTCCACAAAGATTTTGGCTTTGGAGTAGGAAGACTTTTTAAAAAGTAGGGGAGGAGAGAGGGCCACAAGCCCTGCCTATCACCCAAAGACCCCCACCCCCATCCCAAGTCGGGCACTTCCTGGCTAGGCCTGGAACAGGAAGGGGCTCTGGAGGTGTGTACGAAAACAGGAAGTGACCATAGGAAGTGGGTGCCTTTGTTCGGTCCCCTTCCCCCTCCTCGCCTCTTCTCAGTATGGCCCCCAGGTTGGTCTATGGCTCAGCAGCCTTCTGTGGAACCCTGATCAGCCCTCACCCCATCCTCTCCCAGCCCTAGCACTCATAGCTTGACCAGGAGGCAATGGACTCGGCTTCCTTGTCTGGGAAGCAGCCAGAGGCCTGGCCCCCACTCACATGCAGGGAAGCTCAGGCCCTTTTGAGAAGGGTCACCCAGCTCCCAGCTACTGCTCCTCAATCTCTGCAGACCAGGTTGAAACAGAAAGCATAAGAGGCCCCAACCTCGTCCTCATCCCCTGGCTGCCTAGGAGCTTGACTGGCCTGTACCTTGTTCTTTCCCTCCACAAACTCAGTCCAAGTATCCAGGCTCTCGATGGGATTCACAGCATCCTTCATGGTCACCTCTCTCCAGTCCCAGCACTGTGGCATGCCATCTCGCTGCTGCCGTCGGCGGCTGCCATAGACCAGGAAGGACAAGGGCAGATCAGGGATATGGGCATTTGGGCCCATCAAGGAATAGGGGTTAGACCCCTGCACCATTCTCAGAGTCATTTCTTGTGCCTTGGAGACCCTTGCTGCCGGTAGTACCCTCATCTCCTATCCCTTGATGTCTGTTATCTTTGCCCTAAGTGGTTTCTTTGCCTCCTTGTGTTGTTGATGTCCAGCTCAGGTTAGGATAGCATGGCCTGCAGTTCAACAAGGTTTGTTGCTTATTGTTAGGATACTGAGAATTATGTTTCTTTTCTCCGACCCTGTTTATCCATCTATAAGGGAGGAGCTGTGAGTTGCACAGATGAGCTTAGGTGTTTGAGTGTGCTTGGTGCGTCCTGGGACTCAGAAGTTTTCTAACACTATCCCAGGCCTGCTCACTTGGTGGGAGGGGCCACCCTTGGTGCCCAGAGGGATGTGATTTGTCTTCCCTGTGTGGTGCACTGACACGTTTAGAGGGTTTCACTTTCAAGGGAGGAAAGTGGGGCTAGCCCAGCCAAGATTGGCCAGCCTAAGTTGCTGGCATATGACTAATATAAGGAAGGATCAGAGCTTTTCTCAGGCCAGATGAGGCCAGGAATTTGCTAGGGCTGAATTGGTGAATTAATACTGTTAAAATGTCCATCCTGTCCAAAGCCATCTACAGATTCCATGCAATTCCTATCAAAATGCCAGTGATGTTCTCACTGCAATAGAAAAAAATCTTAAAATTTATATAGAATCACAAAACATCCTAGATACTCAGAGAAATTCTGAGTAAAATGAACAAAGCTGGAATATCATACTACCTAATTTCAAAACATACCACAATACTTCAGTAACTAAAGCAGCATAGTAGTGGTATAAAAGCAGATGCACAGATTAATTGAACAGAATAGAACCCAGAAATGAATCCAAACATTTACAGATAACTGATTGTCAATAAAGGTACTGAGGAGACACACTGGGGAAAGAACCATCACTGCAATATGTGGTAAGAAAAACATATATCCACATGCAGAAGACTGAAAGTAGGCAGACCCCTATCTCACCAGTTACAAAAGTCAACTCCAAAGAGGTTAGACTTCAGTGGGAGCCTTAGAAAAAAGCAGGGAAAATGCTTCCTGACACTGGTCTGAGCAAGATGTCAAGAATAAGGTCTCAAAAGCCCAGGCAACAGAAGCGACGACGGTGGGGTTGAGTTCTGAGCAGGGCTCCCAGGAAGGGTACTGGGGAGAACTGTGCAGCCAGTGGCTGAGGCTGGGGACGGGGCTACGAAATAAGGAATAAGGTTCAAGTTGTACTCACAGGCTGCGCTGAGCAAATGTCTTGCAAGGTGTCCAGGGTCGCCAAAGCCACTGGATGTGGAGCGGCGGGGGCACCCCGTAGGCCGTGCAGGTGAGGGCCTGGCGGCTGTGGCGGGGGTAAGTGCTAGGGGAGGAGGTTTCCTTCTCGTGGACGTGGGGGGGCACTGGGCACAGGTACAGAGCATCAGCCAGCCTCATCCTGCACACCCACACCTCCCTCCTGCCCTCCCTTCCCCACCTCACCAGCCCCATACCGTTCACCACCAGCTCCAGGCTGATGTTGCATCTCAGGCCAGCTGCAGAATTCCACAAGGCAAGGGTGTAGATGCCCGCACTGGCCTCAGTCACCTCTTTGAGCACCAGGGCATGTGGGCTGTGGCGTCCAGTCACTGCTTTTCTGTCCTTGTACCTAGCCCCAGAAAGGAGTTCAGGGCCGTGTGGTGCCCTGTGCTTCCTTCTCCAACCAGAATGGCTCCAGGACCACTTGGATGCCACACTCCTTCCTTTGGTGCTGAAGTCTCTTCTGCACAGTGGTGCAGTGTTTGCACAGAACCCATGCACAGCCCTCCACATCCTTCAAACCATCTCTGGATGACCCAGTTCTCAATGTGATGCAAGTGCTACATAAATTGCTGTTATGTTTAAAGCCAAAGCAATCTGTACAGGCTTGGTTATAAGGGATTTTCAGGGATTTTCTGTCTATGGTTGTTGAGCCACAGATGCAGAGCACGGATGTGGAAGGCTGTATGTGCTGCTGGTGGGGCAGGAAGAGGAAGAGCTCATGGGCTAAGCTAGAGCAAGCAGCCCCTTTTGAAGGATCCAAGCAAGGGCAGCAGGAGTGTGGGCTGGGGTAGCAGGCTCTGGTCTGGGGGCAGCGAGCCAAGGCTCTGGGTAGTGTCTGCAGGCCCCATCTGCCAAGTGTCATAGCCCTGTCAGGCAGCTGGCTCAAGACACATTCCAGAGGCCTGCAGCAGCACACCCCACAGCCTCTGAGATCTGTCCTCAGGTAACAAGGAGGCCAAGTTTCTCTGCAGCCAGGCTCACCAGGCCCAGCCCAGGTCCCTCCCAACTTCCTGGTCTCCCCTGGTTGACTCCTCTACATCCACTGGGCTTTGGCATGGGGAGACCAACTGCCGCCCTCAGCAAACTCAGGTGCATTCCTCACAGACTGCACTAGAGCAAGGGTGCTGCCCAGTCCAGCTCCTCACTGTGCTAGGTGGTCCAACCTCTCTTGGGTCATCAGTACTGTCTTTCCTTGAGCTCTCTAGACATGTGGCCTCCCTAGGACCTTGCACTTACTGCATCCTTTGCAGGGATACTCGTTCCTATAGATGGCACCTGGCAGGGCTCCCTACCCTCTTCGTTGGGGTTGGAGTATGTCTCATCAGAGATGCTTTATTGATCCTCTTAGTAGCATGGCACCTGGTGCTGTCTTCCCTCATCAGCACACCGGTGTTTAGGCATGTGTCTGCTGTCTATCCTGTCACAGGACTCTGAGCTGTGTGCCCATGTAAGGAGCAGTGCCTGACCCCTAACAATGCTTCTAAGACTGTGTGGAGATGCCTCATCCCAGAGCCCTCCTCCTAGTTCTCCACGGGAATCTTCAAAGGCCTTGGAACCATCTCTCTGGACTGCAGGAGTCTCTGGGTGCTGGGTATGCTAAGCCAGAGACACATGCAGTGGCCTGGGGGAGGGGTGGCTCTTGGACAGAGGCCTGTGGTAAAGGGACACAGCAGTCTTGCTCTCAACTGTGATAAGAGTCAGGGCTCACAGAGGGAGGTGACTTGATAGGGTCACAAAGAAGGGCATGAACAGCACCACGGCTGTGCCACCTTCCTGGCTCTGGTGCAGAGGGCTGGGAAGGACCCAATTTCTCTGGATGTCTGGGCCGGGACAGAACAGGCATCCATCTCAGGAGGTCTGGGGCTCAGATATGAGTTCTGAATGTCCAGCCCCTCTTTCAGGGATACTTGTTCCTGTTTTTTCCTCTGTACTATGGGGTCTCAGGCCAGCAGGACCTGTCATGGCTGAGCCACATGGATAGCTCGAGGGCCAAGAGAACACCAAAGGTGGTACTGAGTGCCCCTGAGCTTTGCACGAAGCAGCCGAAGCCACTACTTTAGGGCCCCAAGCACACACAGTGTGCAGCAGGCAGCTGGCAGGGCCTCAGCAATGCAACAGGTGGTGCGGCCACACCCCCTAGCTAGAGGCTGGTGTTGAAACCTCTCACTGGCCAACTTCCTTCCACCTGAAACACTGATTTCTGCATATGCTCTTAGGGGATTTCCCTAGAGTCCCTGTCTGAATGGCAGCCCTGAGGCCCTAATGGGGAAGGACACTGCCCTTCTTGCCCCATAGTCCATTCTTCTGGGACTAGCAGGGAAGCATGGGGAGGGGCCCAAACTGTTACCATTGGAATTCCGGTGGCGGGTAAGCTGCCAGCTTCACAGGCAGCTTCACCAGCTCGTCTCCAGCTGTGGCCTCCAGGACCGGTCCTTTGAGCCAGTCGACACTGATGAAGGGCTTTTCTGCCAGAGAGGAGGCATCAGTGTAAATCTGGCGGTGGCTCATCACTGACCAGGGTCCTCAGCTGTGGCCCTTGCAGCCCCAAAGCCAGCACCTGAAGCCTGGGGCTCACAGTGCCCTAGTGTGATGAGCTGGGCAGGGCTTCCTCTCACGCTTTTTTCCTCTGGCTGGACTCCCTGCTGCGCAGGTGCACTGTGACCTCTGACCCACACTATACAGGGACCCTTTTGTCCTCTAGGAACCGCCCCAGGACATGCTGGTGGTCATACCGTGCACAATGACCTCGGTGCTCTCCCGGAATTTCTGGATGCCGTTGTTGGCCTCACACACATACCGGCCCAGGTCGTGCTGGCTGACGTTGTAGATGGTCAGGATGCTGGAGAGCTCTGTGTGAGTCTGCTGGGAGCGCCGCTCGGGTACCCACTTACCCCGATCTGCCTGCCCACGCCCAGGGGAAGCCCAGGGTCAGCAGGCGGTTCTGGCAGTGCTAACCCATCAAGGCACATGTTCTGCCCAGCTGGCAGTGGCTCTGGAAGCCTACACTGTTTTTTTGGGGGTGGAAAACTTCCCTGTCAGATGGGTTTCTGAGACTAGCTGGGTCTGGATCTCTTCCACAAAGGCACAGCGTGTGCTGGGTACAGGTGATGGGGTTGGGGTCACAGGTGAAGGGGTAAGGGGTAGGAAAGCTGTGGGCAGAAGGAAGGTACTCTGGCAGGGCCACCAGCCTCACCTGCTTCCCTGGATAGTCCCAGGTGAAGGTGACACCTGAGTTGAACTCGGCCCACACAGTACAGTTCAGAACCAGCTTCTCTCCAACTAGCAGCTCCAGGGACTTCTTAGGGAACAGCTGGATGTCATAGAGCTCATTGCCTGGCAACATACACACAGTGACTCCCCTGCCCCTCACATGCCATGTACACAGGGACATGTGCCATACACAGAGCCCAGAGCAGAGGATGCCCCCAAATCCCTGGGGCCCCTAAAGCCCCATTACTAGGCATGGGGAGGGCTACCTCCTCCAGAGGACCCGGAATGGCGCCTACCTGTAATGTGCACGAGGAAGGGGCTGGAGTAAAAGTCCTGGCCGCCCCAGCTAGCCTCACACTGCAGGTACAGGGCATCACGCAGGAGTGCTGTGGGCACCCGCATGCCCCGGCGGTCATCCCACACCACCTCGTGCCCATCAGGCCGCAGCACTGAGCTTTGCTGGAGCAACATGGTAACCGTCAGCACCTGGCTGCCCTGCCCCCCTGGTCTGGCCACCCTTCCCAGGGATGGAATAGGAAGGCTGGATCAGGGATGGAACTGTACCGAATGTAGTGTTATGTTGAGGCCAGGGATGGACACCTGGCAGGGCACCCACATGGAGTCTTTCCTATTGACCAGGAGAGTGTCAGCTTTGTTGATGAATGGCTGCTTGAAGTCTGAGGAGACAAAGTCAGTGTTGAGGGAGGCAGAGGCTTGGGTCTTTGACCAGTGACTGGTGAGTCCACACCAGCTGCTTGCCACCACAGGGAGTAGGGGGAATCTCTCTCTGCCTTCCGGCCTGCTTTGGGTTGACAGGCTGGAGGTGAGCAAGGGCACTCACTGACATGGCAGGGCCCGGCCATGCCTGGCCTCTTCACATGTTGCCTGCCTCACCTCTCACAAACACGTAGGTGCTGGCAGCTGTGGTGCCCTCAATGCGGGCGCTGATGTACTTGTAGTAGCAGCGGTAGCTGCCTGTGTTGTTGGCGTGGGTCTTGCTCAGCAGCAGCACCTTGCAGTAGGGCCTGGTGTCTGTGCCCTCACAGTCTTGTACAACCTCTGAGTCCTTGCTGTCCTTCTCCCCTGTGGTCAGTGTCTCTGAAGCCCCTGGCCAGGCCCACTCAAGGGGGTGCTGTCCCCTGTCAGAGGACAGGAGAGGTCAGGAGGACTCTCTGCTGCTGCAGCCCATGGGGACAGTCTCTGTGGTGGCTCCTCCAGGCCAAGAGCATTGCCCACCATGCATCCCACCGAAAACAGGGCAGTTTATGTACCCCCGGACCAGCCCAGGGTACAGGACTTCTGCTTGGTTCCTGTGCCAGTGACAGGCACACTGGCCTGGACCAGTGAAGGGTGGCTGGGGGTGTGGGGTGGTGTTTCAGGTGAGGCTGGGTGAGCAGGAGGTCCTTGTGTCTGAGAACCTCCAGGTACCCCCATTCTGGGAGCCCCTCTTGGCTTTTCTGCCTTGGGAAGGAACTGCCTCAGCCTTCCGTGGCCTCCTTGGCTGCCAGGTGGGAGGCCCCTGTACCTGCAGGAGATGGCCAGGCTGTCACTGGTGTTGATGATATGCACCTCCTCTGTGATGTTCAGGGTCGGGGGGGTCATGGAGTAGCCACTCACCAGGCCTGGGGTGGGAAATAGGGTTAGTGTGCTCTAGGCAGTGTGGCCTTCTAGGACCCCTCTTCTAGGCAGGAACAGTGGCAATTCTCAGTTGGCACATCCAGGCCTCCCCATGTATACCCCAAGACATCCAGTGAGTTCCACCACAGACTACCCCCTCCCCACAGCCTGAGCCAGCCCCAAGTGACTCAACTTCAGTGGGACTGAACTCTGACCTCTGGCATTTTCCTATGGTGGGTATGGGGGGCATCAAGACCCACAGTTCTGCCTCAAACCCATCCCCCCTACACTCTAGATCATCAATCCTCAGAGATGGCTCTGCTTATCCCAGGCCCTCCCCAAGTGCTCCCAGGCCTTGTCCTGCCTGTCTGCTCTGCCTGTGTACCAACAGTCTACCTCATGGCTCCACCTGCTTCTCTGCTGGCCAGGCCTCCCTTTTTGCTGGTCTCCCCTGTTGCTCTTCCTCAGGTGTACAGGTGGGCTGCTTTACCCGTTTGCACTTCTTCATAACCACAGGCACCTGGGACGCCCCCTGTCCTGCTGCTGTGTACCCCCAGCCTCCTCCCTGTGGACGGTGTGTGCATTTGCACGTGTTGAGAGGAGTGGTCTTCCATGTGTGCAGATGTTTGCCTTTGTGGGTCTGGGTGTGACTTGGAGTGTCTGTGGTGTGTGTTGCTCTGTGTGTGTGTGTGTGTGTGTGTGTGTGTGTGTGTGTGTGTAAGCATGTGTAGTCATGTACCTGACATATTCTTAGGTCCTTGCAGTTGTGGAGGGATCCTGGTGGGGGTGGGTGCAGACCTTGGGGGAGGTGTGGGCCTGGAACTCTGGCAGATGCATCCTGCCAGGACCATCCTGAGACAACAGGAAGGGAGGACTGTGTGGCTGGAGGCCCAGTGCTGTGTCCTGTCCCGCTCCCCACAAGACCTTGTCCTCCTCCTAGGGGGTGGGTAGCAGAGCCCATTTTCCTGCCCTAAGCTTCTTTTAGTCCCTCAGGACACACGGGGGGCTGAGGTCCAAGTGTTTTGCTCTCCAGACATGTCTGAGGCCTCAGGGTCCTGCCTTGCAGCTTGCGGAGTGGGGTAGAGTCTGGAGGACCATCACTTTATGTATTTCTACACACCCTGATACCAAGCTGCCCAGCTTAAGGGATGCCAGGACAGTGCGTTCCACACACCAAGATGGCATTCAGCATCTTACAGATGACACAGCCTGCTGGCCTCTCCCTTCTTCCATCCTGTTTCACTCCATACTAGGCCCTTCTAGACACCATTGTATCACTAGACCAGGGCTGAAAAATGCTCATCAAGCACCACTTTCACTATGCAGACAGGGAATCTGAGGCCTGCCCCCAAAAGAAGCTTCTTGCCTGATCCGTGCAGGACTGCAGCGAGGCCCTCCTTCCTGAGCTCAGAGCAACTCTTCCTTACACTCAGGCCAACCTGCCCTGGCCCCAAGTTGGAAATGGCCCTGGGCTCTCAGTTGCTTCCCCTGCTTGGCCTCCAAGTAAAACAGAGGGCCAGGCACTTGGCAGCTTTGTGCCCTACTGAGGATAGGGCTGCTGAGGAAAGCACTCACACCAAAGCCAAGGTGGCCCCACAAGACAAGGTTCCCTTTGGGACAGTGAGGGCCCAGGAAGGGGTCCCCAGGGCCATACCTCTGAGCTGGGCTTTGAGGGAAAGAAATATTTCCCTAGGCAGTCCAAGTGAATAAGGCCATGCTAGGGAGACAGCTGGGCAAGTGTGCGGGCAATCAGGGACGGTGGTCTGTCTTCCAGGCTACAGAAGATTGGGGAGATGACGAAAGTGGGTCTGGACCTGTGAGGGTGCAAGTCCTGTGCCCTCCCTGCTGACAGACCCAGTTAGACGTTGGGTCTGGGGCTTGCATGTCACCACAGGGGAGCTGCAGTGGCCAGCACTCCCTACCTGACCCAGTGTGCACTCTTATGGTGGGATATAGGCCACACATACCTGAGGTGCAGCAGGGGCATGTGGAGACCCCACCTTGGAGGCTCCACTTCCTGGAGTGCTCTCTCTCTCTATACAGCCCTGGCAACTACAAGCTAGAGAGCCAGAGCAGCTTCCTATGGTGGCTTTCTATCCTTTCCAAGATAAAGCAGATAAGCAGCCACCTTCTACCCCTCCCTTTCTCTTCAGCTTCAACTCCTGGGAAGCGGGAGGCATAGGACCTCTTAACTTCCTCACAAAGTTCAGGCTTGTTCATATTTTGAAGCTTCTGCTTTGCTCACCTGTCCTTTGACCTGGGACATCCCAGCTTTTATTCTTTCCTGTAGATATATCTCTTGAGAAGGTCTAGTCCACATGCCCCTTCCCTGTGGAAAGCCATAATCATTCAGGCAGTTTCTGCTCTGTCCTCCATGGGGATCCTGATTGGAACACTAATCAGTTTTCATGTTCCTCAGCTCGAAATGGGATGTGTAGGCAAAGACTCAAGGGACAGGTACAAGAAGTGGGAGAGACAAATGATGGCACATCAGATAAAACATGGATAGATGGGCGGTGGATAGACAGAGGGGTGAGGAGAGTTCACAGCGTGTCCTTCCAGTTGGCATTACCTCAGCATAGAAAGCACCCACATCCTTATGCTGAGCAGGACCATCTGCCTGGTTCCCTTTGGTTTTATGTGAAGCCTGGCTTTCTGAGGATGCAACTGCCACAGGGCAGTCACTGCTGGCTCCCTCTTGGCCTCCTCCCAATAATGCCTTTGAGGCGCCTGCTTTCAATGACACCACCCTCTCCCCACTAAAGCTGTCATCAGCTTCTCTCCTGGTCACTTCCCTGCATTCTCTGCTGACTGTAGCTCCTGGCTTCCTGTCTCCCCCACTCCTGCCATTCTCCATGACTTCAAAACCCACACAGATGACTCCCCAGCACCTTGTCTGTGACACCCTCCTCTCCACTCCCCTCTAGCCACTGGCGTCCAGAGCACATCCTGGACATAGTCATCACCAGGAACTGTGCTGTCACTGAGAGGGTCTCCTTCCCACTTCTCCTCATTCCTTCCTCCACACTCAGGTGTGTTGCTTCACCCCTGCCAAATCCTCTGCCTCACCAGACACCCCCAGTGCTTCCTCCCCACTGACCCCTGCTGGTGTCTCCGCTGTCCTTGTACAGTGGCAATCCATGGTCCATCATTCTGATCATCCCTTGCTTCTTGCTGTTCACTGGGACCCTGCAACATCATGTCTGCAAGTAGCTCAACAGTGCAGAAGAAGACCCTCACCCTTGCTGCCCTTGCTGCCTCCTCTATCTTCCTGCATGCAGGCTTCAGCAGGCCCCTACCCAGGCACTTCAGGGTTTTCCCTTTCTCCTAGCATGGATACCAAGAAACATCAGGTGGAGACACCTCCTTGTGCCCATCCCAGGCATGTCCACATTACTGCTCCCAAACCGAACTCTGCACCCTACTCTGGCCCAAATCCTCTGGGGCCTGACTTCCACAGATTGTTCCTTCCTCTTCTAATCATCACTCTTTCTCTGTTGAATCATCTCCACCTATGGAGCAAAGCAGCTCGTTAGCCTCATCTCCCTTTGGGCCATTGTCCCTTTTCTGCTTCCCGCCATAGCCAGAGCCCTGCTCTTTATCCTTACCTCCACGTTCACATGTCTACAATAGGCTGCACCCCAACTTCATAGAGCTGTTGGCCAAAGACTCTAGTGGCCACAGCACAAATTCAGTGGCACACAAGGTCAAGGCACAGAGTTGTCCTTCCTCTTGCTGGCTCCTGGGACCCAACTCTCCCCTCATCTTCCTCCTCCTCTGCCCAACCCTCATTTTTCTCAACTCATCTTTTGATATTCAGATGCCCTGGGAACTTGGAAAATCCACAGACACCCAGCATTCCAAGTTGCTGATGCTGACCTCACACAAGGCTCCTCCCTCAATAACTCTCATCTCCCCAGATGACAGTCACACTGTCCAGCCCCACAAAGCTCAGAAAGCTGGCTGCATCCCAGAGGAGCACTGCTGTCCTGCTGGGGGACTGCACAGCTATATTTGGGGCAGAGGTGGTACTAGGCTTGCTTCTGCCCTCCTTTATTCCTC
Organism: Octodon degus; assembly: GCF_000260255.1. Taxonomy (NCBI): domain Eukaryota; kingdom Metazoa; phylum Chordata; class Mammalia; order Rodentia; family Octodontidae; genus Octodon; species Octodon degus. Next base: position 153,505 of record NW_004524605.1, on the reverse strand, counting down.
CTCCATGCAGTGTTATATTTTTAAATTGCAAAAGGACCACATTACACTCATGCTTAAAACCTGTCTGTGGCTTTCCATTGTGTATGCTCAGGAAAATCTAGACCCTGATGGAGGCCTGGCCTCCACCCAGTTCTCCACACCCTGGAGAGTGATCTGTTTTTATCTCAGTTCATTTTCTCCACATTGTTTGCAGCACACCATTTTCTTCTAACCCAGGGCCTTTGCATATACCATCTCTTCCTGATGCCTCCTCTATGGGGCCCCGCACAGCTGGCTTCCCATTTTCAGCCATCAGCATAGATGTGACCTCCTCACCCTTACAAAACTTGGGATCTATCTCAGCTTCATGGTGTTTCTCTACATTCTCCACTGAGAGTACGTTTCAGTGGTGTAAGGATGAAGACAGTTCTCTTTTCTACTTTACTTGCTGCTTAGTACAGCACTTGGTACAGAATAAAGGCTCAAGAAATACTTGTTGAATGACTAAACAAATGGATGGATGGAAGAATGGATGGGCAGGCAGATGGGCAGAAGGATAGATGGATGAACAGATTGGTGAATGGATGCAAGGATAGATGGTAGGGTAAGTGGATGGCTAAATAGACTCATGAGGTCTTCCTTCAGGTTGGAATTATGTCAAACCCTGTTGTTCCTTTGAAAAAGATGCTTCCAACTTTAATGTAGAGGCTCTTTACAGAATGTGAACCCAGCAGCCCAGGAGACTGGCAGTTAAGGGCCTGAGGGCTCTGCTTCTGGGTGCTCCGTGACTGCCCAGCCCCCACCTGGAGTCTGAAGAAGGTGCATCCTTCCTGCCTGGCTGCTGTCTGTCTCCACTGTCCTTCCCTTCCCACAGCAGGAAGCTCTGTCATCCTGGCCTCTGCTGCACTCCCCCTGCCTTCCTGTTCCTGGCCCGGGAACTGGCTTCTTCCTTCCCCTGACCAGCAGGGCCCTGGCCTCCAAGCCTGTTGTAGCGAGGTCGGTGAGGCCAGAGTGCACACCTCCTCTTCCCTGCTGTCAGCAGCCCCAGGACACCCCCAGTCTTGGGTCCTTGGGACCCAAAGACCAGGTCCTTGGGTCCTGGTTCTGCTGCCTGCCCTGAGAAAACAGCAATGTCTCTCATGAGGGGCGGGCAGTGTTGCGTCTCGCAGGCCTAGCTATCAGTGCCTCCTTTGTCCTCACAACAGTCTGAGAGGGAAGAAAGGGTAGTGAGTCTGGCCTCAGTGAGGAAACTGAGGCCTGGGGCCTCACAGAAGTAGATAGCTCACAGCTGGACAGTGGCCCAGGTCTTGGCCAGGCTACTTTCCCAAGGTGGGGGGTAGAGGTGCTCAGGCCAGAACTTGGGCACCCAACCCTGAAGCTAAGGGACACCCCATGCAGAAAAGTGTGTGCAGGAAGCCATGTGCAGCTGCAAGCCCCAGCCTTTCCTCTTTCTGGGTCCTGGCTCTCTTTTTAACTTAGTCTGGGCAAAGTCCTTTAAACCACCAATGCTATTTTTTTGAAGGCATTTTTCCTGAGAAACTGAAGGGAAACTCAAACAAACACAGAGAAAACTGCTGAGGGAGCAAGGCTTACTTTCACTCCACAAATGTCCCTGGGCTGGGTATGGACCCAAATCAGACCCAGGTGGGCTCTGAAGGGATTTTCTAAGAAACATTAATTAATTCTTTTTTTTTTTTTTTTTTTTTGTATTTTAAGGAAGGGTCTATAGGGTGTTCATGGTGTCACTACCAGATCAGACTTGAAGTGATCCGCCTGTTTACAGCCTCCCAAGAGCCAGGATTACAGGTGAGTACCACCATGCCCAGTCTCAATTGTCATCTCAGCATGCCCTGGGGGTAGGGCCAGCAGGCCTGGGGATCGAACCCCTGGCCTCTGTGCCTGCTTGCAGGTGCTTTCATCTGCTGAGTTATTTGTCTGGCCTTACATTTATTAATTCTGTACATGGCATGGGACAGGCAGATTTGGAGCTAAGGCTGGGAGCAGGCAGTTCCTCTATGAATGTGCCTGGGTTTACAGGACACCCCTGGGCTGGAGGATCCCGGCCCTCTTCACATGGCTGGGCTGCAGTGGTTTCTAGAGAGCTGCTTCCCCACTGCTCTCGAAGTCAACAGCCAATGCTCTGGCCTAGATCTTAGGGTGGTGGGCCCGGGAGAGCTGGTGCAGTGAGCCAGCGGTCAACTGGGGCAGCTGCGCAGTGCCTCTGCTCTCACCCTAACAGCTCCCTGGCCCTTCTTTCCACGGGGTCCCTGATCTGCTGCAGCCTCCTCCCCAGCCTCCAACCTGCGGCTCAGCCCTGAAGGCAACATGGCTCCCAGATCCCTCTGGAGGCTCTCCTGGTGGATGCCTACTCCCTGCCCAGGCTCAGGCCATGTGCCTCATGCTCTCCTCCCTTCCATGCCTGGCACGCTGCTGCAGCCTACTCTGACCCCAGGCTAAACCACCCCTGGCCCTCACCAATAGTGCAGGGAGGTCTGTGTCACTCAGTGGCTCCCAGAACTGTGCTGTCAATAGCCCACGGCTCTGTCCCCAGGGCCAGCATGCCCAGAACCAGGATGACACTGAGGTCATCTGTAAGCTTGGGGGCTCCTCCATATGTTGGTAGATGCGGGTCTGTCGCAGTCACTTTGGATCTGCCTCTTTGCTCTCTCCCTGGGGTGACTGGAAGACAGGGGCACTGTGCCAGTCCTGCTCTCCTTGGAGCTGTGCCTAGGATAGAGGTAGCCAGGGACCAGGCCAGCTAGACCAGGGGCAGGGTGTGTGTATGGGGGAGGGCAGGCACTCTCCTTTCACTCCTGAGCACAGCCTGGGAAGGTGCCTGGCAGGAAGATGGCATGAGAGTTCTGTTCTGCAGTGCTGTTTAGGCTGGTGGGCAGTGGTATAGCCAACGAGGGTCGGTGGCATGGACAAGAAAGGCTGCTTCTGGGAGGGCTCACAGCTCTGAGCCTGGCCAGGCCTGGGGTGTATGGATTCTTTTCTCCAAGCTGCAGGGTTTCCACTTGTGAGACTCAGGTTATTCCTGTGATGATTGGGAACCACAAATAACAGAGCAGTACATAAAGAAGCGCCGCAAGAATTAGCCGTTGCTGGCTCAGGCTCATGGAGCTCTTGGCGTTATCTGTCTGTTCAAGTTATCTCAAGCACAATCTGATGCTTTCAAGTTACCACAGCTACTGTACATCACTGGGTGCCTGTACCGGGGGCGGGCAAGGAAAGTCTCTCTGGCTGGGTGGCAGGAAGGGTGTTCACGTGAGCTGAAGCGGACTGTGTAGGCTGCATAGAAGCTTGATGGCCCAGGAGGTGAGCACAAGGCGTAGGGCACATGTATGTGAGCTGCAATATAGATAACCGCAAAAATCAGGCAGGGGATGGGGGCCAGCAGTGATGCAGTGCCATTCGCAATGGTGTCACCCTTGCTGGGTGCTCCCCACTTCCTGAGAGCTGTTCTGCATGCCCCTCCTGGAGGACTGCACCCTCACACCCGGCCAGCACAGGCGGACAGCCGAGCCAGGAGCACACAGCTGTCTGTTCCTCTGATGAGCAAGTGCCAAGCAGAGACCCGTCCTGGTGTGGCAGAGCCTGGAGAAGCAGGCACTCACAGTCGTGATAAGAAACGTCTGTGCACTGAGCCCAAACTCCGCTACGGCTGTTGCGGTGCATCCTGTTCCACCAGCGAGCGCAGATGCACACTGAGCACTTCCCATGTGGCAGCACAGTCCTGCCATGTAGGCCCCCCCCACTGCGCAGAAGGCTCCTCATGGGAGGTGCTCCTGCTGCTGCACAGAGGAGAAAACTGAGGCACACAGAGGTCAGCTTGCCCAAAATTGGATTATCTGTAACAGATCATCCTTGGAGCATAGAGTTTTGGAAAACTATTATTTCCTCTTAGAGGTGGTGCGTTTCTAAAGATTATGCAATGGAAAGGCCTTTGGTGGATTAAATTATCTTTCCTCCCTCAGCCTTGGAGACACTGCTCTCCTTCCTTATAGGTCATCCTACCAAGCAATCTTGATATCGCTGAACATCAAGAGTCGACTGGTCATCACATGATGTGCATTCTTGGGGCTGAAATGGGTTTTGCGGGCTGTCTAGGAGTTTGCTCCTTTAGGAGGAGGCCACCAAGGATGAGTGGATAGAAGGCCAGGCCCTTATGGCCTTTTGGTTGTCACACTGACCAGTATGCACTTGCAGTGCTTAGACTCTTGCAGTGGACACCTTCTGGCTGGACAGGTACTCCTAGACATTCTTGGGGTAAGCCCTCTCCATTGTCCCCCATCCCCCTGGCCAGCCTCACTGTTCCTGCCCTGGACCACCACACTGGGGTACTCCCCGAGGCGGTCCTTTCCTAGGATCAGATGAGCTTTCCAGATCACAAGGCCCTGTCTACCTAACACCACCCCCTGCTTCCCTATGCCTCACTGGAATCTGAGTGCTCTGTTGTCTTCTCCAGTCCTGAAGACTGTGCCTCTATGTGCCATCAGTTTGAGACTGTCCCTTCTTCCACTGTTGTCTCTGCCCCAAGGATCATATGATGGACCTCTCCTGCACAAGACTCCTGCACTTCCCTGCAGCTCCGTGGAGAGGCTGGCTTGTTACATGAGATAGTTCCATATTTCAAGGTTGGGGGTTGTTGTTTGTCTTTACACTGTGGCATCCCAGCATGACTTGGTGGGTACTGACCTGTGACTGGCTCTGGGGATGTTAGGAACAAAAATGGCAGCACCTCACATGTGGGCAGACGGGGAGGTACGAGAGGTGGTGTGTGGGATGGAGATGTGTGTGGAGATGGCGCACACTCAGATGGGCACATCTGGGCCCAAAACGTCACTGTTTGAGCAAGCTAGGGGTATCAAGGTGACATCTGAGGAAGTCAGAAATCTAGGACCTCAATTGCCCACCTCTAGGACTTTACCTGTCAGTTCCTGCCTCTTTTATATGTGGCCCCTATGCCACAGGAACAGAAAACAGACATCTGTCACCACACTGAAATAAGACAGTCCACCCCTCACATTCAATGGGCCATCTCACGCCTCGGCTCTTAATGTTCTAATCTTCAGAACCAGCATAACAAGGGCTGGGAATGCAGATCAGTGGTTTAGTGCTTGCCCAGCAAGCATGAGCCTGTGTTCAGTCTCAGGATGGGAGGTAGCTGGAAGGGGGGCAGATGAAACCCACGTCAAAGGTGCACACACCATACTGTGAAGTGATCAATGAACTCTCCTACATGAAGGAGCAGCTCACTGTGACATGCACTGTGTATTTGTGTGAGCAATGCTCTATACCAATGAACCCAGAGCAGTCACCACTTAGCAGAATTCAGGGGAGCTTTGAGGACAGTGACTGGTGTTGTAAAGACAGGACTCCCTCTGAGTTAGCCCGAAATACTGGATGCTGTGTCCATAGGCAAACAGGGCACCAGGATGAAGATGCCCTCTTCCTACCATGAGCAGCCCGCACCTCTTCCCCTCTCCAGAAGCACATCTGGAGCAGAGGAAGAACAGGCATCAGGTTAGGGTGCAGCAGATGCTCCTGGGCTCCTCAGGAAGGACTTGTTCCATGGGCCCAGGAAGCTAGTGCTTATCTTTGGGGGCACTGACAGATCAGTTTTGTGTTTCAGAGTGACTCTTGGAGGCAGGAAGAAAACACCAGGCAGGAGTTGGCAGTTAGGCTTGGGGATGTGGCTGAGAGGAGATAGACTGCCTGTGTACCTGTGTGTGTGGAAAGGTAGAGGGGCCCTCGCAGATGCTGAGCACCTGGTTCAGGACAGTCACAGTGTGCCAGCAGGGCCCGGAAGTTGCTCCGGCCTCCCTAGGGTCAGGGCTCTGCTCCTCAGTCACAGGATGAGCTGTTATCAGACAGCACAGCTGGCTCAGAGGTGACCCCCCAGTGCTGCTAAATTGGGGCCACTGGCTCCTGCTGCAGGAAGAGGGAAATGCAGGCAGGATGTCCTCTTCTGTGGCCGACAAGTCCTTTCCCATGAACCCCTGCTGACCTTGTGGGCCACGTGGCAGGGGCTCCCCACTGCCATCCAGCCCTGGACCTGCCTGGTGGGCGGGTAAGCGGGTAGGTAGGGCACAGGCATAGGAGCCTGGCTGGGGGGTTGTGCTCACTGTCAGCTCCACCAGGGCAGGCCCAGCACCCTGGCTGCCTCCAGCAACAAATGCCTGCATCTTCCTGCTCCCAGGCTTGTCCCCTAGGCACAACCGGAAAACTGAGGTCCCAGAGGAAGCCCATGTCTGAAAAGGACTAAAACTCAGGGATCCCTGGCTCTAGTAGGACATGTCACTACTCCTCTACAGAGGCTGGTTTAGTGGGTGTGAGAGGTTGCTTGGACTCCTCTCCCTGTCCACCTGCTGCTCTCAGGGCCTCTCAATGTGGTGCAGAGACCTGGCCCTGGTGGAGCAAAATCATTGAACAGCATGAGGGGTGGAAATTAGACACAGGAACTTCTCATGCTAAGACCCCACTTAATGGCCCTGGGTTCCTTCATTCCCCTCTGTCTCATCACACACGTGTTCCCTTTCCTCCATCCTTACCAGACCTCTCTGCATCAACTAGGGGCTTCTAGAGGACCCATTGAGACACCCCCATTGGGGGCCATGTTTCTCCACATTTGCTTCCCCATGTGCATCTGTATAAATAGTCTCATTTTCCACCTAGAGTGATTAAAACATGCCAGCCCTGATCATTAACAGGGCCTCTGGGTTCATGCACTAGTAGGCCCTGGCTTCCTGCCTCACCTGGACAGTGTCTCCTTGCGGTTGGCCCCTGTCACTCTTTCCTACTTTGTCATCCCCCATCCCAGGCTCTAGCCTCATCTGACTGCTCACTTGTCCCCATACAACATCTAGACTTTCCTGTCTGTAAGCTTTTGAGGAGTTCCTCGCCCTTCTTGGAATGCCCTTTCCAGACCTCTCCAGGCAGACCCTTGCTGGAAGTGACGTGACTTCCTGTCACCATCTGGGTTCACTGGGCCCCTGAGTACTACATTTCTCTGCTGCAGACATCTGATGCCACATGTGGGTCCCCACCAGTCTGGCACTCAGGAGACTCCTGCAAGGTGGGGCCAGGTCCAAATCCTTCCTGGGCTGAACTGAGGTGCCATGGTTGTGGTACTAGCCTCCTTCCTGGCACCCTGGGGAGTGCCCCAGGTAAGCTAATTGTTATACTTTGTCAGGGGCATGGTGAAGTGGGCACTGTGCTCTGGAGGAGCAGGGCCACTGGCACCACATTGGCTCTGTACCTAAGCACAGTAGGCAGATGGGCATCACCTGATTTGTGTACCAGAGGGCTGAGCTAGGGCAGGAGGTCCACAGGTACCAGGTATGATGGCCCATTGAATGTGAGGAGTGGACTGACAGGAGTCTCTGGATTGTCCTGTATGTCCCTAGGCTGCTGCTCACTGTCTTGAAGCACAAAGAACCTCTCTCTAGGAGGTTAAGTCTCGAGAGATAAAGCTCAGCACCTACATCCTGCCATGTGTGACCCAGATCATGGCAAGGGTTTGTGTGCTCAGGCCAACGAAGCCCAAGGATCCAGAAGTCTCTGGATTGTCCTGTATGTCCCTAGGCTGCTGCTCACTGTCTTGAAGCACAAAGAACCTCTCTCTAGGAGGTTAAGTCTCGAGAGATAAAGCCCTCATGGGATTGCCATCTGCCAATTCCACAGGGACACAGGATGGAACAGGACCCAATGTCCTGCCTCACAGTCCAGTATAGTCATTCAGCACTTGCTATTCTGCCACTTGGCATGAATGGCAGAGACTGGAAGGGAAAGCCTCAAGCTGCCCTCTGAAGACTTAGGGGCAGGCCAGGATGAGGCTGAGGGGTCAGCTTAGTGTCCAGAATCTTTGTGCCCTCTTACTCTGGTTTCCTGGATGCTTGACAACACTTGTACACTGGAGGCTCATGGCCCATCTCCACCCAGGAAGCTGGGGGAGGGGGTGGCTGTCCAGGCTACCAGTCTCTTCGCTGCATACCCAGCCAGATACGCCTGGGGATGGTCTGGGGCACCCCCTTCAGCTGACACCCTCTCCTTTCCCTCATGGCTGGGTCTGAGGAGTCACAAGCAGCCGCCCAGAGAATTGTGCCCCTCCTCTTCACCCCTCTACCTCCTGGGTCTCACAAGTGCAGAATGCCTTCATCTCCCTGGCTTCTTCCCCAAGCCTCACTGTGGGACTCCCCTCAACCTGCTCTCCACTGCCCAGCCCAGCTTTGCCAGATGTTCCTCAAGGTATAATTGGGGGGGAGAGCTCTTCTTCTTTACTCCTGCTGTCCAGCCAGAGTCCCATGCCCTCCACGAAATACTGACCCATGTGAGATCCTGACCCTGGTCTGGCCATCAGGAGCAAGAAATAGCTGAGAAAAATATCCCTGAATAGGCCCAGACTGGGACAGCAGTACTCCCCACGTGTCTCTGGGGCGCCGTGGGCGGCCCCTTCCCTTCTTTCTCCGGGATGGAGGACCTTGGAGAGTTACGGCTGACCTTGTTTAAGCTTTCCCACATGTAGAATTAGTCTTTCTTTACTGTTGAGAACCAACAGAGATGAAGTGCGTAAGGCCAGTACTGCATTTCCGTAGCACAAAAAGTACCAAAGTTTCCACTTCTGTTCTGGGGCCCTGAACGGCTCAGGTTAGCAGGGACACCCACGACGCCCCCTCCACTTGGTTTCCTGGGACACCATCTTTCTTGGATTCCCAGCTCATCTTCTTTTCAACCCCCAATGAATTCTCCCCTGTCTCCATCCAACACTCCAAGCTCTCAGCCTAGCTCCCCATCCCAGCGGCTCCCAAAGCAACCTCCATCTGCCAGTCCTGTGCTCAAGCCTTTCCGTGGCGGCCTTTGGTCTGGGCTGTTCGGTTGGCCTTCAAGGTTCCTGTCGCCAGAGCTGGGAGTCCCAGCCCTTCTCCACTTTTGTTGCTCAAGTCACTTAACAGCGTTCGGGGCCCCAAATTCCAGCCTGCGCCTGCGCCCTCTGCTCCGACGGCGCCCACCGGGGGCGCCGCCCAGCGCCTGCCTGGGAATGGGACCCGGGCCGAGCGCCCCCTGGGGCCCCCTGAGCTTCGGAAAGCTCGGGGTCTGGGGTCCAGCGCAGGGCGGGAGCGCCTCTCCGGGACCCCACCTCCGAGGAGCCCGACTAAGGACGCCCGACGCCCGGTTCCCGGAGGCAGAGCCACCCGGCGGCGCAAGGTTGGGGCGCACACGGTCGGCCGCAGTGCCGCGCGCCCAATCCGATTGGTGCCGACCCGATCCCGAGGCCCCGGCCCAGCCCGCCCGCCCCGCTTACCGTACAGGAGGCTGAGGTGGAGGCTGAGGTGGAGCCCGAGGCGCAGGCACAGCGCGGCGCCCCGCTGCATCTCCGG
>NW_004524605.1:106414-144046 GCF_000260255.1 Octodon degus | reverse complement strand
CCCGGGCCGTCCCAGTCCCGCCCCGAGCGAGCGGCAGCCGGGGAGGGTGCCTGCAGGAGGCTTGGAGCCCGTGGGCCCGCTGGGCAGCGCCGCCCCGGGCAGGTGCGCGGAGCCTGCAGCGCCACGAGGTCGGCGGGGCAGCGGACGGGGCGTTTGCTGTGACTTCCGTCCAGCAGGAACCGCTAGTCTACAGTAGGCCAGAAAGTCGGAGATAGCAGCCCGGCGCGCCGTCTTCCGCGGCCGGCGCGGGGTGACTGCACCCCGCAGACCCGGCTCGTCACACCCTGTTCTCGGAGCGGCGCCTTCCCAGATCTGCTAGATGGCACTTTACTTTCTGGTTTGGCAAATCCTCACATAGACTTCCTACTTCTTTTCAGTTCTGTCGTGGGAATTTCCTATGTAAAAATAAATCCCATGCAGATGACAATTTCAACCTCTCCCGCCTGCGTTTATTTGCCCCTACCCCATTCACACTCTTCCCCCTCCCCAAGTCCATTCACCCTTGTCAAAATAGAAACTGGACTATTGGTAACAATGGTTTTCAACTCTCAGGTAAAGTAGGAATGGAGTGTGCTACAAAGTGGGCTCATAATCAGGGGGACAGGTTAGGCAACAATAGATAATGGACAAACTAGGCAACTGAATTAAAATATGAAATCTTATTCTTTTTCAGCCATGTATTGATTTGCATCCATTTTTAGTTTTAAAATAAAAAAGAACAACCATACGATGAAATGAAGAGTACATATTGATGTGATGTGAATTAAATTTTAAAGCAAACCCGTTTACAGCAAGGAATGTAGAACGGCACTATGTAGCATTTCAGAAATCTCGCCATTCCCCTCGCCAGCCTCTCACCATCCCCCAGTGATTGTCACTCTCTGCTTTATCCTTGTTTTATAATTTTGTCACCCAAATGTATGTTTTACTTGTGCTTTAACCTTATTTAAATGGCTTTGTACCATATGTATTCTTTTACTCATAATAATTTGTGAGATTCATCTATACATCGCTATGAAAAATGACACATTTTTCATTTTTATGGCTGCATGGTTTTTCACACTGTTTGACACACTATCCATATAATAGAGATAAAAATTTGAACTGTTAACAGTTTACAACTTCTGCTGCTAGGAGCGCTTGTATATATTTCCCGGTGTCATGGCATTTCCCCCACTTCTTCCCTTTCCCAGATTGCTAGATGTGTTTGTTTTTGACTTGGGCAATCTTATGAACCTATTTTTTTTTCAAGTTATCTGTACTATCTTATACTTCCATACCAGTGTCAATAGTTCCTAGTGTTCCATATTTTCAGTGACACAATACTGTCACCTTTTCCATTTAGTGTAGTACTATATTTAACTTGTTTTGAAATAATTTTGTCAACGAAACCAACATAATTAACAAATGCATTGTGGGTCAATATTAGTTAGCCTGAAGACCCAGTGTTCAAGAAAAGATGAGCTGTCATGGCCTCAAACAGACAAAACACTTTCACAACGTGTTTGGAATTTTTAAAAATGTGCTTATTATCACAGGGTTTTTAAAATTTATTTTCATTAGTACATGCTTGCAATACATAGTGATTGTACTCATTGTGGGTTGTTTTATACAATATGTCATAATTTTCATTTTAAAAAGATCTGTTTTCATTATTTCTTCAATTTAATTCATTTTTCCTATCCCCTTTCCCTGTTTCCCATCTCTTGTTCTCTCATTCTTTTGAAAAAGCTCTTCCTACCTCCTACTTATCTGCCTGATATATTCCCCACCCCACATTAGAGCTTCTTATATAAGAGAAAACATGATATTTAAGCTCGTGAATCTGATTTATTTAGTGTTATGGTCTCAAGGTGCACCCATTTTCCTATAAATGACTCATGCTTATGTTTCATCAGGGCTGGCCCAAGATTGACCTGAGAGAGACTTAGGGTGCTCACTACAGAAGTGGAATCTCCATTGGTGGCCATGGTTTGCCTTCTGCAAATAAGTAAGGGCAATGAAGATATTCAGGACTGAACTTAACATCTTCTTGGCACCAGTTCCGTCTGCACACCAGGGCTGATTGCCTCTGCAGGGTCTCACTACATAGATCGAACTCATAGTGATTCTCATGTTATTCAGCCTCCCAAGAGCTGGAATTACAGGCGCAGGCCACCATGCCCAGTCTCAATCACCATCTCAGTGCGCCCCGGGGGGTGGGGCCAGCAGGGCTCCACTGATCAAACCCGGAGGGCCACTGTTCTTTAGTCCCCCTAGCTATCTGGCTGGCCCAACTTATATTTTCCTAATACACTGGAGAAGAAGAAGGAGGAAAACAAATATTTTAAAAAGAAAAAAATACAAAAAAGAAAAATACTAAGAACAAGAACAAGAACAACAATAGCACCAAATTTCTCTGTGAGTTTCAATGTATAGTTCTCTTCCAGGGGCTAAAATCTCAGGACAGTGTCTGGTTCAAGACATGTCCCTATTCAGGGTAGTAGATAAAGAAGGCAGTCAGACCCAGGTCCATGCCAAACGCAGGCATCATCAGACAGTAGGAGTAGTGTTAAGTGCCCATGCTGTTACTTTCAAATCCAGAGCAGTTCCTGCTAGGCCTAGCCTCTGGCGTGCACTAGGGGTGCGTCTGTGTTCTTCAGTGCACACTCCTTATGGCAGCAACGGCAAAACTTCCAGAGACTGACGCCCAGACTGCAACCCAAGACCCGCTTATTTATCACAAAGTGCCAACACTGCAATTCAACCTGAACAGGAGGTTTTAGCTTAGAAAAAAAACAACTCTACATTGACATCTTTTGTCTTAAAAGAAAAACAAACAGCACTGGTGCCAGTAACATAGGTTGCCATCACTGCCTTCAGGAGTCTTTGCAACTTGCTCCCTGGCTGTGGCTGTCTCTGTGGTTGTCTCAGACTAATCACTGTGGGAACCTAACACTGAAACCCCTGGAGCGAAGCATTCTCGGGGCTGCTCTGAGTGAGACCTAGGTTTAGACAGTCAGCCTTTTCCTGGAATGGCATCTGACCAAACAGTCTCTCCATGGATATGTCAAGTGCATGAACTAGTCACACACCAGCTATTGCCTGTCACAGGACTCATGTAGGCTCAGAATTCCTCTCTGTTTTTTTGTTTGTTTGTTTGTTTGTTTGTTTGTTTTGCAGAACCAGGGATTGAATTCAGGCCCTTGTGCTTGCCAGGGAAGTGCTTATTCCACTGAGCCATCTCCCTGGCCCTCCCCTCTGTTCTTGAAGCTCATAGCACCTGTTAGTCCATTCTGCTGCCAGGTTTCTTCCTGAAGCCCTCTAAAGCTCCAGTTTTCCCTTTCTCTCTGCAACTTTCATCTTCTTTCCCCATAAGCCACAAGCTAGGAGTAGAGACTCTCTTTCTTTCTTCTGTTGTGTTCTACATCTTCAATTTATCTGTTTTAAATTGCCTGTCAGATCCTTTCTGGTTCCTGGAGACCTGTTTGTTCCCAGAGTTGTTACTTTCCAATGCCTGGATTCTGAATCTTGGAAAGACTGAGTTGTTGTCAGTCACTACTCTGCCATTTTCCCTAGAAGTGTATTATTTCTTGATGACAGCTATTGTTTCTGGAGCAAGACAGTATCTCAATGTTGTTTTAGTTTGCATTTTTGTAATGGCTACTGATGTTGAACATTCAAGTATTTATTGGCCATTTATACTTCTGAGAAGTGTCTATTCATGTCAGTTTGCCATTTTTCATTGGGTCTTTATTTTGTGTGGTCTAATTTTTTTTAGTCCTTCATATATTCGAGATGTTAGTTATTTATCTGAGGAATGTCTGGCAATTTTCTCCCCATTTTGTAGGTTGTCTCTTCACACCTGTAATACTAGGACTTGGGAGACTGAGGTAGGAGAAGTACTGTGAATTTGAGGTCAGCCCATATTGCACATTGAGAGAGGCTGTCTCAAAAAAAGTAAAAAAAAAGATATTGCATGTGAATTATATTTCAAATCATCTATAACCAAAAAGTTGATAGCAGTTTTATACAGGTTAAATAATTAAATATATAAACACTACAATGTTAGACATCCTTCATTTAAGAACAAGTTCTGTTCCTACAACTAGGTTGATATATGAATTGATTCCTAAATGAAGAATTGTATATAGTATGTAATTACATATTAGAACAAAGAAATTGTCAAAGGAAATTCCAACGTGGCGACTTTGCTTTTATTTGCATAACTCTTACATGCGGTACTGTAATGTATAAGAGAACACAAAAGAACAGTACTATACAGTACAGTCAGCAAAAATTACAGTATTTACTTTTGAAGAAGTCACCATAAAGCTGCACTACTGTTCATGCTCCAAGTGTGGGGTGTAAAGTACCTGTGCTGTAAGCTCGAACAGTTGTTAAATGGGTAGGTTGTTAAATGAGGAATACTTGTATATGACTTTTTACCCTAAACAAAAGCTCATGGTTCTTTGTTGAAATCCACCTTGGAAGGATTGTTGCTTATGAGTGAAGTGGTGGAAGAGAAATTTTTTGAAAGCTGTTGGAAATTAGATGTCATACCAAATGTGGATGGATGTGACTCATAGCACACAGTAAATCAGGTGATTGGAAAGTGAGTGCTTTTTATGCAGCTATACATGGTACAAATCAGTCATTGGGTGATTTTGCATTCACTTACTGTTTATTGCAAATGAGATCATTCATTAGCAAGTGTAAAAGTTCCATTATGTGTAAATCGTCTCTAGGATATCAGTTGCATTGGATAAAATTCAAATATTTGGATGTCTCAGTGTTAACCGAGTAGCAGAGTGTTTTTCTGGAGTGTGTGAGGTCCTTGGTTCAACTACCAACACCTCAACATAATCAGGTATCTAGATAGTGGAACTGACTGTAGCACCTGCTTGCACTTAAAATATGTTTCCTATAAATAGCATACATGGTAGATTTAAAAAAGCCAAAGCAGACCAACAGTCTTTGACATTATCCTGCTTATTTTTAATATAATTATTGATGTATTTAGGTTTATACCTACTATTTATTTGTTTTCTTCTTTGCTTTTTCTGTATTTTAGGGAAGGGTCTACAGGGTGTTCAGGGTCTCACTACTAGATCGGACTTGTAGTGATCAGCCTGTTTACAGCCTCCCAAGAGCTGGGATTACAGGCATGCACCACCGTGCCCAGTCTCAATTGCTGTCTCAGCACTCCCTGGGGGCAGGGCTGGCATGGCAGGCCCGGGGATCGAATCCCCGGCTCCTGCACCTGCTTGCAGGGACTTTAATCTGCTGAGCTATTTGGCCGTTCCCACATGATATATCTTGATTCCTCTTTTTCCTCAATTCCTGTCCCCTCCCTTCAAATCCTTGCCCTTCACATTCACAAAGCTATGTTTCCATTTCTTCCTTCTTTCCTCACTTTTCCTTTTCCTTTCTTTCCTTTCCCTGTCCTACCTCCCTAGTTCCCTTTTCCTTTTAGTACTGGGAATTGAATTGAACTCAGAACCTCATGCTTACTAGGCAGGTGCTTGTGTCACTAAGCTATATCCTGCCCCTCTCCTTTTCCTTTTGAACAATTTCTTTCTATTTCACAATATCTATTATACATTTTGCTTCTTATTTACACTTTCAGTTTCTTATATCATAGAGATAAAATGATATTTACACATGTGTGTCCAATATGTTTTACTTAAGAGTAAAGTCTCAAGGTCCATCGATTTACCTAGAAATGTCTCAAGTTAGTCTTTTTGGCTGAGTAATACCTCATTATATATTAAAAAACACATCTGTTATATTCTTTCATTGGTTGATGGGAATTTGAGTTGTTTGGCAAATTTAGCTTTTCCAAATATGTTGCTATAAGCATGGGTGTGCATATATTGATGTAGTATGATGCTTTTAATTCCTTTTGGAAGATACCCAGTGAGGGTATATCCAGGTTAAATGGGACTTCTAGTCCTTGGGGTTTTTTTGTTTTGTTGTTTTGTAGCAAAATTGAACTCAGGATCTTGTACTTACAAGGCAAGTACTGTGACACTGAACTATATCCTTGGCCCATAATCCTAGTTTTTGAGGAATCTCAACAATAATTTCCACAGTGGCTGTATCAGTCTAAATTCTCAGCAGCAGTACAGAAGCGTTCCTTTGCCTCAGCGTCCCTGCCAGCATTTTGTTATTGATTTCTTGATAAGAGCCATTCTTTTTGGAGTGAGATGGAATTTCCACATTGTTTTAATTTGCATCTCTCCAATGACCAAGTGATGTTGAACATTTTTTCATATATTTATTTGCTGTTTGTACTTCTTCTTTTCAGAAGGATTTATTTATCTTATATGTAGCATATAATTGGATTTTGTTTCTTGATCTATTCTGCTAGTCTATTTCTTTGGATTGGTGAATTGAGACCATATATATATATATAGTTATAAGTGATATATATTGGCTTAATCTTGTCATATTATTTTCTGCTCTTGGTTCCTCATCTTACCCTTTGTTTAATTGCTTTTCACACCTGGTAACTTTTTTCTATTGATGTTCCTTGAATTGTGCACGTATTTATCTCTTTCTAGAATATCCTTCAGTACCCTCTGTAGAGCTGATTTGCTGGCCATAATTTTTTTCACTTGTTTTTCGTCGTGAAAGTTTTTACTTCTCCATTAATTCTGAAAGATAGTTTTGCAGGGTACATCACTCTGGGTTGGAACTTTTTTTTTTTTTTTTAAGGACTTGAAATACTTTGTTCCAAGCTCTTCTTGACTAAGAGGTTTGTGTTGAGAAGTATGCTGTGATTCTGCTGAGGTGTCCTTTATAGGTGATTTGTTTCTTCTCTAACTGTTTTTAATGTTTTTGTGCTGAATTTCTGGAAGCTTGATTATTTATATGCCTTGGTGTAGATATATTTTTGTCATGGCTAATTGGAATTCTATATGCCTCACTTGTTTATATATCAAATCTATTTCCATATGTGGAAGGGTTTCTGCCATTGCTTCGGTGAACAGGATTTTTATGTTGTTTTCTGTGACACCTGCTTTTTCGTTGACTCTGATTAATTTTATGCTGTTCTTCTTTGCCTCATCTTGAAGCTGTTGGATTATTTTTTCATGGTTCCTTGTTATTTTTAAGACCTATTTTCTCATGATGGCTGTGTCTTCTATGTCTGATATTCTGCCTTCATTTTCATACAGATTTGAAAACTTTCAGTGGAATTTTAAATTTCCTAGATATCTGTTTGAATCTGTTTTTTGGATTCCATTTCTTTCTTATGTTGGGTATTCGTGATTTCCATTATTTTCCTATGCTTTTCTAATTTTTTATCTATGTCTACTCCAGATTTTCTGAGTAAGTACTCCATTATGGTTATCTCTCTTTTTTTTTTAGCTTAGGAGATTATATTTGGCTTGATTGCTTCTATAGTGTCATGCACCTGTATTGGAATTTCTGCTACTATCAGTATTGAAATTTCAGATAGGTGGCTTCCATTATTTTCTAACTTATTGTCCCCTGGACTTGTCTTGGGTGGGCTGGAAGTCCAGGGACAGATTTCACTTCTGTATCTTGACACTTTATATTTTTAAATTTTATTTTGTTTTCTATGTTGTTGCTTGTAAATTTCCTTTAGCAGATTGCTTTATCACTAGTATCAAGGCCTTCCTAGGAAATACCTGCTCTTCAGAGATGTCTTCTAAGTGTAGAATGATTTTTGTTTTTTGTGTCTGTCCCAAAATACTACCTTTCCAATTTATTAAGGATGAGATGTTGCTATCTATTTGATTTAGGTCCCTGTCTTTTGATACTAGACTATAGTGATGCTTATGATCCCAGACAATCACAATGTTGTTATAGAAGGGAGAACAACTGACTAGAGCAGATATGACACCCTATTCTCCCTTGTTTAGGATAGGGAGAAATATGATGAATATGATAGGACAAAACTAAAAGTAAAAACCTAAACAACAATAACAAACCAGACTAAAAACAACAACAAACAAAAATCCAAAACAAAACAAAAAACAAAGATTAAAAAAATAATAAAATTTTTCTGTTGTCCACAGTTCTGTAATACTGTCCAAGTTAGACAGCCCAAAACTGGTTGGTAACCCCGTCAAACCTGAAGTAGAATTACTGCTGGGTGCAGGGTTGATCTTTGCCTTTGCATGTAGAGGGCTTGGGCCTGAGTCTTCCACCAGTAACTGTATATATGTCTCTTGCCATCCCACTCACACCTTACCCTTGTTTCTCTGTGTATCTCAGTTGCTGTGGCACCTTCCAACAGAGACAGCCACAGACGTTTCCCAGTCCTGTGTTCTGCTGGTTCCTCCTGATTACTACACAACCTCCCCGTTTCCACTTCCACCAACATGTCTCTGTCCCTCACATTGTTTTTGCAGGGCAGGGAGGGGTGGAGTTCTGTGAGTTGACTTTCTATTCCTGTCATTGCTACCCAAGGCTGCTTGGTCCCACCTTGACCTCCTTTCCTATAGAGTCAGAGACAACTTCCCATTCATTGCTGTGATGTGGCACAAGACTGCTTAAATGCTGTTTCTCTATGAAAGCATTGGTCTTGGAGTGGGAGGCATCTCGCTCTTCACTTATGCCACCACTTCCACTGCCTCACTGCTTCTGCCCTGCTACTTGTTTCAGGACAGGGTGGAGTAGAGTTCTGTGGGCTGACTCTATTCCTACTGCTGTTGCAGTGGTAGTGCAAGGCTGCTTGGTCCCACTTCAGTCTCCCCTTCCACGGTGGGAGCCAGTTTCTCATTTTCTAAGGTGCAGTGCTGCTTAAATCCCCAGCCCTCCAGCCACTGGTTGTAGGGCAAGAGAGATTATGCTGTTCCATTTACTATGTGTCCTTGAAGTCCCTAGCTTTTTTGGCCCTTTGAGGTTCCAGTTAAGTGTCTAGCACAGGACAAAATGAAACCTGGTGGCTTTGGGAGGCAGCAGTTTACTTGCTCCTGAAAAGAGGCAGGAGACTTTATATCTCACACCTATCCTGTATGGCTCGAGTTAGCTGCACATTTTCAGTCTCTTTTTTTCTTTCTTTTCTTCTTTTATTTTTGTGTTCTGTTTTGTTTTTTGGCAGAACAGGCAATTGAACTCAGGCCCTTGTGCTTGCCAGGGAAGTGCTTATTCCACTGAGCCATCTCCCCAGCCCCTCTTTTCTTCTTTTAAGCTTGTTAGTATTTTGGGCATATTCTGCCCACAAATGGGTGACCTACTGGCAGCCCTATGGGCTAGATCACTGTTTCATAAGTCATATATCTGTTTTGTTTGATCTACAAGTCTCTTATTTCAGGTTGACTTTGGCAGAAGGATGTAGGTCCCTTCTTTTCTTCCACCTACTTGTGTTTTTATATGATTTTCTTTGAGCAACTCTAATATGACTCCTCCTTTATTTAGTTATGCTGAGTCTCTTCATTGTGGTCCTCATTTGCACTTTAAGTCTTAAGTCAAATCGCATTAAACATCTTTTACTGTGTGTATTGGACATTTGTATACCTTCTTTGGAAAAACCTCTATACAAGTCCTTAGGTCATGTCATGTTTCATTAGTTTACATTTTTACTGTTTACTGGTAGGAGCTTTTTACACAGTCTGAATACTAATACTTTATAATAAAATTACTTCTCTAATTTTTTGAATTGTCCTTTTACTTTCTTGAAAGCATTCTTTGGGAGGGAAGGGAAAAGGGATTAAAAAAGAAACAAGCATGTATTATCTACATGTACCTACTCCCCAAGATGATTGTAAAGTGCATGTACTAGAAACATGTACCAATAAACAATTTGGGAAAAAATGCAAATATAAAAAAGAGAAAAAACTGTATTTTTAATTTTCTATATTTAGTACAGGGTTTCATCACACACATCAGACTTGTAAGGATCCTCCTATTTTTAGCCTCCCATGTGCTGGGATTACAGGCGTGCACCACCATGTCCAGTCTCAATCACTGTCTCAGTGTGCCTTGCCGGGGATTGAAACCTGGTCCTTGCATCTGCTTAAGCAGGTGCAAAACTCTGTTCTTTGAAGTATGATATGTTTTTCCTTGTTTATATTTTAGGTATTATAACTAAGAAACAGTAGTGCCACACTTAATTGTTTTATGTTTGAAACTTTTTTTTTTCGTGGTTCTGGGATGAGCTACTTTCCCAGCCCTATTTATCTATATTGGAGACAGTGTTTTGTTAAATTTTGCATACTATTCTTGAACTTGTGATCCTCCTAGCTGTCTCTCAGACAAAGGACCTCTATCTAGAATATATAAAGAATAGAAAAAAATCATTCTCCCACACCAAATTCAAAGACCCAATCCAAAAATGGGCATCGGAGATGAATACACACTTCTTACATGAAGAAATAGAAATGGAAGATAAGTATATGAACAAGTGTTCAACATCATTGGTTCTTCAAGAAATGCAAATTAAAACAACACTGAGATTACTATCTTACCCCAGAAAGAATGGCTGTCATCTAAATCAGCCAATATCAAATGTTGGTGGAGTTGTGAGGAAAAGGAAATCCTTCTCCACTGTTGGTGGGAGTGTCAGTTGGTGCAACCACTGTGGAAATCAGGGTGAAGATTTCTC
Source organism: Octodon degus (assembly GCF_000260255.1). Lineage (NCBI taxonomy): Eukaryota > Metazoa > Chordata > Mammalia > Rodentia > Octodontidae > Octodon > Octodon degus. Next base: position 133,488 of record NW_004524605.1, on the reverse strand, counting down.
AAAAAACTAGGACTGGAGGTCCCATTTGACCCACCTCTTCCCCTTCTTGGTATTTTCCCCAAATAATCAAAAGCATCATACCACAGTGATATATTGCACCCATATTTATAGTTGCACAGTTTTTAATAGCTAAAGCTTGGAAGCAGCCCAAACATACATCATTCAATGAATGGATTAAAAAAAGATTACTTATTTGTTTTGCACTGGGAATCGAACTCATGACCTTGTGCTTGTGAGGCAGGTGCTTATCCTGCTGAACTATCTCCCTAGCATGCTTTTAAAAATATAATGGTAGGGGCCAGGGAGATGGCTCAATGGAATAAGCACTTCTCTGGCAAGTGCAAGGGCCTGAATTCAATCCCCAGCTCCACCAAAACAATAAATAAATAAGTAAAAATAAAAATATAATGGTGTACTACTCTGCTATAAAGAAGGATCAATTTGAGACACTTATTGCTAAATGGATGGACCTTGAGACCATACTCTTAAATGAAATAGATTAGACACATGTGTAAATATTGCTTTGTCTCTCCAGTGTGAGCAACTGAAGTATAAAGAACCCACTTATACAAGAAATATGATGAAATGGGAAATATTCAAAAGGAGAGGGGAACTGCAGGAGGGGAGAGAAAAGGAAGGAATGGAAAAGAAAAAATGAGAAAAGAAAGATAAAATGGAAACAGAGTTTTGGAAATAAGGAGAGGGAAAGGGTTTAAAGGGATGGGAGGAGAATGGGAAGGGGAAAAGGACAGATCAAGTATATTATGTGCAGATACAAAATTCCTATGATGAATGTGATCATTGTCTATACCTAAACTGTACCAATAAACTTAACTAAACTTAAAAATAGAAAATGTATGTGTTCATAACAAAATTTAATGTGTCAATATGAAAAATTTGACTATTTGGTTAAATAAGAAATTTGATTAAATGTTTAGCCATAATAATTTGTTGAAATTTTATATAATTTTAATTATTTTTAAAATCTCTTTCAAACATCTGGATAATTCCATTTCACATTGTGGCAGTATATACACAATTATCATGTATTTTTTTCTTAATTTATTTTAGGAAGCATCCCCCTACTCTATTTGTGTATATAGGAAGGACAGCTGCAGGCCCTCACAGAGGAAATTCTACTCAAGAGAAAAATCTTAGTTGCATATTCATATCTCTCCTAGCATAGCTCAGGCTGGGAAATTGAGCTTTTTATCTCTGGATGCCTATTAGGCCCTTCCCACTAGAGAATTCCAAAATAAGACAGGAAGAAGGAATTCCTTATAGAACCGAGGTCCAGAGGGAGCCTATTTCCTAGGGAACAGGCAGTGACTCTGTTTTGAGGGTCAGACTGGAAGTCATGCTGGGGCTCCTCTCTAGGCTCCATGGCCAATTATGTTGAGAGCTGGCATCATGTTGGGGGGGACTGGATAGGAGCTGGAGGGACTGGAGGGACTGGAGGGACTGGATAGAAGCTAGTCTTGAATTCTTGAGTGCACATGCACATGTATGTAATAGGGCACAGTTGTCTGTTTTCCTTGTGCTTGAAGTCTCCATCTGCTATCCTCTCGCTGATAGCACCTTGGCACTGTGCACCTACATTTGTATCTGGAAATCAAGTTTTTCTCCAAACAGAATCACTGTGGCTCAGCAATGTGACAAAAGTAACAACTCTCCCAGGTGAGTAAAGCAGATGACTAGAAGCCTGGTTTGCTTCAATCGGACATCCTTGATTTTTTTTCTCCCAATCAGATATCCTTGATTCCTTTTTATTCTTTTTGAAAAAAACAGTAGGCTGGTGACAGATATGATGGTTCAAGAGTGACATCATTCTAAATCTGTTATTGTCCTGGATTTATAACTGGTGGTCAACTTATTATATCCAGCTGAATTGAAATAGCATGGTGCTAGGTGTAGGAGGCCCACCTGAGGATTGTTGCTAGCAGCATAAAAGGCAGAACAGGAAAAGTTGCCAGAATGTGGTTAGGGGTGCTCTTTAGAGAAGTTCTTGGAAGCTATTGGTTCTCCCAGGATGTTCTGCTTGGTGACCTTGTCATGCTAGCTTTTCAGATTAACTTGGATTTTTTTTTTTTTTTTTTCAGAGAAGGAGCTTGGGTTGCTGAGAATGGCTACAGTTCATTTTGAGGGAGTTCTGGTCCTTGAGCATTGCTTCCTGACTCTGGAAGATAGTGCACTGCTCAGCCTCCCAAAGAAGCTTGTGGGGTTGGCTTTCCTGATGGGAACTCAGCTTTCCTCATCGCTGGAGGAGCTCAGGACCTCACTGTTGCTGAGGATGGCTGTCATATGTTTGGGGAGCTCTGCTTCCCCCTGAGCATTGCTTCTTGGCTCCAGCTCAGATTCCTCAGCCTGCTAGCATAGAAACTTCATCCCATTAGCACAGACTTCCTAGCTTCCATCACTGATCTTTGGGCCTTTGTAGCACAGATCTGGGAAGTGGGCCTGCATGAGACTTTGCTGTGGGCTCTAGATCTCCAGTTGGACTTGTGAGAGGCACTGTTGTGAGCTTTAGGTCTTTAGCTGGACTCATACAGGATTTTAGGATCCAGGCCCTAAGTTGGATTCTTTAGTGTTTAGTGTGTGGACAGATTTTCTGCACTTGTATATGATTCTTGGGTGATTCCTTATAAAATATGTCCTGTATGATGTTGTTCCCCTTGCAAAAGCCCCAAACCATGATGCAATCAAGTCCCTTTCCTGACCTTCCAATACCAAGGTTTCAGAGATAGAGGCCATTCTTGCAGCTGTGATCCTGTTACCTGCTTTCTTGATGGGCCTTGCTATTTCTCCATCAAACAAGATTTCCTATCTCCAGGGTGAGAACCCTGGGGAGGGCTGGACTTCATCTGGAGAGTCTGAGTAGCCCAAGGAGTTGGGGTACCAAGTCCAGCACAATGTCCCAAGGCCGAATTCTACACATTAGATTTAGTGACTGAGTTGAGGGGGATCCCCTTGAGCTCTGTCCCTATACACACACGGGTACTCCTTAATGACGTGAGTGCAATGCACACAGCTTGGACCAGCCACCATGTCAACACCAAGGGAAAACTGGAGCTGCAGAACCAGTCACCCAGAGGGCGAAAGTAACTGACCGTAACAGTGAAATCCAGACACTGCTCCTGTCAACGGATGAAGTACAGCAAACCCAGGAGGAAGGACATCATTGCGAGCTGGCCTGGAAGAGTGAAAAGGCCCATGAGTCAGCGTCGAACATCTGGTCCAGAGAGCGGCTGCTTTGCACTAGAGAATCCGCCAGCGTCTATCATGATAGAAGTCTGCCTGAGGTTGATCGGGGACTGACTCGAAGATGGAGCGTACAAACCTGGTCCGGCCTCCCCGGCTAGTTTACAAAACACTGTTAACAGACAGGACCGTGGAGGAGACCTCTGACCAGCCTAGAGAGGCAAAACTCTAATGACCCCAAGGGCCCAGGCAGGGCTGAGGCAGTTGCATAGAAAAGGTTTTGGAGCATGGCAGTCTGATACCAGAAATTATCCAGAAGCCAAGATACCAGTATTATTGAAAGTTTCTAGTCGGACTCCTGAACTGCAGAAGCCTTTTGCACGTTTTCCGAGCCCAGAGCTTTCTAGCCCTGTCGCAGAGCGCAGGCAGGACCCTGTGTTTGTGCTCCTGGCTGCAGCTTGTGCAGGGGGCAGGCCTCCCCCAGGTCTGTTCCCTGCTGCCTTCCTCCCGCCCTGCTCGACTCTTCACCCGGGTCTGGGGCGAGGCCTGGGCGGACGGGTGACTCCAGTGCTGAGCGCTCCCTTCCAGAGTCCCCCGCAGCCCAGTCGCACGCGCGCAGCAGGGCAGACTCGAGGGCGCCGGTCCCGCACCCCGCGCGCTCCGCTGCTCGAGCTCCAACGCTCGCTCGCTCGCGGCCCATGCCCCACTCCCCTTAGCAGGCTTCGCGGCGGGGTCCTCCTGCGGTTAACGGAAACCCCACTGGGCGGCTGACTCCGTCTGCAGAGCCCGACCTGCAGAGCTGCCCTTTATGGGCAGTTACTTGAGCCGGGCTCGCCCTGGCTCGGGGCCTTCCACTGTGCCAGGCCCCGACCAGCTGGAGAGGCCGCAGAGCCGCGCACTCTTGCTCTCCGCCAGGCACATTTCTTCCGCTTTCCAGACTCACTCGCGGGCGCTGTCCCTGAGCTTGACTCGCAGGCTGGCCTGTGAGCATCCCTTGGCTTCTCCCGGGCGTCGTCAGCGCCGTCGGCGGCTTATCATCTTCCATAGGCAGCGAAGTTCGGTCCAGCAGGCTTGGTATGTGTTTCTGGGGGTCTTCTCCCCCGCGTCCTTGAGGGACCATCAGAAGAAGCCGGCGCGATCAGCTCCCAGCTCCAGGATGCTGTGCAGGGCAGCCATCCTAAGCTTGGCCTCTGCAAGGGGTAAACTCAAGCTCTGTTTGGCTCTAGAGCCGGCAGTCTTGACTCAGTGCCCTTCATGGACCGGCATCTTCTCAGTCCCCAAAGCAAAGCAATCTCGGCTGAGAGCCCTTGAGGAAAGTAGACCAGAGACAGCCAAGGAAGAGAAAGACCTCGCCTCCCTGGGAGACAGTAGGGAAAGGTTTACAATACTGGAGGAGAGCAAGACTGTCCCCAAAAGGCAGGAGGATGGGAGAACGCTTTCTGATGGCACCGAGAGCAACGGATCTGCATTTAGGCGCCTGATGGTCAACGGAGTGCTCTCTTCCTTCCTGCCCAGGCCTGGGCCTCTGAAGAGGGATTCCTGTTATGGGAGCTCAGTGAATAGTCTGATGACAAAATCCCAGAGCTGCTTCCTGAGCTCATGCAGCAAGCGCAATGCAATCACCAGTTCCTACAGTTCTACCCAGGGTTTCCCACTGCTGCCCAAGAGGAATGGTGCAGGCCCTGCTGAGCTCCCCTGCCCAGGCTCATCCCACTTTCTGGTGCCTGTAAAGAAAGCCAATCAGGAAGATCATCAGGCTAGCTCTTGTGCCTCCGTGGTACCACAAAGTGAAAGCCAGCAGGCAAAGGTCACAGATGCTCAATCAAGCCACCAACAAAACCTGAAGCATTGCTCGAATCCACCTGATCTTTCAAGGCCCCCCAAGCGAAAGATTCTTCTGCTGTCCTGTAGAAGAAAGGACCCAGTGATCCTGCCTCCACTTCCCCAGCTCATCTGTCATGTGACAGCTGAAGACATTGACTTAGAGAAGAGAGCTGCTATCCAGTGGATCAACAAAGTCTTGAAGGGTGAGACTCAGCACATATAGACTGCAGTCTTCTTCTGATTCTCACCTGTCTACCACAGTCACACAGAGCTGTCTACTAGCTCTTTCTCCTGTTTCAGCACTCATTTCTATCCAGAGAGCTTCTGGAAGATTCAGAAGCCCAGCCTGATGGCCTTCTCAAAACCTCCTGGCATAGCTGCCTCAGTGGGCTGTTGATTGATTCTTCTGGATGCTCACCTATTTGGTCTGGTTGTGAAGAAATAGGGTACTTTCCTTAGCCTACTGGGAGGTCTGTTCCCCAGTATTTTACTCCACACAGTGGGAGATGATCATGAGTCCAGCTTTGCTCTTAAGGAAGCCCAAGAGACCCACCCCCTCCAAGGAAGCTCCTGAAAGACAATGGTCCATTCTCACCCTCTTTTCTGCCAGGTGTACCTCAGAGGTTGGGTTACTGGAGACTGTTAGGCTGATTGACCCCAATGGTTAAGATCCTTGCAAGAGAAAGTGTATTAGTTATTGATTTGCATATGTTGAACCATCCCTGCATCCCTGGGATGAATCCTACTTGGTCATGGCATATAAACTTCTTGATTTGTTGCATTCTGTTTAAAAGTATCTTATTGAGGATTTTTGCATCTGTTAATTAGTGAGATTGGTCTATACTTCTCTTCTTTGGTTGGCTCCTGCTCTGGTTTTGGGATCAGTGTGTTTTTTGCTTTCAGGAATGACTTTGGGGGTGTTGTTTCCCTTTCAATCTCATGTAAGAGTTTGATGAGCAATGGCATTAGATCTTCTCCAAGTTCCCTGTAGAATCTAGCAGTTAATCCATCAGGGCCTGGGCTTTTCTTTGTCAGTAGTGTGCTAATTACATTTTCAATTTCATTGACTGATGTAGTGTTATTTAGATTTTTTTATATCTTCTTGATTCAGCTTTGGCAACTCATCTGTATCCAGGAATTTGTCCATTTCTTCGGTGTTTCTATCTTCTCAGAGTAGGTATTGATCTGATTTCCACAGGGTCTCTTTTGATTCCATGCTTTTCATTCCTAATTGCATGAATTTGAGCCTTTTCTTTCTTTTTGATAAGGTTAGCTAATGGTTTGTCAGTTTTATTTAATCTTTCAAAGATTCAACTCTTAATTTATTCTATAATGTTTTCTTGGTTTCAATTGCATTATTTTCTATTCTTATTTTTATAATTTCTTCCATCTATGAACTTTGGTTTGATTTGTTCTTTTTCCAGAAGTTTAAGTTTCAATGTTAAGTTGTTTATTTGACCATTTTACTTTTCCAATGTAAGAATTAACCACTATAAATGTCTGTCATAGGACTGCTTTCATTGTGTCCCATAAGTTTTGATGTGTTGTATTGGTGTTATAATTTAATTATAAAAAAGTCTAATATCTTCTTTAATTTCATTTGTGACCCCATTTGTTGTTCAGTAGGATGTTATTTAAGTTCATGTGTTTATGGAGTTCTTGTGGTTTCTTTTGCCATTGATTTCCAATTTCATTACATTGTGGTCCAATAATATGTGTGGGATACTTTCAATTCCTTTGCAATTACTTTTTTTGTTTGTTTGTTTTTTATTTAGCAGAACGAGGGATTGAACTCAGGCCTTTGTACTTGCCAGGCAAGTGCTTATTCTACTGAGCTATCCCCCCAGCCCTAACCCTAACCCTTTGCAGTTACTTAAGGTAGCTAAGTATATGGTCTATTTTTGATACCATCCCATGTGCCTTTGAGAAAAATGCATATGCTGATGTTATAGAGTGGAACATTCTGCAGACATCTACAGAGTTTGTTTATAGATTTAGTTCTGTTTTGATATTTCGTTGTTGATTTTTTGTCTAGTTGATCTATTTATTGTAATGGAGTATTAGGGTTCCCCATTATAATTGTGTTAGTGCTTATTTGATTTTCATGTATATTAATATTTGTTTTATATCAGTGGGTGCCTCTTTATTTGGTGCATATGTACTTATAACTTTCTCTTCTTCTTGGAGTTTTCCCTTAAGAAGAACATAGTGACCTTCTTTATCTCTTTTGATCACTGTTGGCTTGAAGTGCACATTGTCTGCAAATAGAATAACTACCCCTGCTTTTCTCTGGTTTCCAGTTGCATAGGGTATTGTTTTCCATCACTTAACTTTCAGTCCATAATTTTTTTTTTTTTTTTTTTTTTTTATTATAGGGAAGGGTCTACAGGGTGTTCAGTGTCTCACTACTTGATTGGACTCATAGTGATCTGCCTGTTTACAGCCTCCCAAGAGCCGGGATTATAGGCGTGCACCACCATGCCCAGTCTCAATTGCCATCTCAGCATGCCCCTGGGGCGGGTCCAGCATGGCAGGCCGGGGAATCAAGCCCCCAGCCCCTGTGCTTGCTTGCAGGTGCTTTAATCCACTGAGCTATTTGGCTGGCCCCTTATGAATTTATTTATTGAGTTAAATGTGTTTCTTATATGTAGTATATTGTTGGATTTTGTTTCTTGATCCATTCTGCCAGTATATTTCTTGTGATTGGTGAACTGAGACAATTTACATTTATGATTCTAGAAGACATGTGTTTTGTCATATAATTTTCCTGTTGATAGGTCCCTGTCTTTCCTCTCTGTTTAATTGCTTCCCTTGCCTGGTAGCTTCTTTTTATTGGTATTCTTGGAATTGTGGGCTTTTTTTTTTCTCTTTGTACATTATTTTTCAGAATTCTATGTAGAGCTGGTTTAGTGGTCATGAATTTCTTCAATTGTTCTTTGTAATGGAAGTATTTTATTTATGCATCAATTGTGAAGGATAATTTTGGAGGATACATTGATCTGTGTTGAAGTTGTTTTCTTTGAGGACTTGAAATACTTTGCTCCAAGTTCACCTTGACAAGAGTTGAGAAGTCTACTGATTCTGATGGGCCTTTTTAATAGGTGATTTGTTTCTTTCTCCTCAATAATTTTTTTTTATGATGTTAGTACTGGCTCCTGCATTTTCATTATTCCAATCTTATGTTGTTCTTCTTTGCATTGTTTTGCAGTTGTTATATTATTTTTTTCATGGTCCATTGATATTTTAAAGAGGTCTTCCTTTTTGTGGTTGCTAACTGAAATCCTATCTTCTAGGTCTAATATTCTATCACCATTTTCATTCAGTTCTACAAACTTTCAATGGAATTTTTAATTTCCTAGATATCTATTTCAATCTTTTTCACAGATTCCATTTGTTTCCTATGTTAGGCATTCATAGTTTCCATTATTTTCCTATGCTCCTCCGGTTTTTAAAATCTATGTCTACTCCATATTTGCTGAGCATGTCTTTTATCATGCCCTTAATTTCTTTTTTACCTATGAGTTTATTTCTGTTTTGCTGTCCTCTATAGCCTTGTATATAATACTTTAAATTTCTTCTACTGTCATTCCAGACAATTCTGCTGGTGGTTTGGTGAAGTTGCATGCCCTGTTCTAGTCTTCTTTCATTTAAATCAAGGACATTTAAAAATTGTCCTGTGTTTTCCCTTAGGTGACCAGGGTGTGTGTAAACCTTTGCCAAGCATGACAGCTATGATTTTGGCCATATTTCCTCAGCTTTCTCTTTTAATCTTCTACATCCTGTTTGAGCATTCAACATTCTGCTGAACACAGAAAAGGCTATTATCAGCAATTGGGTCATAGGGGTCTAATGGAGTTCCTGAGTATCTACCATCTGAGAATGATAAGAGGAGTTTGAGGGCTCCACCAGTGTGGTTGCTTTCATTAAGCAGGTGGGTGCAACCTGTATTTCCCAAAGAGACAAGTGGCCATCAGTGATATCAACTTCCTCTTCCTCAGGGGCCTCTTTAATTAGCATACTTTCTGGGATAATTACAAAAGCTTCAGAGAGAACTTCAGTTACTATACTTTTTGCATAAACAATCTAACTGCAAAATAGAATTTTAATTCAAACTGCCACACTTTAGCCATCTCTCCCCATTTCCAAATTTACACTGGACCAAAGCATATTTTAATAGTAGATATAAATTGTTCTTTTTTTTTTTTTTTGAATAGCTAGGTCAAATGTTTCACACTGTTGAAGGATTGCCTAAGGGCAAGATTGCTGGAATCTGTAGCATATGTTTTGGGATATTTATTATGGAGGCAGAAAACTAGGTCTGAGGTCCTGCATAGGGCATCCCCTAAGGAAGGTGGTAGGATTGTGAGTTCATGAAGCACCTTTGTGATAATCAAGTACTTACTAGGTAGATATCTCTGCTTGAAGTTCTGAAAATGTCACCAATGCTTTCCTAGAAGAGTGGAACACCCAATGGCTCCCTCAACCTTGGGACTCTCCAAGGTTAGTGGCCCACTGACTCATTAGGAAGGTGGAAGTTCCTAAGGCTCCATTAGTCACTTGAGAAAAAGGAGATCAGGGTGGAGCCCTTCTGCAGCTGCCTTGGCCACCTAGGAAACACTCATCCTGCCAATTGAAGGTGCGAGAGGAGGGAATCTGAAGTAATTATCTGAATTTTGAAACATGTAGCGTACCTAACTTGAGTCCCAAGTTCTCTGAAAGCATAGGTTTTGACTTTCACTTATAAGATTGAAAAGCTGAGAGGCTGTGTGATTCACTGAGCAGTTTTTATGCTCCCAAACCATAATCTCATGTCCAAACAACTTCTTAAAATTCTGTTATTTTGGCCAGTCAAATAGCTCAGAGGATTAAAGTGCCTGTTTAGGCAGACGCAGGGGCCAGGAGTCCAATCCCTGTGTGGTGGCACGCACCTATAATCTCAGCCCTTGGGAGGCTGTAAACAGGAGGATCACTTAGACTCTGATCTATGCAGTGAGACCCTGTAGACCCTGTCCTAAATACAAATAAATAAATAAATAAATATCTGTTATTTTATTTATATAGGCCTTCAGATTTTTTTCTATACAAAACTGAAACAACCTGTGTGTCTTGGCACCCTAGTGTTCAGCCTGCTCCTCATCTGTCATTGTCTCCTATATTCCTAGCCATTTTTTGCATTGGATTTGTGAACATAGTATTTTTGAACACTTGTTCCAAAGTGATTTGTTAACATCAGCTGGTCTTTTCCTGCTTTAACACACTGACTAAATGAAAGAACAGGATCTGAAGGAGAAATTCCTGTCATTACTGGAATTAGACAACAAAAAGAGAGGCCTAAAGTCTGTCTGGGAAAGGAAAAGGCCGGTAGAGAAGCGGGAAAGCAGCTTTCCATTGCCTCAAGACCTTAGCCTTGTTCCCAGTTCCTGAGGAACCACTCTGACTCTTCTTCAAGAGATGTACTGGCAAGCTATAAAAATGACATGGGAAGTGTTCATTTGAATTTTCACAGGACTAAGACTACTCCTGTGAATCTCTAGAAGACTTAGGGCTTCTTTTCAAAAAGCAAGATTATGGATAGAGTCACTAATGACCCCTAAACCATCACAGTTTAGGTAGACACTGGTAGCCTGTCTAGCATACTTTTGCCTTCAGAGGCTCCTTACAGGTTTACATCATCCTAAAATAGTTAGAGACTACATAATTCCCAGTAGGTGGGGCCTATGGTCCCCTTTAGTAGGAATTAGCTATATGAGGATAGATATCTCCACTCCTTCAGCAACCATAAAGAATTATGAGGATTTATTTTTCTCAAGGAGAAATGAGACAGGAGATTAGGATATAGCAAAGTGGCTGGAGAAATTGGGTGTGACCTGCCAGTCATGGAGACTTGTTAACATGGAGATTCAGCTTCTTTGCCCTGCATCTGATACCAATCAGGGAAATTGTGGTCTTTAATTCTTCTGGCATAGGATTTTCACAAGAGCAAGCTGAGCCCCACACCTGACACTAATCATCTGAGATGAAGTGGGTGTTTGATGAACGGATGGCTTAGGGCTGATGTCAGGAGGATATAAAAGACGGTGGCTATTAAGCTTCTGGCTGCTGTGTGCCTTTTCGCCAGCCCACATTGCTGCACTCTGAGGCTGTACTTCTTTTCCTACTCTAAATTGCCTATATGCACTCTGAAGAACACTTTTTCTTCTTGATCACTTTTTTTTTTTTTTTTTTTTTCAGAACCGGGGATTGAACTCAGGCACTTGTGCTTGCCAGGGAAGCCGCTCATTCCACTGAGCCATCTCCCCAGCCCCTTCTTGATCACTTTTTTTGTGCTTATTTTCTTCTTATTTTGCCCCAAACACAATTAAACTTCTACATTCATCAAGTCTTCCATGCAAGTTTTGAACAAGACAGTAAGATCCTGGAAAAGATAATTCCCAATAGCATCATTTCTATCCTTCTATCTAACTCTATCATTCTCACTTTTGCTGTCATTTTGGTCAGTATGGAAAAAGATTTGTTAATTGTGCTGATTTTTTTTTAAAGAACCATACTTAGTGGTGTGTGCCTGGCTGGCTGGGGCAAGAGAATCGTGTTTCAGCCTCACCTGGGCAGCTTAGTGACTTGGTAAGACCCCTCCGCCTCAAAGTAAAAATAAAAGGGCTGTGATGACATGGCTCAGTGTGAAGACCCTGGGCTCAATATCTCCAGTACAAAAAAATCATTTTGGTTTTGATTTTTATTATTTCATTCTATATTTCTTTGGGGCTTAGTTTTCTCTTTTACTATTTTCTTAATTAGGCTATGAATTTGAGATGTTTTTCTTTTATAATACAAGTGTTGAAATCTATAGATTTTTCTATAAGCACTGTTTTATTGACATACATGCATTTTTAATCTGAACTGTTTCTTCCCCTCCCCCCGCCCCCCAGAACCGGGGATTGAACTCAGGCTCTTGTACTTGCCAGGGAAGCGCTTATTCCACAGAGCCATCTTCCTGGCCCCTATGAACTGTTTCTTATAGTCTGCATATAATTAAACTCTGCCTTTGAAAAATACTCAGTTGACTATACTTTTTCACTGTGTTTTTTAATATGTTCACCGTTGATGTAATTGTTGACATGGTTGATATCAATTTTTAATTTTACTAATTATTTTCTATTTGTTGCATGTGTTTTTGTTTTTTTGCTCCTCTCTTCCTCCTGCACTATCTCTGTTTATGCTACTGGGGATTATGTGCTCACAAACTATCTTGGGGTATTGTGCCTCACTGTCTTGGATTAAGAAAGAAAATCCTATCAGAAAGCAATAACAGAAGTGTCCATTAAGTTTCACTATGAGTTCAAATATGAGAAACATATCAGATTTCCATACTTACTGTGGAAGTGCTGGGGTCTTGTTTTTTGAAGAGAAATCTCAAGTCTTATAGTGGGTCACAGGAGTAACATTCTCCTTTTGGGTGCTTGTTTTTCAGACAGTTCAGATGGGACTGGTTTTATTCTACAATGATGAATCTAATTATCTATCTCTGCCACATTTATTGCAGTGGATATGGTAGGGATCACTGAGAAGAGGTCCTTTCATTTTATCTTTAATTAGGTAGTGTGTGTCCCCCCTCACCCAGTTTTTAGGGGCACTTGGTCTCCAGGACAGAGTAGATGGTCCCTCTGGGCCATGAGCTGGCAGGATGTTGTTCCCATAGATTTGATTTATCTTTTTCTTTGTGGAACCAGGGATTGAACTCAGGCCCTTGTGCTTGGATAACCTCTGTACTTGGTTTAGATTAATAAGATATTGAAATAACCTCATGTTCTCTGGGTGTCATGTCTCTGGGAAGTACATGGCTTCCCATGTACTATCTCATGGGCTACAACTTAGCCCTGCTTTGGGCATGTTATGAACCCCCATGAGCACTATTAGCAACAATTGGAGCTAGGACTGAGGTTTCTCTTGGCAAAGTATCATCAGAGTTTGCTTTAGTGACTCATTGGCTTTCTCTATCTTTCCCCAAGGTTGGTGCTATCAGGAGCAATGGAGGTGGTATTTATTCCTAAAGTCTTTGCCACCATCTGAGTTGTTTGGAAGGTAAAAGAAGGTCCATTGTCACTCTGAAGGAACTGGGGTTGTCCAAATAAATATAGGAATTATTTGTTTAAAAAGCAGATTCATTACCTCCATCGGCTCTTCTGAATGGGTAGGATAGGCTTCAATCCAGTGTATAAAGGTGTTAATTAAGACCAACATCTGAAAAAAAAAAAGACCAACATCTGTTTAAATCCTCTGCATGGCAGCATATGGGTAGTTTAATTGCCAGTCCTTCACAGGATATGTCTCTTTCCGCTGTACAGGTCCTAATAAAGACAGTGGATTAGGCTTTCTTGGGTTATTGTAGACATGGGGTGAGTAAGATAAGGAGACTAGTTGGATGGTTGCCACTAGTTATAATCCTTTGAAAACTCAAGTGACCACTTTCAGTGTAGCGTCTTTTCCCATATGGAAGCAATCATGAAATGTTTTTGTGGCCTTCCACTGTGTTCCATGAACTCTTTGGAATTTGTATTTGTATAGCTATTGAACTTCTGCCTTTTTCTAACATTAATGCTATTATTCTGCCTTTTGAGCAGAGGTTCCTGGAGGAAGAGGTTTAGCATCAGTGACCTATTGTGAGATGACAGTCGCATAACCTGCCTCTCAGTGTCCTTCTTGGACAAAGCTATTTCCATCAGCGAACCATACCTTTTTCGGGTATTAGAGGGACAGGTCTTTGTTATCTGAGTTATCTAGTCTCTGGGTCAACACTCCCAAATGACTCTTTTTCCTGATATATAGAGAAAGAAAGGTTTCTGCAGGTCAAATATTTCCAGTGCTGCAGCCTGGGTAAAGGCCTCTTTATTTCCTTAAAGGTAGTCAGTCACCTTTGTTCATTTGAGGGCACAGACTCAAGATCACTGACAGGCTCATGTAGCAGCTTTGCCTTTAGCCCAAATTTAGGGAGCCAGATCTTATAAAAGCTGTCCATCCCCAGGAAAGAGTGAAGCTGTTGTTCGATGGCAGGAAGTCCAAGAATACAGATATCCTTGATCCAGTGCCTAGTTCAGCTGTCATTCCCCAGGTGTAAGAATATGTCCCAGATATTGTACTTTTTGGAGGGATATCTAAGCCTTTTATTTGTAGATTTTTATATCCTGTTAGCTAGAAAGAGCTAGCTAGAAATCTAGAAAAGTTGAGAATCTATACAGTAAAATAGTTAGATAATTTCTGAGTTGTTACAAACTAGAATGTCTACACATTTCAGGATGGCATCCTGGGGACAATCAGTCTTTCAATGACCAAGTTAGTCACATTATGCAGCTTACATTTAGAACAGGGCCATGGTAGAGACTTGGTCCAATCTTGTACTCAGTGTCCAGTCCTCTTGTCCTTGGAGCTCTTTCTTGGCTGTCCCTGGGTTTTTCCTTGAATGTTACAGGGTGAATTTAAAGCATCACCAGTTGCAACAGGCATAAACCTAGCTTTTCTTGCTTGTCTCTCTGCCGGGTCCCAGTTGTTGAATACAGAAAAGGCTTTGTTCAGCAATTGGGACAAAAGTGTCTGTGGACCCATGTGAAATTTTTCTACCTGACGCTAAATGTTTGGGACTGATGGAGAGATGAAATGGTATCCCACTAATGCTTCTCCATCCCTGTGAACATATTAAAAAGCACAGTGAAAAAGTATAGTCAATTGAGTATTTTTCTACATATTTAGGAATGACTTCTAGTCTGTTATGGAAGATAGCTAGATTTCTGTATTCTGAATGATCCCACTCACTTTATCACTTTTTAATGCACGTTTTCATTTCTGTGTTAACAGACGCTAGCATACCGGACATCATTTCTAGTCTGTGTCTAGTATTATATTACAAGTTTAGTCCTGTTGAAAGGAGAAGAGCTGTTTCATGGGGCTTTCCATTCAGTTTCAAAGCATATTGCTCATCTGCATAGTCCCTAGCCTCTTATAAGATTTGTGTATTTTATCTGAGGTACAGCAATTGCCCAAAATGAATTGAATGTCTTGCCATGATAAATCAAAAGCAAAGATCAAAGTCTGAAACCCATCTTCAAACTTACTAGGGTCCTCTGACAGTTGACCTAATTGTTCTTTGCACTGCTTTTCAGACATCAGTATCACATAAAGGGATCTGCATTTGAGTATTCCCTCCTGCTCCTGGGACTTATCTTAGCGGCAGGATAAATTGTTAATAAGAGAAGTAAGAAGCGTTACTCTGGGTATGCCTTCAGGGCTTAAAACTACGTCAAGCTTGTGACGGGGCCTAAGGAACACTGGGTTAGGGCACTAGGGCACTAGGAGACTAATGGATTTCCTGACTCACTTGGAGGGGATAGACTTGATTGATTGGCCTTCAGGCTATGAGGAGGAGGTCAAGGAGACATCCCTGGCCCACTAAGCAAGTCAGAAAGTCCCATATCCCCCTGAGAGATAAGTGTAGGTTTCAGGATGGAGTTATCCAGAATATTTTTATCCTCCTCAGGGGTCACTCTAAGCACCATAGTTCTGGAGATTCCCTTTGATAGATGTCATAAAACACTGAACATAAAATGTTTCATTCTACCTTGTATGTTTTAAGCAGAAACACCAAGGAGAACAATAATTTAAAATACCATCCTATACCAGTTTCCCCATTCATACAGAACCCAAACCATATCAAACCTTTCCCACTCATTGAAAATATGGCATTGTGGTGAAGTTGGTGAAATCCATGTGTGGTGAAGTACAAGAGATTTCTAATTTACTTGGAGGTTAGAGAAAAGCAGACAACTCCATCTTTTTTTGTGGTACTGGGGAATCAAACTCAAGACCTTGTGCTTGCCAGGCAGGCACTTATGCCACTGAGGACAACTCAATCTTGACACCTTAAGATGTCGTCCTATGCTCTACATGTACAAAAACTACATACAACTACATATGAGTGTATGTAAAACTAGTAAAATTCAAATAGACTTTTTAGTTTGTACCCATTTTACTAATTTTTATAGGAAGACTGTTACTCATGGGTCTTGACCAGTTTTAGTATTACTTTTTTGTAGTGGGAGTCTCTCTACATTGCCCAGGCTGTCACCATGTAGCTCAGGCTGGTCTTAAACTCATGGTCCTTTTATCTCAGCCTCCCAGTGCTGGGATTACATGCATACATCACCATGCCTAGTTTAAGGAATTTTAGAATTAATTACACACAAGAGGAAATGTACAAGGAGGCCCTATGCAGCTTTCACCCAGTTAATATTACATATAATTAAAGTATAATATAAAAACAATAAAGCTATAATCCAAGGCTTATTCAGATTTCATCAATTGTATACATTCAGTTTGTGTATCTCAATTTTATCAAATACAGAATTTCATGGAAACACCACTATGATCAAGATAAATAACTGTACCATCACTGCAAGATTCCTTCTGTTGAGGAAGAGGTATCAGAAGCCATTGCTCGTGGGTTTAAGATACTAGCAGTGAGCATTGGGTCTGCTTTTGGGTGACTCAGTTGTGGAGTGAAGGTTGTGGCTCATCATAGGTCTCTTTTGGGATATTTTTGTCCCATTGCTAGAGAGAGCTGTGTGTGTGTGTGTGTGTGTGTGTGTGTGTGTGAAATTAGGTTTCAGGCCTCTCTGTCACTAAGTTCTTGGTATGGGGAATTTAAATAAACACAGAGAATCCATCATTTTATTGCTCAATTGTTGCAGTCCCTAGTCACTCTGATTTCTTCTTCCCAGCTTCCAGACTTCTTTTATTGTCTACTTAATTATCTTCAAGATATTTAGCTGTATAAGAAAGGAAAGAAAAATAACAAATAAGCTTACACTCTCTTGTTATGGAACTGGGGACTCTGTCATGACTTCTGGGGAGAGGATATTCTGAGCTTCTTGTCAGAGTGTTTTGGAAGTTCTAGCCAAAGTCAGTTTACTTACACATTTTCCAGTAAAAGTGCATTGGTTATGTAGTTACATTCTCCTCAGAGGGTTCTCAGCACAGTCCAGATACTCTTGACTATGCCCAAGAATTTTTTATTGTTCTTTAGATATTTGCATTTTTAAGGATGATGAAGAAAAGCAGTATGGTAGACATTTCTGTAGTCATCTTTATTGTATTCCTAATCTTTTCTGAGGGGCCAGGGAGATAGCTCAGTAGAATAAGCGCTTGCCTGGCAAGCGCAAGGGCCTGAGTTCAAGCCCCGGTTCTGGAAAAAAAAAAAAAAGTCCTAATCTTTTCTTGAGGTTCATTTTTATTCTCATTGGAATAATTTTTCAAAAAAATTTAAAAATAAATTTATGTGGGAAGCTCTGAGTCTTTTTATGTCTTCTGTGTCTTTACTTAGCTCTCATTTTGAAAGATCATATGATCAGGTATAAAGTTTCTAGATAGAGATATAAATCCATCTGCTGTCTTAGGGTTAGTACCTGGTTATCTGATGACCCCCAGAAGTCTCGAGTCACATGGGCAATTGCACTCTATGGATAAGATCTTGTGTTCTGTCATTACGAAGTCGATTAATTGAGGGTCAACTTGCTTATTCTAGGGTGTTTCTTGGGTAAGTTACTGGTCCTTTGTTTTCATTAGCACACATTTGCCATACATAATGATTACTCTCATCATCGAGAATTTGTACCTCCATATGACATGTCTTAATTCTTTTTTCCCCATTTCCTTTTCCCCCTTCAACCCTTCTTCCTCCTCAGTTTGCAAAAGTTATATTTCATTTCTTTTCTTCAGTTCTTTTTTCTTTTATTTCCAGTCAGTTCTTTTTTTAAATCCATTTACTCTTCTTTCCTTACTCTCTCCCTCATCCTTGTTCCCATATGAATATGTTCCTCCTATGTCTCTGTATCATAAGTTTTGCTCCTTATATATCCTTTGGGTTTCTCACACACGAGAAACAATGTGGTATTTAAACTTGTGTGTATGACTTATTTCACTTATCATTATGGTCTCAAGGTACATCCATTTCCAGAAGCTTACTCAAGTTTATCTTTTTTTGTGGCAGAGTAGTAGTCCATTGTATATAAATGCCACACTTTGGACTGTTTGCAAGATTCAGCTACTATAAATTGCGCTGCTATAAACATGAATACAAATATATCATTGTGGTATGATGCTTTTCACTCTTTTGTGTAGATACCTAGAAGAGGAACAGCTGGTTCAAATGGAACCTCTTGTTTTCATTTTTGAGCAATCTCCATAATGATTTCTGTAGTGGTTGTACGAATTTACACTCCCACCAACAATGTAGAAGGGTTTCTTTTCCCCCATGGCCTGAACAGCATTTGTTATTGGTCAGTGTCTTGATGATAGTCATTCTTTCTGGAATGAGATGAAACCTTACATCTTGTTTTAATTTGCATCTGTTGAATGACCAGTATATTTGTTTGCTATTTGTAATTTTTCACCTGAGATGGGAGGTGTCTATTCATTTCAGATACTTAGTTTTGGATTGTGTTTTTAAATTTGGGGGTCTAATTTTTAAAAAATTCTTTATATAGTCTAGATGTTTAGCTCTTTGTCAGAGGAATAGCTGGTAAAAAATGTTTTCCCATTCTGTGGGTTGTATCTACACTTGGTTGTTGGTTTATTTCACTGAAAAAACTTTAATTTGGAGATCTTTTATTTCTTATAAATGGAATGGGGATGCTCATGAGAAGTAAAAATTATAAAGTGGCTTATAGATGCCCTCCGTGACATTAGGCTCTTGGCATTTGTTCCATTTTACACAGTCATGAATATTTGTGTTTTACAGATGATAGAGCTAAGACCACAAGCAATTAAATGATTTGAGAGCAGCCACATGATTCATCCGTGTAGGAGCTGACCCTCCAGCCTGGGCACCTCGCCTGTGCTTGTCCACGTAGTGCAAGATCACATTTCATGTAGGGTCATTTCGATATTTCAAGAAGATAATCATCTAGTGTTAATAAACTGTAGTGTCTGATTTATACTGAAGTGTATGGTCCACGTGTTCTCTTGCGAACCTATGTCCTCCCTCTGTAGGCTACAGGTTAGACCAAACATCCCCTTAAAATTTCCTCACCATCTCTGTTCACTGCCATGTTCCTAGCCACTCACCTTCTCATTTGCATTTCTTGCCTCCTTTGCCAGTTTCATTAAACCTGATCTGTTATTCTCTAGGGCAATAATAAATATAGGGAGCTACAGCAGAAAGAAGACTACAAGGGGACTGGTACCTGACTAGGAGCCAAATCCTGAGTGACAGGGAGATATCATCAGAACGAGACAAGATGTGCCAGCAACACGGAACAGAAGATCCTATGAAGACAGTGGCTGAAGAAGGCTGGATTGTTTTAGGAGGGATGGGAAGAGAGATAAGGGAGAAAACCTAAAGTTACATACGGGGGCTGGTGAGATGGCTCAGTGGTCTAAAGCACCTACTTAGAACAAGCTTAGCAAAGCACAGGGACCGCGGTTCAATCCCCCAGCACCACATGCCAGCCAGCCCCGCCCCCTGGTGGGCTGAGCTGGCCACACACACACACACACACACACAAACACACACAGACACATAAGTAAACAAAATAAAATAACAAAACTAAACTAAACGTTAAAAAAAATAAAGTTACATATGAAGAAAATGGTCCCATTATAAATAATCCTCCATAAGCCTATTCACAGGTGTGGAAAAGTGGCAGGGGTCCTACAGCAGGCCATCTTAGCCTAGTGTCATTCTCCAGGGAGTGAGACAGTTCTCATTGCTTAGGGTTGGATTTGACATTTATTTCCTACAGATGATACTGGGCTCTGGCTGCCGAACTACAGAAGCATCAGAGGGAATCTGGTGGGCTGGTGTGGCCAGGACTCCTTCTCTTGCTCCCAGCAGTGGGCAGATAGACACACACAAGACGTTGGTCCTCAGCTCAGGTCTCCAGACATGACAGCTGACTAGGGGACACAAGCTTCTAGTGTTTGTATTTGAATGTCCCCAAAGGATCATGTGCTAAAATCATAATTCACAGGTTGACACTATTGGAAGGTGGTAGAAGCTTCAAGATGTGGGCCCTAGTGGGAGGTTCTTAGGTCATTGTTGGGTGGATTGATGGACCCTTCAAGAGAACTGTGAAACATTGGGCACTTTCTCTTTTTCTTCTTTGCTATAAGGTGAGCAGTTTTTCTCACACATGCTCTTAGCTATTAGTGACCCCTTCCACAACACAAGTTATTAGGGATCCCTACAGTGGACCCCAACCTCTTGCCAGATGTTGTGGTGCACAGCAAGAGAAAAAAAGACAAAGAGAATGTGAAGTAATGGAGACCTGGGGTGTCCAGTTGTTCTTGGGGAGCAAAAAGCCATAAGGCAGCCAGAACCTCAGCATTTATTGATCACTCTTTCACTGGGGAAAACAGCAGCTGGATGCGCTAGGCAAGTGGTTATGCAGGCAAGGCTTGTAACAGAGGGCACAAACCATTCCTGTGAGAAAACAGCCAGATTTAACGTATGGTTAATGAGTAGCCTGTTTTGTAGCCAATTATGGGAAGGAATTTTCCTCCAGAGTCGGGAAGGGTTCAGTGGAGATATTCTCATACATTAGTCCCATGGGATCTATCTGAGCTCATCTATCTGAGCTCAGCCATGGCCACTGGTGATGACCAATGCTAGTCTGACCACAGCCGTGTACATGGCCTTGGCCAGACTCACTAATTAAACTAAAAGTCAACTTAGGGAAGTCACCTCTTTACAGACTGTACTTCTTATAAGTAAGCACAAAATTATTAAAAACAAAACAACAACAAGCACACTTGGGACTGGGGAGGGCAGTGTGGTGGTCCCCCATACCAGCTACTGTCATCTAGAACCCTCACTAGAAGTCCAAAGCAATGGGACCCTTTCTCTTTATAATTAACTATCTTAGATATCTTCACTAGTAAGTCTCATTTCCAACTTTACACTTACCACATTCTCCCACATCCAGCCAGAGGATCAGAGAAACCCTAAAAGACACTCTCCTCTCTTCTCCTTTTCTACCTTGTCTTCTACCCAACCCCTAACATTTTCACTCTGAGACACTATACCATCCCATTCCTGAGCAGTTTCTTGAGGTGCCAGCCCTTATCCTGGTCCCTCATCTAAGGGACTCATTTAACCTCCT
Organism: Octodon degus; assembly: GCF_000260255.1. Lineage (NCBI taxonomy): Eukaryota > Metazoa > Chordata > Mammalia > Rodentia > Octodontidae > Octodon > Octodon degus. The sequence goes on along the minus strand of NW_004524605.1, from coordinate 112,321 downwards.
AGAGGGAGTGGGACCCTGGAGGCGAATACTCTTAGGGAGACCATGAATGTCAGTCTTGGTTGGGAGGATGCATACCAAGCCCACTACTTCTCCTGTGTCCAGGAAGCAGGTATCTGCATCTCAGACTGTTCTGGGATAGCTGTCTGATCCTCTGTCCCAGATGGCCCACATGCAGTTAACAGGTGACCTTCTTCCACTTCCTCCAGTACCCTCTTTCTGTGGTATGAATAATGGGCTGTGCTTAGGCCTGACCCACTGACCTGACGTTGCTGAGGATGTCTGCTCTATCTCAGTTACCTTTGTATCTTCAGTGTCAAGAACCTAGTATGTGTGGCCTCAGTGTAATCTATATCCTAGATCCAGGCTACCAGGACATAAATGCTTGCTTCAGGGCCACTAGCCTTTACTTGAAGGTCTGAAAAATATCTTTATTCAAGGTAAAGTTCCAGGCTGCAAGGATCTGAAGTCTGCTCAGATAGGGCAGGAAGGAAAGTCTTGCATAAGAGATGGAACTTGATACAAAGATAGAGCTCCCTTGGTACAGGGATGCCCTGGTGAGATGATATTAAAGACTCCTGATGTCAGGGACTGCTTGAGTTTCAGGGAATGCCCCCTTTGTCCTATTGGGGCTCTACCTCATGGGATAAATCTGTCAGGAAGAGGACTGTTCTTTCCATATCTCAGGCTGGGTTTGGACTTTTGCCACCAGCATAGGTGTTCCTGTGAAATGTCCCTTCCTTCCTGTATCTAGCATCCTAGGAACAAAATATTAGAGATAGCAGGTGTCTTACAGAGCCCTCACTAAGGGATAAGTAATCCCTTTTTACTCCAGGGATTTTCACTCCACTTGTGCATCCTGCATTGGCAAGATGAAGGGAACCACTATGTACAGTTAAGAGTAGTGCTGGGCTTTTGTCATTCCTATTCGTCATCTGGAAATCACAACATGGGTTGTCACATGCAGGTCCCTGCCTTTGCAAGAGTACTCAAAATACTGACAAACGGAACACAAGAAATACCAAAAAGATCACACACTCTGACCAAGTAGGTCACGAATTCAAGGTCAGCCTGACATCATAAGTAAGTTTGAGGCCAGGCTGTACTACGTAACAAGACCTTTTCTCATAACCAACAAACCAAGATTTTGGGGGTAATCCTGCTCTTTTGATTTTATTAAAGAGTTTGAAGAATATTTGTGTTAGATATTGCTTGAAGTTGTAGAATTTGGCAGTGAGCCCAGAAACTCCTTTTCTTAGTTTGTAGGATTTTTAAAATTGCTGCAATTTTGTTGCCTATTATTGGACTATTTAGATTTTTAAGTCTTAGTTTAGATTTGGTAATTCACATGTAATTAGCAATCTCTCAATTGCTTCTGAATTCTTCAGTTTTTTAGCATGCAGGTTAGGTAGCTGCTAACAGTCTTCTGGATTTTGGTCCTGTCTTCCCCTCACTTTCTTGTTTGTATTGTGTAGGCAGATGTACACCCAGAGGGTTACCATAACCTGCTACCTCTGGACCTAAAATGGATGTCCTTCCTGACACAGTTATTTCCAGAGAAATGTAAGGAAGTGCACTTATTAAATATACTTCTCATTTTGTTTTACTTCTACAATATATAAGGGATGCTGTCTTACTTTTCTATCGTTGCTGAGACAAAATATCTGACATCCAAAGTTAAAGGAGGGAGGTTTTATTTAACTTACAGTTTGTAGAGGTTTCAGTCTATGATTGGCTGGCTCCAAGCAGGATGGCACACAGTGGGGGAGCAATAGTTCATGGCGGTGGATGACAGCAAAAGCAAGCAAGTGAAGGGGAGACAGCACCTCTTAATCTTATTCAGACTGCTGGGATCAGCACAGTGACACTCTAATCAGTAAACTGACCCCAGAAATCACCCACTCTTAATCGTAGCACCCTTAACCATGAATCAATCACATACTCTAGATTCAGCCACCTCCAAAAAAGCCTTATCTAAAAATGCAGGGAGCTTTGAGAGGCATCTAGATACAAACCATCATGTGAAGGCTCCATGCTGTGTACTACCCTCATCCCCTTCTCCTGCCCTCCTGTGCATCGCTAATGGAGCCCACCTGCATCTCGCAGTGGGTGATGACCAAAGGCCCACCCTCTGAAATTTAAGGGACAGAAGCGATCCCATATCTTGCTGTGATGAAGTGAACAAAGTGATGGACATCCAAGACCACTCCCTGCCCTGGGTTACTCCAAAGATGCTGAAACAGTCCACCTGGAGATTACTGCTTTTAACCTGAATTTTCTCCTGGCTTTTCAGAGCAGGTACCTGCTTTTTAACTAGTTAGAGGGTCTTTTTCTGCTTCTTTCTCCTAGAAACAGGGCAATAAGTGTGCTCAGGTTCTAGGCTGTCCTGTGGAGACAACTGACCTCCGAGAGGAAGGGGTGCCTTAGGCAGGTCATGCCCCTTAGCAGGGGCAGAGTGTGGGACGTCACTCTTGAGCAGAATGTATCTTTCCAATGATGTTAAGAAGTAGAAATTTGCTGCAAGGAAGTTTGGCACACATTGCAGGGTGTAAAAATTGACACAGTATTTTGCAGTGTATTATAATCCATGAATTATATCAGATAGTTCAGAAGTATTAAACAACTAGTAAGTATAAATGAGCAGTTTTTGTAAAAAATATTTGACAAAATATTTCAATGTTAAAGTTATTTTAAAAGACAGGTGAAAGAAGACAAACTAGAACTCAGGAACACAACTTGGGCCAGTCTACATGTTTAAAGGCATTTGTCACATATGTCAAACATGAGATAGTGGTCCTTATGAATAATGAAAAAATGGCATTATATAAATTTATCTCTAAAATTGGTAAAGCATTCCCTGGCAAGTACAAGGGCTTGAGTTCAATCCCAGGTTCTGCCAATAAATAAACAAATAAATAAATAAATAAATAAAGTTGGTAAAGCAACACAACTGAATTAGAATTTAGTAAATCTCACTTTGATACCTCTCATGAGTTAGGTTTTCCTTCATATCATTATTTCAGCTTATTAGGTAAGAATAATAATGCTGGCCAAGGGCCGGGGAGATAGCTCAGTGGAATAAGCACTTCCCTGGCAAGCGGAAGGGCCTGAGTTCAATCCCCGGTTCTGCCAAAAAAAAAAAAATAATAATAATAATAAATAAAAATAATAATAATAATAATAATGATGGCCAGGTATGGTGGTGCATGACTATAATCCCAGAACTCTGGAGGCTGAGGCAGGATTGCCATGAGTTTGGAGCCATTTTTGACTACATAGTGAGTTCAAAGCCATTCTAAGCTATATAGTTAGGCCTTGTCTCAAAAAATATATATATAATTAATGATTACCAAAGATAGAATGGTATCTTTTTTCTCATTAACTTTATTGAAAATCAATAATTATATAGCATATTGAAAATTGTAGACAAATTGATATGTGAAAGATATATGATGTAGACAGAGTGAATTTTAGAGAAATATTTCTGAAATGACTACATAGCATGAGATTAATAATAGATTGCACATTGTAAATAAATTATTTACAAAATTAAAAGAATATAACAATAAAAATTGTACAAAATAAAAATGAACAAGAAAGAATTTACAGATCAGTCATATAATAGTTCACTCTGTGCCAAAATCAAGAAAGCTACATTCATATAATTAGAATTCTCAAAGTAGAAAGGGGTAGGCAATAAATATTTAGAGATTTAAAATTTCTGAATTTAGTGGGCTGGCCAAATATCTCAGTGAATTAAAGGGACTGCAAGCAAGCACAGGGGCCCGGGGTTCAATCCTTGGGCCTGCCATGCCAGCTCTGACCCTGGGGTGCACTGAGATGGCAATTGAGACTGGGCGTGGTGGCGCACACCTATAATCCCAGCTCTTAGGAGGCTATAAACAGGTGGATCACTATGAGTCTGATCTAGTAGTGAGACCCTAAACACCCTGTAGACCCTTCCCTAAAATACAAAAAAAGAAAGAAAGAAAGAAAGAAAGAAAAATAAAATTTCTGAATTTAGTTGAAATTATAGCAGCATATTTCCAAGAAAAATGAACCTTTTGCACAAGAAATTTGAATAAAATCATACCAAGATACACAAAAATGAAATTGTCCAAACTTATTGTAAAGGAAAAAATCATTAAAGCATATGCGTAAAAATATTAGCTATGGAAGTACAAAATTAAATGGCATTTTATTTCACATTAGAAAAAAAGAAAGAAAAAAAAAAGACCAAGTATGTAAGAAACTAGACTAATTTAAAGGACTGAAAGAAAAAGAAAAAAAAGATCTGTCCCCACTGAATTTTATACTTCACAAACATACCTTTGAAAACTCAAATATTTTCCAGTTATACAAACTACAAGTATGCTAACACCTCCAATGTAGCATACAGGAAATAACAAAGAGCATAATCCAGAAGGAAGGAGAAGTTGCTGCATGGTCCTGGATAAAGAATAAAGAGCTCTCAAAATGATAGTTATGCAGGACTATGTAAAATAGATGAACCCATTTAAAAGGTCATTGCAGATTTCTACAAAACAATATCAATCTCATGTCGGGTTATAAACATTTTTTTTTGTGTGTGTGTATAAAAGACAAGGAAGAAGTATAAGGTCAATAGACAATGGAAATATACTTTTTAAAGTTTCTAGTACTAGGGGAAAATATCATATCATGTCTTTTAAGTAGGTTGTAAGTCAAAGATACAATATAAATCTTCAAACAAAAATTAAGATTAAACAATATTCAGAAACTTAAACATTAATTAAAAATGTTTCAAAGCAATTGAACTAAGAAAAGGGTTTCATGATAGTAAAGAATTACTAAGAATAAAACATAAGATAAATACTGGAATGGCAACTGTATGACCAGCACTTTTAACAGTTTGGGGATAGAATATCGCACAAAGTTCTAGTATGTCATGGACATGGACAGTGTCCATGATGCTTACTGGTGGCCAGGTGTCACTTGAAGGACTGATCTACTGTTATTTCCTTGATATCCACCCTGTAGTCCTGGATAGAATCCTGACCCATAGGGTTCAAAGAAGTCCATTTGTAGAGTATGCTGATGGAAATATTTTTCTGCTGTCTACAAAAGAATAACTGAAAGACTGCTTTTGTATACCTCTTATTCTCCTGTGTTTAATTGTTTTCCCTATTTGATGGGTTCTTTCCAGTCTCATTCATGGAGTTGTGGTCATTTTGCTCCCTCTCTAGAACATCTTTCAGTAGCCTGTGTAGGCTTGGCTTTGTCATCATGGAATTCTTTAGTTGTTGTTTGTCATGGAAGTATTTCACTTCTCCATTATACTGGAAAGAGAGTTTTGCAGGGTATATCTGTCTGGGTTGGAATTTGTTTTCTTTCAAGACTTATAATACTGGAGCCGGGGAGATGGCTCAGTGAAATAAGTGCTTCCCTGGCAAGCACAAGCACAAGCACAAGGGCCTGAGTTCAATCCCCTGTTCTGCCAAAAAAAAAAAAAAAAAAAAGAAAGAAAGAAAAAAAAAAAGAAAGACTTATAATACTTCTGCTTCAGTCCACCATCGAGGGCATGCTCTTGCCTCCTACCCTCACCATGTCTTCTCACAAGACTTTCAGAATCAAACGATTCCTGGCCAACAAGCAAAAGCAGAATCACCCCATTCCTCAGTGAATTCATATGAAGACAGGTAATAAAATCAGGTACAATTCCAAGAGGAGACACTGGAGGAAGACCAAGCTAGGACTGTACTGGAGAAATGGCTTAGTGGAATAAGCACTTCCCTGGCAAGCGCAAGGGCCTGAGTTCAATCTCCTGTTCTTAAAAAAAAAAAAAAAAAAAAAAAAAAAAGAGTATTAGGACTGTAAGGAGTTGCACATGAACTAAAACACATTTACCATCTGGGTGGTCACAAGACGATG
>NW_004524605.1:95617-105657 GCF_000260255.1 Octodon degus | reverse complement strand
GCTTATTCTACTGAGCCATCTCCCCAGCCCCTGTCCATATTTTTTAATATCATTTGTATTGACTCCTTCTTTCTCACTGATGCCTATTAGTCTTATGTTGTTCATCTTTGCATCATCTTGCAGATGTTGAATTATTTTTTCCTTCATCCTAGTTTTTTTTTTTTTTTTGGCGGTACTGGGGATTGAACTCAGGACTTTGCGCTTGCCAGGCTGGCACTTACACCGCTGAGCTATATCCCCAGTCCCCATCCTAGTTGCTTTTAAGAGATCTTTTCTTCCTTTTTCACTAGCTGCAATGGAGTTTTTAAGGTCTGAAATTCTATCTTCACTTTCATTCAAATGGTTTTGCCAACTTGTGGTTGAGGTTTTAATCTTTTGTATATCACTTTGAATTTGCTTCATGTATTCTATCTCTTTCCTATATTGCTCATTCAAGGATTCCATCATATTTCTCTTTTCTCTATTTTTTTTTATCTGTGTCTTCTTTAGTAGCATTTAGTACTGCTTTCATTATAGTTATCATTTCTTTTTTTTACTTCAGAAATTATATCTGATCTGATTTCCTCTATACCTTTCTGCAGTTGTTTCTGTACTTCTGATGCTTTTATTTCAGAGACTCCAGGTGTGTGATTTCCAATTTCTTCCATACTAGTGCCTCTTGCATTTGTTCTGGGTGGTCTCAGGGCCTGAGAATGCATTTTGCTCCTTCTCTTTGTCATTTTATATAGCATTGTCTTCTGACCTTTGGTGTAGGGCTTACATAGAGTTATTACCTTAGTACCAGGTCCAGTTCTATCAAGTTCAAACTCATCCAGATGGGTGTGGCTTGGGTCTGGCTGCTGTGCTCCACTTTCTTCCACTGTAGCCCTTGGAGGTGAACCCTCTGTGCTACTCTCACAAGATGTTTTGCTCCTGGATCAGCTGGGTGGGTGTTGCTTCTAGCCTCTCTGCAGTGAATTTTGCTGCAGCGTTCCACACCAGGCCTGTCTGATGGAGGAAGTTCTACTCACACGTGGGCCTGGGTGTTGGCTCAAATGAAGATCTGGTGGGCCCTAGGTGGTCTCACACTCCAGGCCTGGGCTTAACACTAGGGAATAAAGGCATTTTTTTCTAGTAAAATATTGGCCATAACTCAAGTCACCATCAGTAAAAGAATTATGTAAATGATGGTACATTCTGTGAAGGAAGAGGACAGGGAGGTACATTTCCAAAGTCCCCTGTTGGGGGAGGGTGTGGATGATAAATGTGCATAGGATAAGGCAGATGAAGTCTCTAGGATTCTAGAAAGAGAGCTTACCATGGCATGATGTACTAGAATAGAGATGACAAGTTCCTCTTAACCCATGCCAACTCTTATTGACTACATATTGTATGGAAGGTGTTTAGGTACATTTTATAGAAGGTATAAGAAAATGAGATACCTTTCATATCTAGTATATTCTAGGTGGGGCATTCATAATCTTTACATATAGAAAATACCTAGCATTTAACTTGTTAAATTGAATAGCAGCTATTCTCCTCAAAACAATTTCACTGCTGACCAAAATTTATTTTAAAGTGTTGTTATTTGTCATTATTTATAATTGTGGAGAGACTGCTATAATTTTTGATATACTTTCAGAGACAAGTTATGGCCCTGTTTTGTAGCAATTAGAATCTCACAGCAGTTTGGGCTATTTTTGTTACATATGGTAGAAAATTACCACCAAATTAAAAGTCAATGCAATATCAACAAAATAAAAAGCACAATTTAGATGGCAAGAAAACAAAATTTTATCTAAGTGTAAATTTGGCTCTAATATGAAAAAAAGAGGCAAACTTCAGTACATGATGCAACATACAGTGCTGGGAAATAAAAAGATACGTTTCTTGATATGAGCAAAATAACATGCTAGTCACAAATTTCGTGAAAACCAATTTTTTCAAACACATGTTCACAAGTCTTTCAAAATATATATCTTAATATAAAATATGGCATCAAATTTAAAAAATATTACACAGAATAGAGTACATACACTAAGAATTTAAAGAATGGTAGCGACAAAATACAATTAACAAAAAGCAATTAACAAAATTAAATTTTTAGTGGCCTATACCTCCCAGTTGTCAAAACTAAACAAAAACTATATAAATATTAACTCTACTTGAAAGTAAAAAATACATTTCAATTCACTCAGCTTAATAAAAAGATACTATCTATTAAGCTCAAAGCACAAACACAAAAATACCTAATTGTCTCAACTCGTCACTTCTATATGAAAAACTGCAGATACACAATTGAGACATTTAAGTGATATACTGAAAATTACATAATAGATGTACTTTAGGATATTTCTATCTGAGATTGTATTTTTTGGACATTTTATGGAGAAATATTGACATCAAGATTTTGTGTTAATTATTTCTACAGGTCTCCACTATGAGAAATTTTCACAAGATTTTGAAAATAGGCTTACATACACAGTTTCTCCCTAGCGAGACTTATTTTATACATTTGACAGTACATGTGTGTACCCAAGGCATTCTCATTCTGCTTACATACATAGGGTTTCTCCTCATTGTTAGTGTTTATGTCTTTGGCAAATACCACAAATGCTGAAAGCATTCCCACATTGCCTACATATACAGGATTAATGCTGAATATTAGTCCTTTCTTGTCTTTTATAACAACATTATGCGTTAAAAGCTTTACCACATTGCTTACATACACAGATTTTTCTCCTCAATGTGAATTCTTTCATGTATTTTATAATTACTGTGTGTGCTGAAAGCATTCCTATGATGCTTATATAGATAAGGTTCTCCCTGTGTGATTTTTTTTCATGTATTTTATAATAACTTTGTGTACTAAAAGCTTTCCCACATTGCTTACATAGGGTTTGGGTTTCTCCCTGGTGTGACTTCTTTCATGTATTTGAAAAGCACTGTCTCATGAAAACTTTCCTATACTGCTTACCTACATAAGGTTTTTCCCCACTGTGTGTTCTTTCATGTTGTTTACAATGATGATGCCTACTGAAAACCTTCCCACTGTTTACATACATAGGGTTTTTCCCCAGTATGAAGTATTTCGTGTCTTTTACAATCACCTTGTGTACTAAAAGCTTGCTCACATTGCTTACACATAGGGTTTCTCCCCAGCATGAATTCTTCGTGCATTATATAATTACTTTGTGTGCTGAAAGCTTTCCCACATTGCTTACAAACATAGGGTTTCTCCCCATTGTGAGTTCTTTCATGGTTTTGATGATCACTATGTGTGCTGAAAGCTTTCCCACATTGCTTACATACATAGGGTTTCTTACCAGTGTGAGTTCTATCATGTTGTTTATAATGTTCATGCCTACTGCAAGCTTTTCCACACTGCCTACATACATAGAGTTTCTCCCCACTATGAATTCTTTCATGTATTTGACAATTACTATGTGTGCTGAAAGCTTTCCCATATTGCTTACATACATAGTGTTTTTACCCAGTATGAGTTCTTTCATGTTTTCTACAATTACCATGCAAACTAAAAGCTTTCCCACATTGCTTACATACATAGTTTCTCCCCAGTGTGATTTCTTTCATGTTGTTTATAATGTTGGCACCTCCTTAAAGTTTTCCTACATTGCTTACATTTCCCTCCATTTTGATTTCTTTCATGGATCTGAACATCACTAGGAGTGCTGAGGGATTTCAACTTTTTCTTGCATACAAAGGTCTCTCTAAGGTGAGTTCTTTCATAAAGTTCAGAGTAAGATTTCACATACTGACCATATTCATAGGGTTTTTCTCCAGTCTTTTTCCCTGCATTCCTTTGAAAGAATGGGAAATTATCACAGTTTCTTCCATGTTTTTCACATTTATACAGCTTTTCTTCTGATCCCAAATACTTACATGTCTTCAGTCCAGTGTGAGCTATGGTGGACACATTTTGCAACAAAGGCCCAGTCTGGGGCTTTCTGCAAACAAGGCCTTCAGCTTGGTTTTAGACCAGCTTGTTTCATGTCCACATTAGCATCTGGAGCCCAAAGAAGTATTTCTTCATGTAGATTCCAAACTTTATTTTGATAGCATTTCTCTATCTCGTCATTTCCGTAAACAACAACAACAAAAATAGTTGCAATGAAATGATTCTCTATATTACTGATTTACCACAAGTTCTGGTTTGATGCTTGCTGAGAAATTCTGACAATGAGTTAAATAAATGCCCTGAAGGATGCCTTCAAAACAGCCATTCCCCGGGGGCCTGCCCCTTAGCTCAGTTCTTTAAGTGGCTGCTTCAACAAAGCAGTCAGGCTCAGGTTGCTGTGGTTCGATCCCCACAACTCAAGCCAGCCAAACCTGCCCTGAAGGCATTCAGAGCTAAAAAAAAAAAAATGCTTCTGCCATTTTTAGGCCAGGAAAATGGCTCAGTGGAATAAGCGCTTTCCTGGCAAGTGCAAGGGCCTGAGTTCAATCCCCAGTTCTGCAAAAAAAATAAAATCAAATAAAAAACAGCCATTCCCAAGGGTGACATTCATTTGGGAATTTAAAAACTGGCATAGTTTAGAACACAAAAGGGTTAGTTTCATTTTGGGAATTGGTACATATATATATAACACATGTTGGTCATTTTGATACTTTTATCTCCCTCACTCTCCTCCTTCTCTCCTCACACTTTGTCTTCCCCATTTCCAAAGTCAGCCTTTCCTTTTTAATCACCTCATCTCCCCTTCCCTTTTTTTTTTTTTTTTTTTTTTTAAATGTATTTAGTGCACGGTCTACAGGATCTCATTAGAAAGATCAGACTTGTAGTGGTCCTCCTATTTTCAGCTTCCCCAGTGCTTGGATTACAGGCGTGTGCCACCACGCCCAGTCTTAACTACTGTCCCAGCACACCCCAGGAGCGGGGACTGCATGGCATGCCAGGGATCGAATCCTGATCTCCATGTCTGCCTAACAAGGCACTTTAATCTGCTGAGCTATTTGGCTGACCCTTTTCTTCTCTATTTTACTTTCTAATTTATATTTTGTTTCTCTCATAAAAGAGACCATGTGACATTTCATTTACTATGCTTGACTCATTTCACTTAACACTGTAGGATGAAGACCACCCACTTCTATTGGCAAATGACATTATATATATATCACATTTTCTTTTTCTTTCACTATTCCTTTTCAGTGATGTGAGTTAAACACAGGTCTTAGCACTGAATTACATCACCAGTAATTTTATTTCTTAATTTAAAAGAGATTCTCATTAATGATTAAGTTTCTCAGGATGAGCTTCTATTTGACATCCTGTTGAATCAGCTTCCTAGAGTTCTGGAAATTATTATCACACTGAGACATCAAAATTTTTCTTTTTCTTTTTCTTTCTGTCTTTCTTTTTTTTTTTTTTTTTTTTTGCAGTACAGGGGATTGAACTCAGGCCCTTGCCCTTGCCAGGCAAGCGCTTATTCCACTGAGCTATCTCCCTGGCTCCAAAATTTTCTTTATCCATAGGGGTTGTACCAGTTTAAACTCCTACCAACAGTAGAGAAGGGTTTCTTTATCCTCACAACCTCTCCAGCATTTGTTATTAGTTTATTTATTTTTGACAGCCATTCTTTCTGGATGAGTTGAAATTTCAATGTTGTTTTAATTTGCGTTTCTCAAATGACCAGTGCTATTGAACATTTTTTCAAGTATTTATTTGCCATTTGTATTTCTTTATCTGAGAAATGTGTATCATCTCAGATGCCCATTTTTGGATTGGGTCTTTGAATTTGGGGGGCTTGATATTTTTAGTTTTTTATGTATTCTAGATACAAGTCCTTTGTGTGAATGACTGTTGGCTAAGATTTTTTCACAATTTCTAGGTTTTCTTTACATCCTGTTGGTGATTTCTTTCATTGTGCAGAAACTTTCCAATAAAATGAGATCCAAGTTGTTGATTCTTTGAAGTGTTTCCTGTGCAGTTTGGTTTGCGTTCATGAACTTTCTGCCTACCCTTATATCTTCAAGATTTCTACCTACTTTCTCTTCCAGTAGTATAAGAACATGAAAGAGTAAATGCAGGGCTGGAGAGATGGCTCAGTGGTCTAAAGCACCTACTTAGAACAAGCTTAGCAAAAGCATCAGGGACCGCGGTTCAATCCCCCAGCACCACATGCCAGCCAGCCCTGCCCCCTGGTGGGCTGAGCTGGCCACACACTCTCTCTCTCTCTCTCTCTCTCTCTCTCTCTCTCTCTCTCTCAAATAAATAAATAAATAAATTAAAAAAAAGAGTAAATGCAATCTGAAATGTACAACAGATATAATAAAAGGGAAAGAAACTGAACATAAAGAATACAAAATTGGGGTGAGGGAAAGGAGAACAGATAGGAAAAGAAAGGGAAAGATCATGCATATTTATACACAGGATAGCTAAAATGGTTGTACTACTACTTTCTATCAGTTTTTTGAAGGTAACAGGTAATGCTTGAAATTTTTGCTTTGACCAATTTTATATATTAATATCCATAATTTGGGAAACTACACTGAAGACAGCAATGTGCAATATGATAACTACTGTTGAATACCTACTATCTTATTTTTTAAAAAATTCTGTATTGTTTAAAATTTTTGTCCTTATCTATTCATCCAGTGATGGACATCTAGGTTCATTCCAGGTCTGAGCTGTTATAAAATGTCCTGCTTTGAGTACACATGTATCATGATAATATGGTGACTTTAACTCTTTGGGACTATACTCAAGACTGGTATTCCTGAATCAAAAGGAGCTTGTATTTCTACTTTTTGAGATGTCTGTATATGATTCACATAGTGGCTGTACTTAACATTCCCGTCAGCAATGCTGGAGGGTGCCCACCAGCAATGATGGTGGTGCCTTCTACAAAATTTAAAGAAATGTACAATTCTCTTAGCATTACAACACTAGTATTCATTTGTACTCTGAATTTGTTTGGGGGGATTGGCAGGGTCTCACTATGTAGCTCAGGCCTAAGCTCAGCGTGCAGCCCAGGCAAGCCTCAAACTCACAGCAATCCCCTGCTCTGCCTCCCAAGTTCTGGAATCACGGGCATGCACCAGCCTAAGGCTAGCAATCTTTTAGATATTGAATGTCTCATATCAATATGTATACAGAGATGTCCTGAAGATATATTTCTGTCAAAGTTCAAAATTCATTTCTTTTCATGTAAAACTATACACAATACCTAAGTGTGATTTCATATATTTTCATGAAAGTGATTGAGAAAGAACATTTCTTATATGTCAGATAATGTCACTTGCTGCATATCAGAACTAATTCAGTTTCCCATATTAGAATATTTCTGTATTTAGCTGTCAGATTATACATACTGCAACTATATACTTTTTTTGAGAATATTTGTGAGATTAAATAAATTTGAGGGCTGGGGATGTGGCTCAGCAGTAGAGTGCTTTTCTTGCACACAGAAGGCCCTGGGTTTGATCTATGGGACCAGAAAAATAAGTAACTAACTAACTAACTAAATAAATAAGAACATGGCTGCATTTTCCCGGTTGTGGTATTTCTGTTTACATACTGACTTAAGGAACACTTCTGTTTCTTTTGAGTACAAATTACCTAGATTTCTGCAGTAATTGTATTCTTCAACTTCCTGGTTACCCCAGGCTCCTCCTGAATTACAGACATAGAGCTATAAGGAGATACTATATTGCTGCATAAAAAAGAATAGAATCCAGTTAGATTCACAGTGTAATGTAATCTGCACTAAAATATTTTTCAAAATGTTTTCACATTTTATATAATGAAACTGCATGATGAATAACAATGTTTTCTGATTGTATAAATGAGAAAGTGATAGTATCCTTACCTATAGCATCCATGTTTCCAAAACCTTCCTCCATCACACCTCTGTAGAGCCTCTTTTGGGATGGATCCAGCAAAGCCCACTCCTCCATGGTGAAGCTCACAGCCACATCCTGAAAGTTCACTGCCTGATAAATGATCACACATATATTTCTTGAAGGAAGGTTCAGACTTACAGGCTGGGATATCTCAATTTCTGTCATAAGAGTTGAGTTGAAAGCCAGGTATGCTGGTTGATGTCTGTAATCCCAATGCTCAGGAGGCTGAGGCCAGAAGGATTGGCATAAGTTTAGATTGGCATAAGTTTAGATTGCATGGCCTACACAGTGAGGTAAAGGCCAACATCAACTGCGTAGTAAGGCCCTGTCCCAAAAGAAGAAAACAAGGGACAACCTGCTCGGGTCCCCCCTTCTGTCCTCTCTGAGACAGAAGCTTTCTTTCCCAATAAAATATTCTACTCTCAACCTCCGTTTGTTCCTAAAATTCATTCTTTGGTTTTAGAGAACACAAACTCATCCAGGCCAGGTCAGGAGTTTTACTTCCCTGTATTATTTGGAGATCATCCACCGAGATCACTGGACGGAGATATGTGAATCTCACAGTCAAAGTCACTTACCCCTTTAGAGTGCATCATTAAGTACTGCAAGACATTTGATCCATATATGCTGAGAAAAAGCCGTTTAATATTTTTCTGCACGTGTGCATGGCCTGCCTACCCACTAGAGCCAACATGGAATAAAGAGGACCTACTTGGGAGGGACCCTACACAGTGACTGCTTCAGCTGTCAAGACCACAGGCCAGGACTCTTGGATATATCACACCCGACTCAAACTCTGGGAATCAGAAACTGCCACTGAAAGCAAACAATCTGAATACCCATGTGAGTCCATAGAAGACTTGATTCCTGTTCAAGAATAAAGAGAAGTACTCAAATTAAAAAAGAAAAAGAAAAAGAAAACAAAACAATAAAGTTGAATCTTTCAAATATTAATTCCATGTCTTGGTAATCAAATCCACATGTACGCACATGTGGTCAGGCAGCAATTCTGGTGCTAGATTGCCCCTCTTTGTGAAAACAACAGTATAAAGGGAGCCCTTGCTCTACTGCTTGGTCATTGTAAGATTACTAGCCACAAAACACTGGGGCTGACAAATATCTAACGAATTATTTTGATAAACCAAAGGTAAATTTCTTTTCAAATTTTATTATTTATGGCATTGTCTTTTTTTGATGTACTTAGTATTTAAATTTGAATTTGTTTTCATAAAAATAACTGAATAAAATAAGGTTTATCGATAACAAAATGTTAATGGAAAAAGTTTTATTGGAACAAACCTATGAACAATAAAAATAGGGAAAGGAGAGCATTTTATCTTATAGCTCAGTGTCATCAAATAGCCACCTTGCACTCAGATATAATTATAGAGGGATATGGAAAAGAAATTATGAGAAAGAGATGAATGAACTGTATTTTACTCATTGAAAACCAATCCTTCACAAAGTAATTAGGCACAAGAGGAACACTTCAGCCATGTATGGGAGTGCACACTAGTAACTCCAGTACTTGGAGGCTGATACTGAATTGCCATGAAGTTTGAGGCCTGTTGGGCCACACAGTAAATTCAGGACCAGTCTGAAGTACAAAGGATAACTTCAAAAAAGTTGTCACTTATGACACCATTGTTTATGAAAACTTTTAGCTGTACAAGATCATAAATATCTAACAACATACAATACCTTTTAAGAAAAAAGTTGATATCTTACATAAGATACATAATATGTTTAAATTCTACCTTTTATAAGGCTGTACTATTAGAATGACAAATGGATCTCAGGGAAAAAAAGACAGTTTTCAGTGACTCCACAGATAAACAGAATATTGATTCATGATAGAACTGATGTTATGTTTCTCTGGAGGAAATCGCAATCCGTTTCATTTTATGGTCAGGGAGAAACAGGTGTTTGGAAACCTGTATACTCTTGTTTTTTTTTTAGGTTTGTTGTTATTTTTATTTTTTCCCATAATTTTATTGAGAAACAAATAGCAATAAGACAATCTCAAACCAAATTGGTAGGACAATTTCAATAATTAACACATTGCATACATTCTTCCTAGTGATTAATTGCTGTACAAGATGTGGACATGATATCCTATTTACAAACACCATTAGAACAAATCCCTCTATTCATTAAGAGAATGTAACTATGTATCTATCCTAACAACTTTGAATACA
>NW_004524605.1:81830-87841 GCF_000260255.1 Octodon degus | reverse complement strand
ATTTCAGAAAAGAATTCTGCTCTGAGTTCCTCTATAACTTTCTGCTGTTGCTTATTTACTATCGACGTTATTAATTCATACATTTGAGCTGAGCTAGTGTCCTTTGCACTTGTTCTGGGTAGGCATTGGGTTTCCTCCATATGTTTCTGCATTTGATTCTTTACTGCCGATGTTATTAATTCAGGGATTTCTTTTTTCATTTCCAATGTGAGTTCCTCTATACCTTTTTGCAGATGTTTCTTTATTTCAGAAGCCGTTGATTCATTGCTTTCAGCTGTGTGATTCCCAATTTGTTCTGTGTTAGTGTCCTCTGCACTTGTTATTGGTGGCCTTGGGTTCTGAGATTGCATTTTGCTCCTTCTCGTTGTCATTTTGTGTAGCACTGTCTTCTGACCTTTGTTGTAGATCTTTGTTGCATTTCTAGCCTTAGCACCTACTGAAGTTCAGGTGTAGATCTAAAAAGTTTGGATTTATCCAGCTGTGCCTGGCTTGGGTCTGGCTGCTGTGCTCAGTTCCTTCCTATTGCTGCCCTTGGTGGTGAATCTGTTGTGCCCCTCTGGCAAGATGTTCTTCTCCTGGACTAGCTGGGTGGTTCTGTCCCCTACACTCTCTGCAGGGATTGCATTTGAAGGGTTTCACCCCTTGCCTGTATGCCAGCCCTGAACTGAGTCTGGAGGGGACAAGGTGGAGTAGGGGGGAGAGGCAGCTCTCCCACACACTCAGTAGGCCTGGAATAGGACTGGATCTGGGGTTCCCAGAATGCAACGGAAATTCCTACTCTGTGGGCAGGATGTTGGGGGGTACTATGTAGTGATGGGGGCATCCCAAGAGGGTGAAAGAGGGTGTCACCCACTGTGCACCTAGGCTGGGGCCAGTAGGTCATGCTAGCACAGGGTAACAGGAAGCTCTCCCACACACTTACCAGACCTGGGCTAGGACTGGATCTGGGTGTTCCTGGAATGTGACAGAAATTCCTACTGGGCAGGCGGGGTAGGGGAGGTGCTGCGGAGTGGTGGGGGGTGTCCCAAGGGAGTGGAAGAGGGTGTCACCCACACTGCGCCTGGGTTGGGACGAGTAGGTCCCGCTGGTGCAGGGTAGCCGGAAGCTCTCCCACACACTCACCGGGCCTGGGCTAGGACTGGGTCTGGGGGTTCCCAGAATGCCTACTCTTCTATGTGCAGTAATTATGTCACATAATGAAATTGGAAAATAAACTTGAATGCCTAGAGAATTTATCATGAAATAACATTTAGATGACAACAATATTTCCTCAGAAGATAACCAACTGATCAGCAAAATTGTAAGGATAAACAAATGTATAAAAATTACAGGAAATAGACAAGAAGAAATATTTTCTATGTACACAGTATACAAATAGTGTGTAGAGAGGAAAGATCAATAAACACAAATCTCAAAAAGTGACTGCAACATATCTAACTGAAGAGAAAACACCAAATTGAAAATATAACCAAATCTTGAGATCATTAAAGAAAGATGAAATAGAAGAATACAATAAGTAAGTAGAGTTATGCACAAGAGAGAATAAACTGATATACTTTACATTCGTTTCCTTTATTTTGGAGTTTACCAAAGTCTGCACTCTAATGATTGTAACACATGGCAGGGGGTGGGGGTAGCTGAGACCCCTAGGCTTGTGTAAATGCAACATGGCATGGAATTTATTGTGCCTGGAGCATGCAAACAAAGTAGAAAGACCTTTGGTAGGGAACAAAAAGAAGCATGCCCTTTTACAGGGATGGAAAGAAGGCAAGGGGCATTAGGGAGGAAAATTTTAATAAATATCTATAGTCAAAGTTCTCTAGCTGTCTTGTTTCTCAGTAGCCAAAGTCCTTGAAGCATCTGGTGTAAATTTTGGGGTTTCTGCTGATGTCCCCAGATATCCCAGGAGCTGCAACATTCCTTGTCCTATCTTATGGACATCCTGTTCTTGCTGATAACAGCTGTGCTGGTGAGCAGAGTTCCCTGCTAATAATAGTGTCTCTGCTGGCAAGCAGGTTGGGGGCTGGGAGAGCCAACAGTGATAGGAGCCTTACACTGACTTTCTACTGTCTAGAGAAAACACCACACTATTATTTTAGGAGATATATGTGATTGTTTTCAAGTAAACATGAAAAATTCTGAATCACATGACTAGTGGAATGTATGAGAAAACACTTTGCCCTTGATTCACTTATCAGGGCTTGTGACAATAGTGAGATGGAAAAACAACAACATAAAAGAAAAACCATTAAAATATATCTTGGGCAATTTCTAAAATACTCACTTGTTGAACATCCCAAGGAAGGAAAATAAAATTATTCATAGAATATTACACACGGTACTATTAAGAAGAGCCAGCCAAGTGAGAAAATGGTCATTCATGTGGCAAGAGAGGTTTGAGTCAGGCAGGGTTTCAATAACCTAGATATTCTCATCCATTGCCCAAGGCCCAGTGATGAAACTTTCTGAATCTCTTCAGGACACAGTATTACCCTGCAAAGTTGTGGTTTTGAATTGCCTGCCTCACTCTTTGCAGGTTTTTCCTCAGAACCTAACTAGTAATCGTTCATGGAAGCCTCCACAATTTCACAGAAACCACAAATATCATCTACTATTTTATTTATTTATTTATCTATTTATTTACTTATTTATTTATTGCAGGAAATCTGCAAGTAGACAACCCGAGAGTGTTATTTATTTCTCCTTGCTGCTAGTTTGGTGCTGTCCTAGAGCCCATCTCTGGCACATGCATCAGCATTCCTGCTTCCTAACTGGGTGCTATATTGAGTGACTGCTTGAATGTTCTTGCCTTTGTTCTTCTTAAAACCCTAAGATGCAACCCAAACATCCTCACCTTCCAAGGCTTTCATAAAGTATTTTATTAAATTACATAAGTGTGGGAGGCAGTGCATATTTAAGACTTAAACTATAAAACCAGGCGTTTATAAGCATTTTTCTAACCATTACCTGAAATTTGCACTTTTTGCAAGTCACAGATGCTCTAGCAATGTAACCCTCATAAATTGCTGGGTCCGTTGGCTTTTCATTGTGGTTATTGTTAAACCTTGCCAACAGTTTAAAAAATAAAATATACCAGATAATATTTAAACACCAAATTACAATTAAGAAAGTACATACTAATTTATATCTACTTATCTACATTCATGTATGAAAAGATGAGACATCATCCACACATTGAGCACCAATAAGCAAAACAGCACAGTTCAAAACAGGATACACACAGGCTCTCAGCAGACGGAAGCCAAGCTCTACATTGCTCATCAGAACTTATTATACTCCCAAAGAAAGAGGAAATAGACACTGAAGTTTAGATAGATACTGTCTAGACACCTCTGTGTTAGTATGCCAATTCGATGCTCTGCTGGAAAGGAGTGGTTGTTATATTAGCACTGATACATTACTTAGAAAGGTATGCAAAAAGAGACAGTACTCTACAATCAAATCAGCAAAATCTTCAGAAGTTATATTAATTTGACATTATTATATTTGTACCTCAAAGAGTGATTACAGTGACAGATAATGATATAAAAGGCAGCTCTCACCCTTTTTTTCCCTTTGTACTTCTCCCCATGCTTGCTGCTGTCCTGTGATTTTCAATAAATATAGCTACTTACCATAGAAAAAAAGTTAGTTCTCTAAAAAAGGACAGTTTTCAATACATACTCCACTAAGCAGAGTATCAAATTACATGCAGGAGACAAAACATGAATGTGAAGAGAAAAATCTGATTCACAACTGTGTTAGTGACTTTTCTCTCATGGCTTAGACTAAATACTTGATATTCAAAATTAAGGAAAGAAAAGCTTACTGAGCTCCCAGTTTGTAGAAGTTTTACTCTGTAACCAGCTGGCTCCAAGGCAGAGTGGCACATGGCAGAGGGGCAATAGTTAATGGTGGCTGGATACAGCAAAAACAACAAGAGCAAAACAGGAAGGGCAGGTCCTTTCCCCTCCCTTATACTGTATGCAGGCTACCCACCCTAGGGCAGGGGTACCACTGATACCCCCAACCCCAGCACTAGACAATGAACCAATCACAAACTCTAGACTCGGCCACCTCAGAAAAGCCTGCCCTTCATGAGCACACGGAGATATGAGGAACATCCAGACACAAACCATAACAACTAAGCCTGAAGATTTCAAAACAACTCCACCAAAAATTGACAGCTGAAGGGGGAAG
Organism: Octodon degus; assembly: GCF_000260255.1. NCBI lineage: Eukaryota > Metazoa > Chordata > Mammalia > Rodentia > Octodontidae > Octodon > Octodon degus. Next base: position 83,641 of record NW_004524605.1, on the reverse strand, counting down.
AAAAATCTGTAATAAACAGTTAAAATTAATAGCGTCATGCTTCACAGGTATTCACTGGATACTGCAGAACACTTTTATCAGATAACTACATAATAGTCTTCTCAAAAATCACAAGAAATATCCACTCAAATCGAAGATGTTCAGAGCCACAAAAAAGAGTTTAATTTCTAGGGGTAAGTATTGAAGTATGTTACAGACATGTACCAACTCACTATAATAAACATAGCCATTATGTATTGTGAACATGTATAAATAAAAGTCAAAAAAGAGAAACACAAAAAAATACAGTTATATCTTTTAAGTCAGTGGAATAAGCAGTTTTAAGTAAAGTGAAAGCTCTTATACCTGTTGAAATGAAATTCAAGACCAATAGCGAAACATGTTTAAAATACTCCTTAGGCTTAGATATTAAACCACAAGGGGCTGGTGAGATGACTCAGTGGTCTAAAGCACCTACTTAGAACAAGCTTAGCAAAGCACAGGGACCGCGGTTCAATCCCCCAGCACCACATGCCAGCCAGCCCCGCCCCCTGGTGGGCTGAGCTGGCCACACACACACACACACACACACACACACACACACATAAACAAATAAATTTTTTTAAAAAAGATATTAAACCACAAATTTGTTAGTATGAAACATAAAAAGAGGCACAGTGATGAAAAGTTTTCAGAAATATAAAATGTAATATTTTGGGAGCTTACAGTGCACGAGTTTGGATTACAGCATGGCCCAGTTGCACACTCTGCACTCCCGATTAGTGCACATTGTTCAGTGTCACAGCACTTTTTGTATTTGCATCTCTAGCAAGGAACACAATCATATGAAACAAGAATTTTCCAACATATAAATTATTTCATTTTCAAAATATACTAAGTCATGTCTCTAAGTTAACTTTAATTACAGTATTATTATTGACTTTCATACCTACTGTTACATTTTTAGTATCACTTTATTTGATTTCAATACATTTTTCTGATAGTGATCAAATTATTAATGATTTGATGGTCCACAAATTTTACTACTAAAAATTTAATCAAATTGTTTTCTTCTTCATAAATACATGTACAGAAATTTTAAACAATTTTTTCATCACAAATATTTTTCATACTATCACACCTCATAATACAATTTTTGAAATACAGTCATGCACTGCATAATAAGGATACAGTCAACAATGGAACACACATGGATTGGTTCTTTCATAAAATTACAATGAAGCTGAGAAATTTCCATTGCTTGGAGACCTTGTGGCCATTGTAACATTGTAGTAAAATATACAATTTTTGTGTCTGCAATGATGGTGCAAATAAATTCATTGACTGCACGCATATAGAAGTACGAAATCATGCACCATGCATAATACTTGATAATATAAATGACTATATTACTGGCTTACATATTTTCTTTACTATCCTTTTTATCATTAATTTGGAATGTACTCTCATAAGAAAAAGTTTACTATGAACAGTGTGCCATATAAAATTTGATAGATGTGTCAAATGGGGGTTTCTACATTTTTTTCCATAATTTTATTGAGAAACAAATAGCAATGAGACAATCTCAAACCAAATTGGTAGGACAGTTTCAATAATTAACATATTGCATACATTCTTCCTAGTGGTTAACTGCTGTACAAGATGCAGACATGATATCCTATTTACAAACACCATTAGAACAAATCCCTCTATTCATTAAGAGAATGTAAATATGTATCTATCCTAACCACTTTGAATACACACATACAAAATGGACATTCATCTGTATCCCCTTTTTTTGTTAAGTTCTGTTATTTGAATATTATAGGTGT
>NW_004524605.1:50899-80480 GCF_000260255.1 Octodon degus | reverse complement strand
ATAAAAATACCACATCTTTTTCAACCATTCCTCAGGTGATGGGCATCTTGGTTGTTTCCATATTATTACCTTCAAAGTAGTTGCTCAGATTATCAGATATAGGCATGTAAAACTGACCAAACAACATAAACTGTTCCTTTCAATAAACTAATAGAAATTAGTAGTATAATTATCTTAGCTATTGTATATGTATATGTGTGAGTGTGAGTGTATTTTCTCCCCTTTATTTTTTCTGTTCCCCTATCCTAGTTGTTCTTTCTTTGTGAGAAGTTTCTTTCCTGAGACCTTTTAAAATACTTGAGAAAAAATAATTCAGAGCCAAACTAAAATTAACAAGAATTTTTGAAAATTTTAGAGTGAATATCAATGAAATTGAGATAAAAAACAGAAAATAAATCAAAGGTCTGATTCTTTGAAAGAATAAATGGATTTTTTTGGGGGTGTGTGCTCAGGATGCCTTCAGGGCAGGTCTGGTTTGGCTTGAGGATGAGGGAATCGAACCACAGCATCCTGAGCCTGACTCCTTTGTTTCAGCAGGCACTTAATCACCTGAGCTAATGGGCAGGCATCCTCAAAGAATAAACGAAAGAAATAAGTTCTTAGTGAATGTTACCAAGAGGAAGTACTCACATCTCTGAAGTTAATGATGAAAAAGGCAAAATCATAACAGCATCAAAATTCAGAAGATAGTAACTACTATGAAGAAATATATTCCAACAAATGAAATTTGGAGGAAATGGACAAGTTTCTAGACTCATAAATTACCAAAGCTACCCAAGATAATACAAACATGTTGAACGACTCAAAAGCAAGCAATGGAATCAGGACAGTAATAAAAAATATACCAAGTAAAAAAAGCCCAGAATGTGATGGATTCACTACAGCATTCCACATAAACTTTGAGGATGTGATACTATCTATACTGAAGCTCTTCAAAGAAATTAAAAGGTGCGGAGTGCTTTGAAGTTCATTTATAGAAGACAGCATCATTGTGATTGCAAAATCAGTTAAAGACTCTCGAGCTATAGGCTAGCATCTCTAATGACAACACATGCAAGCGTGATGAACAACATGTTTGTGAACAGATGTCAGTAGAGAAATCAAGAAGATCGTATATTGTGGTCAAGTAAGCTTCATCTCAGAGATTCAAGAATGCTTTCATACATACAAATCAATACATAAACACATAAACAGAAGCAAGGTCAAAACCACATGATCATAAATAGATGTAGAAAAATCTTTCAATAAAATCTGACACCTTTTATAAGAACTCTGAAGGAAGTAGGTATAAGAGAATCGTACTTGAATTTGTTAAAAGCTATTTTTGACAAAACAATGTAAGTATTATACTGAGTGGGGAAAGATTAAAAGCACTCACTCTAAAATCAGCAGTAGGACAAAGATACTCTCTATTACCACTTTTATTCAACATAGTATTCTGAACACTAAGCAGAGGAATCAGGCAAGATACAGGGATAAAAAGGGAGGAGTTACATATAGGAAACAAACCATTGCAATTGACTCACATTTTAAAGTGTCAGCTATTTTGTTTTTAGTGTCAGTTACTTTTTTTTAACCAGTAAAAGAAAGCTCACTAACAGATTCATTAGAATGGATGTGTGTTGTTGTTTTAACACTAGGCCTATTGAGAATTAATTCATCAACACATGGGAATGCTTTAAGACTTTGATTCCATTTCATTACAGATTCAATTCTTTTTTTTTTCTTCAAATTTTTTGTGGTATGATGTTCAACTCACATCCTTGCATATCCTAGCAAGTGCTCTGCAAGTAATTACTTCACTGGCACTCAGCTCAATTTTTATTTTTATTTTTGTATTTAGGACAGGGTGTACAGGGTCTCACTGTGTAGATTGGACTCAGAGTGATCCTCCTGTTTACAACCTCCCAAGTGCTGGGATTACAGGTGCGCACCACCATGCCTAGTCTCAGTCACTGTCTCGGCATGCCCCGGGGGTAGGGCCGGCATGGCAGGCCTGGGGATCGAACTCCCAGCCTCTGCACCTGCCTAAGCAGGTGCTTTAATCTGCTGAACTATTTGGCTGGCCCTTAAAAGTTGAGAAGGACTTTTTTTTTTTGGCTGGCTCAGGCTGACTTAAGGGCATGTCTAGTAAAGCATGGGGAGCTGGGGATCAAACCATGGTCCCCTGCACCTGACTGGGTTTGCCTCAGCAGGCACTTAAACAACTTAGCTAACCCATAAGCCCCCTCAGCTCAATTTGTAAAAGTATAAATGTTTTAGCATTAAAATAAGACACTATGTATTCATACATCTGCTAGCAAAAAGTTGATGCACATTGTTTCTTTTTTAAGCACAAGTGTTCAGACTAAGTAAACTATAAATAAAAGTGATTTACTTTGTCTCAGAGTCATGGAAGCTAGTTAAGCCAATATCACCTGAGCTCTCCTTCACTGTCTCACAGTAGTGTTTCCCCTGTACTTCCAGAACAGAACATGTGTAGTGCTAAATCATAGCGCAGAATCTCTAAAGCATTTGTTGCACGCTCCCTTTGGCTTCAGGAGCTTCTCTATTGCTTACACTTTGCAATTTACATTCTGCACCCTTTGTTCTGCTTTTCGCTCACATGAGCCACGGCACAGTCGAACTATGGCATTAATGTGGCACAGTTAACAGGTTAAAATGCACTTTACAATGACATTTGCAACTTAATGTTCATAAAAGCTAAAGGTAGAAACAAAAATATAAGCTGTCTATATTATTCATTCATTAAAAGAAATGATTTTCTGAAAAAGGTTACAATATAAATCCATCTTTGACATGTCATGCCATTCTTCTTCTCAAATATGAGAATATGATATAAGCAGATATTTTACAGAACAGCTTACACAGTACATAACAAAATGAATAAAACACATGCATCAAAGACAAAAAGTGTGAAAAGAATTAAATTTTCCTATAAATCCATGAAACTCATCAAATTAGAAAAATCTTAATATGGACTTGCTATGAGCACTAGGAACTACTGCCCCCTGGTGGTAATCATGGGAATGGTGTACATTAAGATTTAAATGTAAACATTCTCTGTGTAAGAGCAAACATCACTTGTGGCATTTTCTCAAATCGGCTTCCAGTGTAGCAAATGAATGTGCCTTGTGTCATTTACAGCAGTGATAGAACTGCACAAGCTTCTTTTACAATCATGGAAAACCAATTAAGGTGTTCTGGAGATACAACAATGGAGACCTCTCAGGAGTTATATGTACAACAATGTGAATAAATCTGGAAAATAATATTTGGTGAATCAAGTAAAGTACAAGATGAACTCTCTAACATACTCCCATTTGTGCATACTAAACATATATGTCCAAGAGCTGGTGGGTAGCCAGCGGTACAGCACGTGTACAATATTCTTTTAGTCTCTAGGACCTACTGCCAGTGTGGATAATGCACCTGAAGCTACAGTGTATGATTCAGAGGTGACTAACAGGGTCATAGGTGGGGAAGAAGACAGGCCTGCAACAGGGTGGTCAAGCAGAGCACTAGTGATATTTGGGCCCAACATGTCATTGTTTTAAGAGCTGTCCTATGTGTTATGTGACATGGATCAACATCCTTTTCCTCTAATGCTTTAAATCTTGCTCATGCTCTATGTCATGATTTTAACAAAAAAGTTACACATAGATGAATAGTTAAAATAATTATACAGCTAGTTTCTCTTAGTTCATTGAAAAGTTCATGCTAGCATTGTTTGGATACTATTCATACTGTATCTTGTACTCTGAGCTACTACTAAGAAGATAACAATACATAATGTATTAATTATTGTTACTCTCCTACTATTCTGTTTTGAAACTTTGCTTTATTATTTTTAACTCTTTGAAATAAAAAAGGTGAGGCTGGTGAGATAGTTCAGCAGTCTAAAGCACCTGCTTAGGCAAGCTTAGGCAGGCTCAGGGGATTGCAGTTTGATGTTCAATCCCCAGCACCACATGCCACACCAGCCCTGCTGTTAGGGTGGGCTGGGCTCCCCACCACCTAAAAAGAAGAAAAATAAATAAAAAAGGTGAGATACACTGATATGTTTTCTGATGTGCACTATCACCAGTGCCTGGAAATTACCAACTTAGCAGGTATGACATATAAGAACCTGAATGACAAGGTAATCAAATGGGCAAACTGACCACAAGAGCTGCCCAAATCCTCTGCACCCCAAACCCAAGTGGAATGAATGACACCACCCATAGGACTGTGCCCTTGCATGCTCTCTCCTTGTCCCACCACCTGCACTGCTTCTCAGATGTCAATGATGTGAAGACCCAGAATCTGCTGCACTGCCTGATGTTCTATGATGACACCATTGGGAGATGTAGGGGACACTAAGAAGTGCCTTGAATTGAAACTCAGTGCCTTATCTCAGCTATGCCTTTCTCCATAAGCCATTTCCATGGGTTTCTTCAGGTGCCAACATGGAAATGCTGTGCTCAGAGTTTGGGGAACCCAGGAGACATGAGGGGTGTAGTTCAGGGCTTGCAGTCCCTTGTCACTTATGGAACACACATAACCAAAGCTCATGGCCATCTCTTTCTGCAGAGAGATACAAATCACTGTAACAGGAAGAGGTCTTGGAAGCAAAGGTGCTAGACACACCTCCCTTCAGCCTACTATGGTTGTGGAAGAGGAGGTAGGATTATAGGAGTGAACGACCACCCCAGTATAAAAAGGCAGGTGTTAATCCAGGGTTAAAGCAGCTAGAAGAGTTCCCAAAATCAACATTAATTAGAACTAGGAATGGAGTGCTTTCTTGGTAGCTTTGCACATGCTTGGTGTTGTGTTCAAACTGCTTAGCTCTCTGTCTTCTTTGAAAAGCTCCATCTGATCCCCTTGTCATGATAATATAAGTCAGAATATGAACAGAAGGGGGGAGTTCTTTATGCTACCAAAACAATGACAACAAAAAAGTCAAAGCAAAGCAAATAAGCCTACAAAAAACCCCAAAATACCTACACAATCTTCTTTTGTCAGAACAGTACTCAGATTGTCTCCTGGATGGGCTGCTCTGGAGAAGCTGATTAATGCTGCACTCGAAACAGGAAACAATCTGATAAATGTCATGCTATACAAAGAAATAGAGAATTGAAGGAATGACTACAGATGCTACTTGAGTTTGAAAGGGAAAATATTATGATCATCCCAAAGGAAGTTGAAAATAAAATGTATTAAAAATGCATGGGAGAGGCCGGGGAGATGGCCCAGTGGAATAAGCACTTCCCTGGCAAACGCAAGGGCCTGAGTTCAATCCCCGGTTCCACCAAAAAAAAAAAAATGCATGGGAAAAAATTCACGGAACATACCCAATAAATCAAGCATCATTGTCAAGTTTGACTCTTTCAAATCTGCTTAAAACACTTGCCTTGAACTGCGGTTGGGGATATAAATGTAACACAACACACAATTCATAATAAAATATTAAATATCTTATGAAGTTAATAAAATACATACACTATAAATCACTGGCTGTTCATCCTATGTCCAGTTGCTGATAGAGCAGTGACACATTACTGCTGTTCACCATCATGACAAGTCCTGAGAAAAGTAAATAAATTATAAAAGTGAAATATTTCCACTAAACCTTTTTTGGGGGGGTTAGTACTAAAGATTTAGTTCAGGGCGTCATTCATTTAGATGGGTTAAACTGGAGGTGTATCCCAAAATCTATTTCATATTGAAACAGGATCCTGATCAATTGTCCAGGCTGGGCTTGATGTTTCAATACCCGTCTCAGTCTTCCAGTGTGCCTGGGATTAAAGGTGTGCACCACCGTGTCTCATTGATGTTTATCCAACCACTGAAACCTTTACAAATTGTGATTAGAGGACCCCAATCTTGAACTGGCAAAATGCCACATGCCTGTCATCTCAACAGCCAACAAACTGGAAATAATATCAAGCTCTCTCTAGCCCCCAAAATTTAGTGTGACCAAGTCTCAGAAACATTTATTTAGGGCCAGCCAAATAGCTCAGCAGATTAAAGCACCTGCAAGCAGGCGCTGGGGCCAGGGGTTTGATATCCCGGCCTGCTGGCCCTGCCCCCGGGCGCACTGAGACAACAATTGAGACTGGGTGTGGAGGCACGTGCCTGTAATCCCAGCTCTTGGTAGGCTGTGAACAGGCAGATCACTACAAGTTCAATCTAGTAGTGAGACCCTGACCGCCCTGTAGGCCCTTCCCCCAAAAATACAACCCCCCCCCCAAAAAAACCCAAAACATTCATTAAGATATGAGGTTTTGGGAGGTAAGTTGTGGCATGGGGGGAAACTTCTTGAGTTTAGTCCCAATACAAAAAAAAAAAAAAAATCAAACATGCCTTGAAGTCTTTTGTATCCAAGAGAAAATCCTTCTCATTCTTCTTCATGATGATGCCCACTATATTTTTTTAAAAATCTTTTGTTTGGTACAGGGTCTCACTACACAACCCCGGGTCATAGTGCTCCTCCTCTCTCAGCCTCACCAGTGCTGAGATTACAGGTGTGCACCACCATGCCCAGTTTTGATGGCCAGCATGGCAGGGCCCAGCATGGAATGTAGTACCAGGAATTGAATCCAGGTCCTTGAATTTGCTAGGCAGGCACTTAGACTGCAGCCCACTGTATTTTTAGTCCAACAAGACTACTTTGCTAATTTCTAATTTTGCTAATTTCCAATTTTGCCTCACAAACGATTAGGTGAACTGATCAGTAGTAACAGAAGATATAGACATATGTATGATGTGTGTCACTAAGTTCCCTTCTTTCTTTTTTAATTTCTTTTTCATTTTTTATGTATTTGACACAGGGTCTTACTGTGCAGCTTGGGCACATCGTGATCCTCCTGTTTTCAGCCTCCCCAGCACTGGGATTACAGGCATGTGCCACCATGCCCAGACTCGGTCACTGGCTCAGCTGACTGGGGATCGAACCCTGGTCTCTATGCTTGCCAAAGCAGGCACTTAATTGGCTGAGCTATTTTCGGCCCTTCCCCTCTTTTCTTCAGGTTTATGACTTCCAACCCACTCTTAGGCCAAGGTAGCACACACCCTTCAATTATTGTCACACTAAGAACAATCTGACCTCATCAGAAGAGTTCACAGGTGTACTTTCTGACTGCACCTTTCTCCAACAAGCTCTCCTATTTCCTTTTCCCTTTGCTCCTCCTGATTAAAAAAAAAAATCCTTTTATTCCTATTCCTTTATGTGCCTGTAGACCTTAACTATGGAGATTTACAACTACTTCAGTGTTTGTATTACACAAAGTTCATTTCCATTAACATTTCAAATTTAAAGCAATGTGTTGAAATATTCCAAAAACTAGCAATTATTTCAGAGATGAGAACTCCCTTTTTCCTTCCATTACTACCAATATCACATAGATATGTCCATGTAGATACTTGTAGATACCCTAATTTGATGTGTTTCTCAATTTGGGTTTAAAAGGCAATCCTTGTAACACTGACACATGTATGTACTAGCTCTGTGCAGCGAATGTATTTTTATGTACTACGACAGGAATAGGTGTTTTTAGGAAACCAAGTCTTCTCATTTGCCAACATAGTATAGCTTAAGTTTTCATTTCTGCTTGATAATAAAGTTTTATAATTTCTTCCAAAAAAAAATAAATAAAAGGCAATCCTTTCAGAAGGTTGTCTTCAGCAAGAGCCCCTTTAGTTCCCTTGGTAATACATTAGCATCCCCTGCAGTTTTCTCACCATTCTAAACTCTCTGGGAAGGCCTCATTTAAATAGTCTAATGCAAACAATATTTTATTTAGTTACCTTTATTTATTTTCCCTACTTAGGGAAAATGGGCTGAGATACAGATGGGAAATAAGCCACACTGATAAAAATAACAGTGAGCTACAGAGGCCCTAGAATGAACTTCCTTAGGCAACATGGAAAGCAGCCCCTCTCTTTGACAGGGAGTTGCAGCCTCTCCCTACTAAGCTCCCGATTTTCCAGGAATTTGAAATACAAATTAACCAGTGTTTCTCTAAAATCTCAGTTTTCTATAAAACTTGCGTGGTTCTGTTGAAAATATTTAAAAGCCTGAGTTCCAAATGATCATTTTAAATACAAAATTAATTGCCTGTGACAGTCAGTCATTAAACAACTGAACAATTGCTATACTCTGACTAGTTAGCTCTGGACTGAGCAGCAGTAGTAACTCGGGATGCTTCCACGGACTCAGGGAGCTATTTTTATTTCCAACAGAAATTCCCCAACAGCCTCTTTTTGGTTCGCAATCTCATTTCACAATGTGGTGAACCCGGAGCTCTGTTCTTTATCACTGTAAGTGGGGAACTGACATAAACGACCAAGATGATAACTCTGGGAGTTGTTGAGTATAAAATGCCCTGCAGTTGGGTATAAATTGCATGCTTCGCAAGCACTTCGCCGGAGTCACAGCACCCTCAGTGTGAAGCCTTTCTGTGGATTCCATAGCCCATAGCAACACATACTGCGACTTTGGCGATATGAAGAAATACTGGCAATTTAGGATTACTGTGAATATTAAAAAGGCAGAGATCTGAAGAGATGGGTTATGTGTAAAAGATTGCATCACAACTAAGCGTCAGAACCTCCAGTCCTGCTACTAAAAGGAATGAGACCAGGGTCCTAGCATAGTACAATTGTACGCAGCTCTGACCTATATCTGAAGCTGGGTCTCCCCGAAACCCCCTTCCGTGCACTCTCACCAGGAGTGTGTAGATGAGGATGTGCCTCAGGAGACAGGATTGGGGGCTGGGGTGTCACAGTGGGTACAGGATCCAGAGAATCAGAAGCAACTCTGCCCCAGCACAGGGACAGAGGGACAACACCCCCAAAAGCCAGGACGTCTTCGGGGTCCGCAGCCAATCGAGGAGACTGTGGCTCCCTGCGCCTGGCTCTGGGCACTTTCTTCCCGATCTCCTCCCGACTCCATCCCATCTTCGGCTTCCTCCCACAACATCACCACTGCGTGGCTTCAAGCTCTCACGGAGCCCTTCCCAGGCAGCACATAGCCAGCAGAAGTCACAGCAGGTGGCTAGCAACCTAGCACCGCACTGGCACTTCGGCGCCGGGACCCAGGAAGGATCCGCCTACCTTGGCCCATTCTGATTGGACTATTCGTACAGCTCGCCTCTGTCGCTGATTGGCTCCCGCCCCATGGCCCGCCCTCCGAGGCAGGAGTGAGTGGGAAAATGAACTGCGTGCGCGCTTAGAGCTGGAAAGACGGACAGGAACCCGGAACTTCTGGACAAGTCTCTTTTCCAGTGTCGACCTCACCTCGCCCAACAACAGTTGAATCTCAGCAGTTTACTTCTGGCTTTTCACAGCGGCCACTGTTGTCTGAAAATGAACAGATTGAGAGAGCGTGGACTCTGAAGCCTGCTGAATCACAAACATGGACTGTAAGTAGCCGAACCACTGTCCAGTACATCTGTCTTGCCCCGGCCTGTGCTTAGTGTGTTTTCTTACATCAGGATTGGCTCACCCGAAGAACACTGACCAAGGAGCATTTGGAGCACACGCGTGACCCCAGTTTCAGGAAGAGCACGCTAAATCCACGAAAAGTGAATGCGTCACACTTCAACAAATCAGCAAAAGATATGTTAGATTAGACCAAGGATGAGCTTTACCTAATCCAACAAGGGTAAGCTCTCTTACCCTTCCCTGACAAATTGTCAACATGGTAGAAAAAAAATAAATAAATAAAAGACTTTTCCTAAGTATTTTCTTAGGGCTGTGGGAGGCCAAAAGAATATTGGTGCAGGAAAAAGACCAAGAAGAAGTATTGATTAAGCCACAAATGAAAAAACAAACAACAGTCTGTACAGAACTCCATGAATGGACATAATGTATGAAATAACTTAGTTTTTATGAACTGTGAAAGGTACCTTTTTTGTAGGAGTCCCCTCCAGGTTCTCCTCTGAGTCCAAGAAGTTAATATTTGCAATCCCAAAGATACGTTATTGGAATCCCACAAAGTTAATTCCAATCTACCACTCCCAGTGCAACCCTTGGCGAAAATAAAGACACTAAAACATATTTATAATTACTGGGGAGCCAGGGGGCCCCAAGTCCAGCCATGAAGATGACTTTCCGGAACCAAGAGAGCGACCCAGGGCCTCACCCAGTTTTATTTAGTGGAGGAGTGGCTTGAGGAGGATTGACTGAGAACTGTGGGAAGAAGGTGACCATTGTGAGCTGAGCTAGGTGGGTGGCCTACATTTACCTCTGCCATATGCAGAGAAAGTAATCTGCATTATGCTGTTGAGATAGTATCTAATGGTTTTGGTTTTTTTTTTTTTTTTTTGGGGGGGGGGTCTGGTGCTTCAGCTCTGATGTAGTCTTTCAAGCCCCAGGAAGTCTTAGCCTCTATCTCGAGGCTCGATCCCAGCTGGAGGCGCGGAGCATTGGCTCTTTCCTCCTGTCTCACCTGGCTCATGTTAAAGAGCAGCAGGTGTAGGTTACCAGGGAAACACGCACACCACCTTCAGAGACTATCACCTGCATCTCAGCTAGACCAATACACATTGCTTAAGGCCAATTGAAAGGATCAACAAGTCCCAGCCAGCTCTGTACATATCAATATGGGGAAATAGGGTCTGGCTCAGTCAAAATAGAGACAGTTGCTCTTCTTTCAAGGAGAGCTGCTCAGGTGGTCCTCCACACCTTTTTGGTAGGTCAGAATTTTATGGCAACAACTAGCAAATTTGGAAATGCAGTAGGCCCAGTTTTGGTTCTGTTTGGTCCAGTTTTGGTCCTGAGGACACCCGGGTAAAAATCTTGCTAATGAATGTATCTAATACAGAGGGAGATCAGGAGAGTTGAGAAGCCAGCACACTGTTTTACTGGTTAATGTACATTACAAGGTGAGATATGTCTTGGAACCTGTACTTCCTGAGTCAAATGCTTTCTGAAATGCCTTCACAGAAGCTGCAGAGGAACTGTGTGCTTGAGTACCAGAAGAGCCCCTTTCCTGTGCTGCCTTGAGGGTGGGGATGCCAGGCTAGGCACATGCAGAGAGCGTCTCCTCATATACTTGGGCTGAAGAAGAATGCATGCAGGGGCTCAGGAAGGACAGGCATCATTGCTACTTGTAGAAGTCCAACTACTTGAGCCTGGAGACTCAACCCTAATCCAGGGCTGGCAGACACATCTGGTTCTGAAGGCCCTTGCATCTGCTTGGGCCTCTCGGGGACTTATATGAGACAAAGATAGCCCCACAAACCCTTTCTATGGTGGTCCAACTAATTTGATGGTCCTGAACCCCAGCTGCCATTCACCTATCTCTACCCCTGCTTCAGGGCCTGCTGGCCTAGGCTTCCAGTGCTGGAACCCATTCTACATTAGGCTGTATTGGACTAAGATGCACCCCTGGATTCCCTTAGCATCCCCTGCCTAGCAGGGGTCTTGACTGATTGTGAGAGGTACAACTGATGGCAGGCCCAAGAAGGCAATGTGTTCTTATGGGAGGGCTTTTCTTTCAAACTTCATGTTCTTCCCTGACTTCATGGCCTTGATTTCCTGTAGGGAAAAAGAGATCAAAGCCCTCTCTCCACCAGAAGACACATTGACATTTTCATAGGTATTTTGAATAAAAGAGATCAGGTTATTGGCATAGAGGATTGAAGTTAATATGTGAGAGGGAGGCTTCCCAGGGGAGGTGGTGAGTATTGACCCTACCGAGAGCTGGAGGGCCAGGAAGAGGAAGGACAAAGCTTGTGCATGGCCTACAAGCTGTCTAGGACCTTAGTGGATCACTGTGCTATCCATTTCTAGTGATGTCAAGTGTTTCCATTCCTGTCAACATGTCCATGTGACCAGCTCTTTAATCTATCAGTTATTTTGGCTGCATCTTTAGTGTGGAATTCAGTGTGATATTGGGATGGAAAATCCTAAATTGATTTACTTAAAAACTTTTCTTACTGTGATTTCAGTTAGCAGTTGTCGTATAGAATAAGGTATAAAACATTCATTAAATGGTTACTTGTGCTTAGAGGATGTCTGTAGGTGTTATCCTAGTCAAGGCACAATTAAAGAAAAACACCAGTTTTGAATTTCATGTTGTTTGCATTCAACCCTGCGTATCTGGGAACACCCCGGTGATCACATTCTTGGTAGTTGTGCTTAGGTAACTGACACTGTATGACTACATTTCCACAATTTATGTAGAGTTGGTGTTTAAAATCCTTGTAAAAGGCCAGGAAGATAGCTTGTCCTGACCCGCAGGTTAGTCAACGAGGACCCTAGGGGGGAGTGGGGATGAGAAGGGACAGGAGACACAAAGAATGGAGACAAGACAGGATTCTGATCAAGTCTCGTTTATTCAGGGGAGGTGCTGGGTATACATAGGGGGTGTAGGAATGAGGATGTCTCAGCTCTTAGGGGTCAGCAGGTATCTAGGCAACGGAGGAAGGTCCCACCCCTGGAGCATATCACGGGGAATGGGCAAGGTGGGAAGGACCAGAAACTTAACTCAGCAGGGGAATAGAAACTTAAGAAAATGGCTGACACTATTATAAAATGGATACCACTTAATGGCTTCCCACAGGTCCCCCTTTTTACTTTAACTCCAAAGGCCATTACTCTTTGAGGGGACTGTGCCTGCCTTGGGTCAAGATGCTTTCACATGTGGCTGAACCAGACCTTTCCCGTCATAGGAAAGCAGGGCAGCGGAAGGCCCAGTTCCTCTCTTAGGTGGCGGTCTGTACCGCATGTGAGCCTCTAGTTGCCCATCTCTGGCTATCCAGTCCATTGCACCAAGGTGAGAAAATCTCTTTACCCGGATTGGGCATCATCGCAGTGTACTCTTTCGAGCTCAGCACAACTTTCTCTGTCGGCCATCTCAAGCCTGTGGTAATGGACCTGTATAGGTTGTATTTTAATGGCATCCATTCGTTGTTTAATGAAAGTCATCAGCCTATTGAAAAGACAGGGTCCTATTGATAAAAGTTTTTTTTTTTGTTTTTTTGTTTTTTTTTGCCAGTCAGTACCATGATATGTAGTTTGGAAGTATAACTTTTAATCTGGAATAATGATTCCTCCTGTTTTTTCTCTTATGCTCACGGGTTCTTTGGCTACTCTCAGTCATTTCTGATTTCTTATGAATTGTGGAATTGTGCCTTGGGGTTCTGTAAAGAACACTGAAAGTACTTTGACTAGAATTGCATTAAACACACCCACATTTGTTGGAATATGGACATTTTGACAATATTGGTTGGTTGTGCCTATGCAGGACCTGGGAGTGTGTTTCTATTTTCTAATGTCTTCTTGAATTTCTCTTATTTCAATCACTACAGTTTTTGTTATAGGGGATGTTTTCTTCCTCTCTTATGCTAATTCTTTTTTTTTTTTTTTTTTTTGGTGGAACTGGGGATTGAACTCATGTCCTTGCACTTGCCAGCCAAGCGCTTATTCTACTGAGCCATCTCCCCGGTCCTGTTATGCTAATTCTTAGACATTTGATTTTTTTGAAACTTAATGGAATAGTTTACAGATTCTTTTTTTCCTGTGGGTTCATCGTTTGTGCACAGGAACAATATTGATTTTATACCTTGAAATATTTACTATATATTATGACTTTGTTTTCTATAGTCCATCAGATATTCTCCAATTTTTGTTGGCTTATTAGTTGTGGACATTGAGAGTTATTTCTGTAGTTTGAATACAGTTTTATTTTCCAATGCCTGTTTTTTAGAGGAATTATCTAGTACTTGCCTTGTTATTTTGATGTTAAACAGGTTATACAAGCCAGGCATGGCAGTGCACACCTGTAATTCCAGCACTTGGGAAGATGAGGCAGGAAGACCACCATGAGTTTGAGACCACCCTTGGTTACATAATGAATCCACGGCCAGGCTGGACTATATAGGAAGACCCTGTATTAAAAAATAAACAGAACAAAACAAACCCAGGTCATTCAGAGCTCAACACAGGGTCTCTTGTGAGTCTGTACCAAGAAGCCACATTTTAAGCTGGAAGACTGGAGACTGATACCCAAAGTTGATGGCGAAAACTGGAGCTCTCCCAAAAAAGCAAAAGTGGCATTTTCTTTTTCTTTCCCTTTTATTCCACCCAGACTACAAGCCTATTGGTTGGCATCACCCACACCCAGGGAGGGGCTTCCAGCTTTAGAAAGGCAGTCGCTCAGACACACCAGAACTATGCTAAAACAATCAGCCATGAGTTTTTTATTCTAACTGACAACACAGTTAACTGCACTAAGTATCTAACAAATTCTTTCTTCTCTACCCCTAATTTGAAAACTGCTCTACCCTGTTTTGATTTATTGTTCCAAAGTTGTAGCATTCTTTTCTCCTTCTGGAAGCGTATTTCCAACAGGAACAAAAACAGGATTTTCAATTCCACTTTGGACTCTTAGACACTGTCTCAGTTACTCTTCTCTCATTGTTGGGACAACTACCCGACACTCAAAATTAAGAAAGGAAAGGTTTATGCAGCTCACAGTTACTGGAGATTTCAGTCCATACTGAAATGGAGTTGGCTGCAAGGCAGAGGGACACATGGCAGGGAGCAGCAGTTCATAGCAGTGGAAAGCAGCAAAACAGCAAGAGCAAAAGGGAGGAGTAATAGTAACAGTGGATACAGAGAGAAAGTCTGTCCCCTTTAAGTTGCGTCCAAGCTATACATGCCAAGCTGGGTGTAGTACTCACACTCATAATCCAAGTCGATCATGAAGTTAATCACAAACTCTAGAATTCTGAACCGTGACTGCATGAGGCTTTGAGGGGATCACTAGACACAAACCATAACAGACACATTGATCACACTGAAGGATGATGCCAGATATTTAAGGCTACCACTGATGTGGACTCACATCTCTGTTCAGCTTTCTCCATTTCTGTCTCAATGCTTCAGCTCCTTTGGTTCTTGAACATATCTTTTATTTTACCACTAATGGGGTGGGGAGAAGATAACTATAACTTGTTGAATACCAACTACATGCCAAGTCTATGCATGGTATTTTGTTTACATAGGTTCTAATAATCTCTCAATGAGAATGATTATGCTAACTATTTATTATATATATTTGAACATATATATATATATATATATATATATATATATATATTTGGAAGAAGATTAAGTAGGAGGTTCATAGAACATACTATAGTTTAAGTCTTAAATATCCCAAAGGCCAATTTGTTAAAGGCTTGGTTTCAGTTTGGAACCTTTGATGGGTGGTAGAAATTTTAATAAGGGAATTTGGGTACAGGAACAATGGTTGTTGTTAGGGGTGAACAAGCTCCTGCCACAGGGTCAAATGGCCCAAGTGCTTGGAAGTGTGGCAGAGGTACCTGGTGGGAGAACATAATTTATATTTCCATAAACAGAAAAAGAGGCCAGAACAGGAGATAAGTTTCTACGTTTGTGTGAGCTTCTTTGAGGAAGCACATGTGTGGAAAATCCATAGTGAAGGGAGGTACGGACTTAAAGCCAACAATCAAAAGCAACATCTGGGGAGCTAATGTTCATGACATTTTGAGCAGACTGTAGTATATGCTCTATATCTGGGGAAATTAGGATGGCCTCTTTTATTTTTGTCAGCCTTTACTAGGTGAAACTTAACAGTGGCTTGGGTTGGGTCTGTTTGATTTCCCTTGGTTAAACTGAAGATCAAAACCACAGCTTTAAATGCGGACACATTAGTAACAACAAACATTTTCCAGTTATAACTGACATCCCTAGGCTTTTTCCAAATGAGAACGTATGGGAGGGACTGGGGTAAATTCCACTTGGGATTCCACTTGGAATCCCATGAACATTGTCCTCTAAGCTTCAGCCATGTGTTGACTTCTCAGCATCCAGAGTGACAGGAGCAAGGATTGGTGTGCATTCTCTCTTTAGCATTATTAGGGGTGTTGACTGATCTGTATAGACTTTCCAGCCATCATCCAGGTGTGCCTTTTTGACCCAAGAGTGATGGATCCACAGCTGAATTTCTGATACTCTGAAAGCTGTTGGGGTAGCCAAAATAATTACATAAAACCCATATCCCCAGACTATATGTGTGGGCAGCTGTATCTGTGGGCATGGTTGGTCTTTCAGCTATATTTTTTGTGTATCTCAAGTTACTTCTGCAGATCTATGTTACCTAGCTGATGTAGGTTACCCTAGAGAACCTTTTATGAGGTTCCCCATATATATATACCTGTGGGTCCTGGAGAACTTCATACCATGAGAAGGGCCATGGGAAGTAAACCTATCCATGGTGTCTGACTTTTTTTGGTGATACTTAGTTAATATTGATTTTAAAGCCCTGTTCATCCTTTCAAGTTTTCCAAAACTGTGTGTGTGTATGTAAATTTCATTTTGGTGGGTTTGTGACAGAAGCATGACAGATCAACACTGAAAAGCTTAAAGATCCAAGATGGATGGCTGGGGACATAGCTCAGTGGTCTAAGCACCTGCTTGGCAAGCACAGGGACCCAGATTCAATCCCCAGTACCACATGCCATGCTGGCCACTGAGAGTGGGTGTGGTGATTCATTCCAGTGCTGGAAAGACTGAGACAGGAGGATTACTATGAGTCCAAGATGAATAGTGAGACCCTGTATCAAATACATAAAAAAATATCCAAGGTAGAAGCTGAAGAGGCCTTTCTAGAAGCCAGGAGATGACGTTCAAGCTGAAGGTAAAGACTGGAGCTCCTCTGAAGAATGGGAACCCATCAGTTCTTCCTCCTTTCCCTTCTCTAACATCCAGAGAGTGAGCCTCCCTAGGATGGGTAGAGTGTAGAATTGTTAAGCTGATTTAGTTAAGCCTCTAAACTTCCTAAGTTGACATAATCGATCAACTATATCTGTGTTTTCCAAGAATGTGTGGTTTCCAAGAGTAATAGCATCTTTTTTAAGTGTCCTTTAAAGAAGATAATGACAATATTTTTGGCTTCCAAATTGCTGTCAGTAGTTGAGAGATTTCACCCATTTTTAATTTATTTTCCTTCCACCCTGAGAAGTCCACATTTCTTATATAGTATTCTGCGGACATAAACATTGGCAGAAGCGTGTCTCAAGTCAGTATAAATGTTCAACTTTTTTTTCCTTTTGCTCAGTTAAGAGCTTGTATCAGGGCCCATAATTCAGCTCTCTGAGCACACCAGGTTTATGGAATGGATCCAGCTAGGAGCATGTCCTCCGTGGTAACAACAGCATATCCAGCCTGATGTTTCCCATCCTTGATGGAGTTACTTCCACTCGTAAACAAGTGTACTCAGCATCAGACAAGGGCTCCATCTATAAATCTGGTTACTTCGCAAAACTCTCATCAAAGCTGGAAAGTTGGGGGCAGCAAGCTCAGTGGTCAAGAAGGTAGTGGGGTTCAGAGTTTGAGTCAATGGAAAAGTAAGTCAGGGATTTCCACAAAGCAGTCCTTGATACTGAGTGACGTGACTTTTTGAAAGCCAATGGTGTCTCTGATTATTTAATAACTCCAGAACAGCATATAGGACTTGAACTGTCATATTTTGTCCTAGGGTCAACTTGTCAGCTTCTTTAATCAGAAGGACAGCTGCCACCAGTGCTGTCAGGTAGGGAGGCTGACCCTTAACCACATGGTCTAGGCTTTTGACAAATATGCAAAGATCAGCAAGGCCTGGTCTTTTCTGTCAGGACCCACTCCCTGTGCTACATATCTTCATTCATCAACAAGCAGATGAAAGAGCCTAGTCAGACCAAGAATGCCTGGTGCTGGGGCTGTGACAACACTTGTTTTGTCATCTGGAAGGATTCAGTTTATTCTAAAGTCCAATTTAAGAGTTCTATTTCATTTTCTTCTTTTATTTTTCTCCTCTTGGGAGGCTCTATAGCTTATGGCCAGCAGGTGGCAGAGAAGATTCTGTGTTTCCTTCTAGCAGACTGATTTACTTGAACGGTAAATCATAATCAAAATTTTAGGGTTATGATTATCAGGCATATTTCAGGCTAATGTACGTTCCATTCTTTTTTCTTTTTCTTTTTCTTTTTTTCTTTTTTTTTTTTTCTTTCTTTTTTTTTTTTTTTTGTACAGGGGATTGAACTCAGGACCTTGTGCTTGCCAGACAGGCTTTTATGCTGCTGAGCTATCTCTCTGGCCTGATTCCATTCTTATTTTCAAGGTACAGTGACCATCAGTATCAAATCTGGGACTGTGGAGGCTGATTGGTTTGGAGCAAAATAAATAGTTGCTCCCAACTTGGAAAGCAGGTCATATCCCCAGAGAAATATAGGGCACGCAGGCATGTAGGAGAATTCACGGTTGATAAAGTTTCACCAATCTTGCAGGACCTGCTCTGACAGAATTTCTTTTCAGTGGAATTGATCACTTGGATTTGCTGGGAGATTAAGGAATCAGCAGACTGAGTCACAACTAAGTGTTCAGCTCCACTGTGCACCATAACATTCATAGGTTTTCCCTCCATTCTGGCAGTAACCATGGGCTCCTAGAGCCCCAGTCCAATCTGTTAAAACCACAAGGTCAGGAGGAGCCAGAAGGCTGTTGTAGAAGAGCGAGAAGAGATTTAGACTGAGATAGCCCCAGATACTTAAGTTTCTTTGTGGACCACTTTCTACCTCATCATGAGTGCATTTTTCCTTTTCCTTTTTCTGGATGTACCTTGTAATTGCTTTATTGCAGTTTTTGTAGTCTATGTCAGGTATCTGGGGCTGGTTGACAGATGAAATGTCCTATTGGTGCCTTTCCCTGGAAGATGGAGCAGTACTGGTATATTTTTCAAAGGCTTTTGTTAATTGGTTATGAAAACAGTTGGATTTTTCTTCTGTGTCCTGTATGACCTCTCACTGTATCACAATTAACAGACTTTCTAGTTACCTTTTTGTCCCCATGGTAAGAGCAACTAGCAGATGGGATGGACTGGATTTATTTACCTAGGAATTTTCAAGAGAAGGTGAAAAAGACCTCCCAGTATCAGGCAGTCAGAGATACCTGTCTTCCCCTGAGAGACAAATGGGGGTCTCAGAACAGGGTCATCCAGGATATTTTTTCCTTTCTTGGGGACCCTTGAAATACACTTTGATAGAGACTTACAGAAGCCTGAGCACAGGGCATTCTACTCTACAATATACGTTCCATGCAGAATCTCTGTAGCGGAGAATAGTCTCAGTTTAAAATACCATTTCATACTCATATAGATGGTTCATATAGGAATTAATTTCAGATGATCTCTTTTGGTTTTGTAAGCAAGTACACAGTTAATTGTTTAAAAATACTGTTAACTCTAAATGCACAATACAGTAGTCCCTCACTATTTTGTCGTTCGACTTTTGTGAACTCCTTCCTTCCTTCCTTCCTTCCTTCCTTCCTTCCTTCCTTCCTTCCAAAAATATATATATGTATTTGGTGCAGGGTCTCACTAGAAAGCTCAGATTCTAGTGATCCCTCTATTTTCAGCCTCCCCAGCAGTGGGATTACAGGTATAAGTCACCACATGTGGTCTTGGTGGCTGGCTCAGCTTGCCTGGGAGTGGGTCCAGTGAGGCATGTGGTGTGGGGGATTGAACCCCTGTCTCTGGGCTTGTCTAAGCAGGTGCTTAGTCTGCTGAGCTATTTTTCTTTAAATTTATTTATTTGTTTATTTATTTTGTGTGTGTGTGTGTGGCCAGCTCAGCCCACCAGGGGTCAGGGCTGGCTGGCATGTGGTGCTGGGGGATTGAACCGCGGTCCCTGTGCTTTGCTTAGCTTAGCTTGTTCTAAGTAGGTGCTTTAGACCACTGAGCCATCTCACCAGCCCCAACCACTGAGCTATTCTTGCCAGCCCTATACAAATTATTTATCATGGATTTTTTGCTATGTCATGTGATTTTGCAATAGTGTATAGTAGTGTATATGCATTTATATGTGTAGTATTTATGGTTTTAATGATTTTTGCCTAACAATTTTTAAAATATATAAAATATATTTAAATTGTTAATTCTAACATATTAAAAGAATATTAAATCAAGATAAAATACATTGTTTACAGTACGTATTTCTTTCATGGATGAATATATACTGTACCAAACATTATACATATGTTGTTAAAAATACATAGGTTTATGAGTTTAGAAAATGGTTAAACATGTTAGAAGTGTTTTTAAAAGTGTGGGAAAGGTTTATAAGAGTGTGAGAATAGTTTATAAAGCCTTAAAATACATATAAATACTAAAAATAAATATGATGTCTCTATTTGGCTGAGTCACTTATTGTGGGGGTGTCTGGAATGTAACCTCTACAATACGTGAGAGACTGTTGTATATATTAAGAATGTACAGGGCCAGCCAGATAGCTCAGCGGATTAAGGCACCTATTTAGGCAGATGCAGGGGCCAGGGGTTCAATCCCGGGCCTACCATGCTGGTCCCGCTCCCTGGGGCATGCTGAGACAGCCAATGAGACTGTGCGTTGTGGCTGTCTCAGTGCTTGGGAGGCTGAAAAACAGGAAGGATTACTATGAATCCCATCTGTGTAGTGAGATTCTGTAGGTCCTGTACTAAATACATAAAAAAGAATGTAATATTTATTTTATTTACATTTTATGATTCTATTAACTATACATCGTGTAATATAATAAGAAGCTCCTAAAAAAAAAAAAAGCAAGACCAGATAAATGTAAAGTATGTCCTCAAAAAGGGCAGTAAAAGCAAAATAAGCAGTAAACTGTTGGCATAAACAATACATGTGTAAGGAACATGTTGTTGTCATGTATGCAGGCTGCCTTAGATGTGATAACTGAAGTAAAGATTTTTTTGCAGAGTGGTATTGGTATTTTCATTATAGTCCATATAGGAATCTATTTCTCTGGTTCTTTTTTAGATTTTGTACACTCAAAATCAGTCAGTGTTGAAAATTTTTATAAACACTCCATAAATATTAAAAATATAATAATGTATTTTGTGATTATTTTCTTCTTAAACTCATTATTTAATAAAATAAATCTCATAAAATTAAAATTAATAATATGTCAACAGAAATATTCCAAAGAATAAGTGTGGATGTGACACTCCTATGGTTTATGCCCTGAAATGACACAAGATGTAAGGTTCCCAGCAATTACCTTTTAAATATTATTAAACATTGTTCTGCTCAGTCCTCAGGCATCTGTCTTAAATTCATCTGCATTTAAACAGGAAAGCACAAAAACGAAGTAGCACTGGCCTCAGGCAGGCTTTTGGATCTAAAGGGAGCAGCCTTGACAGATCCAAGCACAGGTAGTGGCTGAAAGGCACTAGTGCCCTTTGTACCCCCAGTGCCAGCATCTACTTCACAGAGTCACTCTTATGGCTGTGTTGGCTTGGTGCAGGCCTAACAAGGCAAGCAGAAAATTGGTACCTTTGGTGTTTAAGTGGGCAAAGAAAACCGTTGACCTTGATTTATAACCTAACATGCCTTATGTGTGGGTGGCTTTGGCTGTACAGTGCTGTTTGACTTGTCTGGCGCTTAGTTCCAGCCAAAAGCCTTGGTTTTTTATTTATTTTTCATTTTTTTTATTTTTCATTTTTTTGAAGGAAGGAAAGGTTTATTTAGCTCACAGTTACTGGAGGTTTCATTCCATACTCAACTGGGTCCGAGGCAGAGCAGCACATAGCAGAAAGCAAACTTTCATGGTGGCAGCAAAGAGCAAGAGCCTATTTTTCATTTTTAAAAGAGAGTACAAATTAGAATTAAAACAGAAAAAATTACAAGTGATACAGATTTTTAAATTTTATTTTATTTTATTGAAGTGATACAAATTTTCACTTAACAAAGTAATATGAATTTTATCGTATTTTTTGTAATACATAGTGTTGTCTTCCAACAGGTTATTCATACTAACAGATATATGCATGTAAAATTGGAAGAAGAAAGAAATGTTTAAGAAATTAAGAGAGTGATATCCTATCCCCAAACTGTTAGAAGTGCCGGTCATTTATTTGCCATTCCAGTATTTATCTTGTTTTATTTTTAGTAATTCTTTACTATCATGAAAACGTCTTAGTTCAATTGTTTTGAAACATTTAATTTTTAATTAACATTTAATTTTCTGAATATTGCTTAATCTTAATTTTTGTTTTAAGATTTGTACTGTATCTTTGAAACAATTGAAAAAGGAGACAAAACAAATTAAAGTATTAACTGCTTCTTTCCATAGACCAGTGGAAATGCACAATATAGTTGTCCAAACCATCCTGTTTACATACATAGATAAATCTCTTTCCTCCACTCCCTCTCCTGTGCTTCTCCTTAACTCAGTAACTCTTTCCTTTTGAATAAGTTCATTCCCTTTTACCAGTGTCTATTGTACCCTTTCGATTCCATTTTTCTTTTTCAGTTTCTCACACTAAGGAGACAATAGGATGTTTGCACATGCAGGTCAGATTTATTTCACTTAAGAGTATATTCTCTAGTTGCATCCATTTACTGACAAAAGACTCAAATTTATCCTGTTTTATAGCTGAATAATACTCCATTGTGTAAAAATACCACATCTTCCTTATCCATTCTTTAGTTTGTGGGGCCCCAGTGCACCCGTGAGTGTTGCTAGGAAAAAGGGGCTCAAGCCTCTGGATTGTTTCCAGAATTTAGTTGTAACAGATTGTGCTGCTGTAAACATGGGTGCACGTAGGATGGACATGGGTTAAAGGAAAAAGGACAGCTTTCTCCCGAGCACACTAGGTGAGCTAAGTGTTGGCCTTTCCTTGACTTGTGTACTTTCTGAGTCTTTGGGCAGACATACTTCCATTATATTTTGAATATTCTGTGAGAACCTCAGGTTGTTTCAGGAATAATATGTAGGCAAGTTTTATAACTGATGCATGCACAGAACCCCTTGGCTGATATAAATTTGAGGGAATCTCACAACAATGAAGGAGATAATAAAAGCTATAGGTTGGAAGAGTGCTGAGATTTTTGCTTTTGTGCTTTTGCATCCCTTCCCTTTGCCTCCTGTTTGGTGTTGGTGTCTTCTCATTTCTGCAAAGCAGAATTTTGGCACCTAAAGAGGGACACAGGGTACAGGGATGCCTGTTTTCTTGAAGTGACTCACCTTTTCACTGGTCCAAGGTCAATGGAGTCAATGAGCTGTGCGACTTTCAGGAAGTCATGGGGAACTCTCTACCTTGAGGCCAATTAAGGCATCAGGATGAATTACGCTTTCTCCTTTGCTGTGCCTCTCATGTAGTGTCAGACAGAGCATTAGTTTTTTGTTTGTTTGTTTGTTTTTGTTTTTGTTTTTCAATATGTCCCTGGTATCCAGAAAGTGGGACTTAATATTACAGGACTGGGATAAGTTGGTGCCTTGCTATACCAGGAGCCAGGATGCCATTCACAATTCTACACACTTGATACCTATACAGAGATACAGCCCTTAAGCATGGTTGTGATTCTAAAGGTACTCCTTGCAGCTGCAGCCTTGCTAAAGATGCGAAACATTTTTGTCCTCAGCTGTGCTCTCCCAGAGGTAAGGATGACAGTGCATCATCTGGCTCTGGGCCCCTAAAAGATTCAGCCTGAGCAGCAGGGGCTATCACTGCCAGTGCTTCTCACGCACCACCCACTCCCTGTGCTTTGTGTATGCTAGCCTCGGATGCAACTATAGCAGAAGAACCTTTGTTAAAACCTCACATTACTGTACCTATTGTGTGACCCCCCCATGGGACAACATGGGATTCCTTATGACCAGTATTTGGATTTCAAACTTTACAGAGAGCTCAAGAAGCTGTTAAAGATTATGGGCTATGAAGCTCTTTTACTGTGGGTATTTTTCTTTCAGAACTAGGGATTGAACTCAGGCCCTTGTGCTTGCTAGGCAAGTGCTTATTCTATGAGCTAGCTCCCCGGCCCTACTGTGGGTATTTTTGAGGGTATTGGATTATTTTTGTTTATTTTAGGTACCAGGGATCAAACTCAGGACCTTATGCTTGCCAGGCAGGCGCTATGGAGCTGAACTATCTCCCCAGCCCTTGAGAGTATTGGAGGTTTTTTTTCAATTGTAATTTTCTTTTATTTTGAAGAAGAAAAACAAACAAACAAACAAACACACACAGAAATAAGGTAACATGCAACAATATATATTACAGGTATTTTGAAACAAGAATAGCTGATTAACAATGAATCACATATTATCTATTTTTATCATCAAATCTGTTGCTCAGATTAATGTTCCACATAGCAGGAAAAAATTAGTGAAGGGCATTGTCTCTCCCATACAGTATCAAATCTGGGAGTCTGAATATCATCAGGAATGTGAGGCACATGCCCGTATAAATTTAAATGCTCACCCTGTTATTAATATTAATTTTAACGATTTATATTGATACCCAAGATGATCATGGGATACAGGTGGGCCATACAGAGGTAGTCACTAAGCAGATTAAATTGTGTCCTGTAAAGGCATTGAAAAAAATCCCTGAACCCCTGGATGCTCAGGGCTCTTTTAGTGGGGTATGTCAAGGGGCCAGTGAGCCTTATATGACATTTGTGGACTCATTGACAAGAGCAATTAAATATCAGGTGGATAATGAGGCTGATGCTCAAATTTTGTTAAGACAACTGACCTGTAAGAATGCCCATGAAGATTACAAAATGGCCCTTGAAGAACTAGCCAAAAGAAAGAATATTTCTATAGCAGAGATGGTCCAAGCTTTTCAAAACTTTGATGCTGATGCTCACAAGGCACACCTGCTGGCTGTTCTGGAGGCCCCCACCAAAGTGTTTTAACTGAGAGAGAACTGACCTATTAAAATGAAATGTAAACAACTCAAGCTTTCTAAAAATCTTCTGTAAAAGGGATATCTTTGGGCCAGTCATTGTAGTCAAACCCTACACACACACACACACACACACACACACACACATCCTTCCCAGCATCTGGGAAACCAGAAGGTGGGCATATTCATAGTCCAGGAACAATAGGGGACACCTATGACAAAAAAGTTTCCTTTGCCACCACTACCCATGCCACCCTTGGTGGTACAGAAATTGATCTTTTTTTGAGTAAAAATTTTTTCTTAAAATTTCCAGGGACCATATACAAGATAAAAACCTCTTTCAAAGGCCCTCTGCCTGCCTGCCAGCCACTTTGGCCTGCTACTCCCCCAGTCTCACTTAGCTAAACTGGAAATTTTCCCTTTTTTTGTAATTTATTTTATTGAGAAGGAAATAGCAATGAGAGTTTAAAAACAGTTTAGTAGGACAGTTACAATAGTTAATACATTCCATATTGTTGTCTTCATAGTAGTTATTCATAGTACAAGATGCAGACATAATATCTTGTCTAAACACTATTAGCTCACAAATTTCTTCTCACTGAACTAAGAGAAAGTAGCAGTATATCTATGCTAACTATTTTGTATATACATATATATTTTTTTCACTACAAAATGGTCCTTCATTTATATCCCCCTTTTTTGTTCACTTTTGTCAGAAATGGGTATTCTGTTGCCATTCAAATATTGTAGGTGCATGAATTCAGCAAAGTAACCCAATTACAGTCCAATAGTCCATAGTAGTAGTGGGTTATCAGCAGGAACTGTCAATGTCAGAAGTTGTTGACTTTAGCCTTTTACAGCTCAGCATGTTAATATGGCTTTACTTTTTATACCTTGTGGTTATACTTTTCTGACGGATGGTTAAGACCAAGTTAAAGCAAGACCTATATAACTAAGAATGTAACTTTGTATCTGAAAAAGTCAGATCTCCTCAGGATTTACCTTGAAACCATGTTCAACAGTCTGTAGGTCTTTTGTCACTGTCAGCCATATGGATGAGTCATGGCCATTGCTTGACCATTTTGCTGTCTGTGAAAGCCTGAGAGAATGTTTTCCCTCCATGTGACTTTCCTTAGGCACACTCTACATCATCAATCACTTTCCTCTGTGGCTCCATAATCTCCTTGAACAGAAAATGTGGGACACCACTGAGTCACAGGATGTTACAGTGCAGGTTCTCCTGTGTCCTGAGTCCTCACTGACCTTGGAGGTCTAGGGCCACAACGTTGGCTAACCTTGCAGCCCTTCTCTTTCTCTAATTTTCTGGTCTGCAAACTTAAATTGTTAATCCTCCTGAAGAGAAGCTTAAGGATGTTATTAGTCTAAAACATGGGCTGTTGGGCTAGGCATCAGTATCTGTCTGAATATCAAATGCCTGAGACATAAGCAACCTGGAACTTTTCATAATCCCCAGAGAAACTGATTATGATTGCTCCAGATGTGCGTCTTTGCAGGTGTGCTCCTTCTCACCTGCTGAAGTCCAGAAAGGGCAACATGCTGCTCAGTGAGTTGTTGTGCCTTTCTTTCTTAGCTGCTACCCCATGAGCAGCTGTGTTGAGAAAGGGTTTGGTTCTACACTAACAGGCACCTAAATGAAGGTTGAGACTAAGCACCCACCTTTAATGTTGGAAGTGACTGGTAAGCCTTGGTGTGCTAAGCCTGGACACCAGAGCTGATGGAACCGTTTCCTCTCTGCCCACTGATCTTCCTCATTACCGCTTCTTTCAGTAGAACCACTGTGCAGTATTGGCAGAAGTGACTCCCCAGATAAATGCTCACTTTACTTTGTGGCCTGTTATGCTAGTGGCCAATTAAAAGCTAAAATTCAACCTTACTTAATATAATTATAGTCATTTGGGGTTGAGATTTGCCTTCACAGCTAAAAGTCACTACTGAGACAAATTTATCCTAGTAGCCTCTACAGCCTCTTTAACCCTCCCTCTATTAAAATGAAATGCTGATAACCCTGTCTGGGTAGATCAGTGGCCTCTCCCTCTGACTAAATTACAAGCTGTGGAGGCCCTTGTTAAGGAATAGAGTCAAAACATAAAACCAAATAACAGTCCACAAAATACCCCTATATTTACTATATTTTTTTAAAAATCCAGAAAATGGAGACTGCTACATGATTTGAGAGTGATAAATAAAAAAATTATTCCTATAGGACTCCTAATTAGGCCTATAAAATCCTACTCTTATCCCAACAGAATTTAAGTTCTGTGTAATAGATTTAAAAGATTGTTTTTTCACTATTCCTTTACATCCAGATGATAGTAAACAGTTTTCCTTTTCAGTTCCAGTTTTCAATAATCTTAAGCTCATGTTATATCATGGCTGTATACTTCCACAGGGAATGATAAATTTTCCTACATTATGTCAATGGTTTGTTCATCAAGCTTTGCAGCCCTTCTGTTCTGCTTTCCCTCATCTTCTTGTTTATCATTACATGGATGACATATTGGTGGCCAGACCTTCACTTTCTGACCAACATTTAAACCAATTACAAGCCACTCTTTCTGCATCAGGTCTCCAAATTGTTGATAAAATGGTGCAATGTCAAGAGTCTTTCACCTGTCTAAGCCGTTAATTCTTTTCAACCTTTTCTGTTCTGTCAGTATTACAAGTAGTAGTTGCCAGCTACCCAGATCCAACTTCAACAGTTTTTAGGTCATAATTGGACCTGTTCTTATTTTTCTCTAACTACTGAAATGTTTCATATTTTATTTCAGGCCTTTCAGGGTCATAAATATCTAACTGAAATCATACAGCCTATACCAGAGACCACCTCAGCTCTTCAAACTATAATCCATACTTTGTCCCAGGTTATAGGCGACTGCATCCCTCAAGGCCTGTCTGTCTGTCTGTCTCTCTGTCCGTCTGTCTGTCTGTCTGTCTGTCTGTCTGTCTGTCTCTCTCTCTCATTCTTTCTGTCTCTCTGTTTTGTCTACAAGTTCTTTTCTTCCCACAGAAATATTGGTGGCTGTTCAGAACAACAGGATATCGCTGAGTGGTTTTACCACATACTCCTGGTTTGTCTGTTTATCCTTTTGTCCTCTATTTATCCGAGTCATTTATGCACTCATCAGCTGTTGGACATTGATGTTGCCACCATTGTTGTGTCTCTCTCTAAATCTGACTTTAAATCTCTATTACAGCTCTCACCAGTGCTTCAAGGTGTGTTGTCCAGTTCCATAGGGCTTGTTCAGTATCAGCTTCCTAAGGGTACCCATTTACATGTATTCTTTTTACTGCCTTTTTCTATAAAGTCTGTCATATCTATGATTCCTTTCCAGGATGCGCTCAACACTTTTACAGATGGCTCACGCTGGTGAAGGGTAATCATCTATTATGATGAGGTTGTTTCAAGTTAGCAGACTTTCTACATATTACCTCATACCTCTATCCAGCATAAAGAGCTAGCTGCCACCATCTTGGCCCTTTGCCTCTTTTCCACTCAGCCTATTAATATAATTACTGATTCTCTTTATGCATTTCATGCTACCATAGCCTCTGTTTTTGTGGACCCTCCCTTATTTTCATTGTTTCAACAACTTCAGATACTATTACAAATGCATTCTATTGCTTTATTTTTGGCTCACATTCAGTCATCAAAAACTGCCTGAATTTCTTCAACATGGAAATAAGGTTGCTGATACTTCCCTTAAATGCATCTCTTTTACTGACCCAATTACAAGCCATGCATTTTCCCACCCATCTGCCAAATCATTAGCCAGGTATTTTCACTTCCCCCATCACAGGCTCATAGCAGTATTTCTCCCTGGGACGGTGTTCCCCCACATCTCGTGATTTCCCTTTCACAGCTAGGATCCCTCATGGTCTTCATGCCAATCAAATATGACAAATGCTCTTTCCTTTATGTCAATCTAATATGACATTGCTCTTTCCTTTCTCTCTTGCCCTTTTTGCATACCATCATTGATACTTTTTAAGACTTCATGTGAGCCATGCCCTCCTGAGGAGAATGTTCCACACATATTATTAAATACTTCCTTCAATCCACGACTATCATGGGCCACTCCACGTTATAAAAACTGATAATGGCCCTGCATATGTATCTACAGCCTTCTCGACCTTCTGCCATCAATAGGATATTAAACGCATCACTGGTATTCTTCACAACCCCACTGGACAAGCTATTATAGAATGAGCACATTACACCTTTTTTTTTTATTATTTTTAATGGGAAAGAAGTAGCAATGAGACAGTTTCAAAACAGGTTAGTAAGATAGTTACAATAATTAATACATTGCATATTGTTGTCTTTATAGTAGTTATTCAGAGTACAAGATGCAGACATGATACCTTTCTTTAAAAAAAGATTTAGTTTCCGAATTTAGTTGAAATTATAGCACCATATTTCCAAGAAAAATGAACCTTTTGCACAAAGAATTTGAATAAAATCATACCAAGATACACAACAATGAAATTGTCCAAAACTTATTGTAATGAAAAAGATCATTAAAGCATATACATAAAAATATTAGCTATAGAAGAACAAAGTTAAATAGCATCTTATTCCACATTAGAAAAAAAAAAGCCAGTGTATAAGAAACTAATGAATTCAAAAGACTGAAAAAAAAAAGATCTGTCCACATTGAATTTTATGCTTAGCAAACATGCCTTTGAAAACTAAAAGTAATGGGGCTGGGGAGATGGCTCAGTAGGATAAGCGCTTGACTGGCAAATGCAAGGATCTGAGTTCAATCCCTGGTTCCCCCAAAAAAAAAAAAAAAGAAAACTAAAAGCAAAATATTTGCCAGTTATACAAACTTGAAATATTCTAATACCTCCAGATGTAGCATATAGGAATTAACAAAGAGCA
>NW_004524605.1:49664-50507 GCF_000260255.1 Octodon degus | reverse complement strand
AATTACTAAAAATAAAACATAGCATAAATATTGGAGTGGCAGATATATGACCAGCACTTTTAACAGTTTGGGGAAAGGATGTCACACAGAGTTCTAGTATGCTGTGGACATGGACAGTGTCCATGACGCTTATGGCCAGGCATCACTTGTGAGAGTGAAATACTGCTGTTTCCTTCTTATGCACTCTGTAGACCCGGATACAGCCATGCTCCACGGGGCGCAGGAGAAGTCCATTTGTAGAGTACGCTGATGGAAATATTTTGCTGCTGTGTATGTAAGAATAACTGAAGACTGCTTTTGTATACCTCTTTTACTCCTGTTTTTAATTGTTTGCCCTATTTGGTGTGTACTTACCATTTTCATTCATGAAGTTGTGGTCGTTTTCATTCCTCTCTAGAATATTTTTTAGTAATCTGTGTAGGCTTGGCTTTGTCATCATAAAATTCTTCAGTTGTTCTTTGTCATATAAGTATTTTACTTCTCCATCAAAACTCTTGAAAGAGAGTTTTGCAGGGTTTGTCAGTCTGGGTTGGAGTTTGTTTTCTTGTAAGACTTGTAGTACTTTGCTTTATGCTCTTTTTGACTTGATGGTTTGTTAAGAGAAATCCGCTCTTTTGATGGGTTTTCCTTTACATGTTATCTGTTTCTTTTCTGTAGCAGCATTTGGTATGTTGTTTTTGTGCTGAATTTCTGGGATCTTGATTATTATATGTCTGGGTGTAGTTTTAATTGGGTTGATGTTATTTGGAGTTCTATATGCTTCAGTTATCTCAATGTTGAATTGTTTCCTCATATTTGGGAAGTTTTCTGCTCTTACTTCTGTCCATATTCTTTCTTTTTTTT
>NW_004524605.1:39034-49149 GCF_000260255.1 Octodon degus | reverse complement strand
AGGAGTTTCAGGCTCTTCTCTGGGTTTTATGGAGGCTTCCTTTACCCTTCTGTTTTAGCCTCTTAAGGCACTGTGTCAACCTTAAAAGGGCACAGGAAAGGGAGACCTAGTTGTTTTTAAGAGATCTTTTCTTACCTTTTCACAAGTTGCAACAGTGTCTTTAAGGTCTGAGAGTCTATTTTCATTTTCATTCAAATGGTTTTGCCAGCTTGTGATTGAGGTTTTAATTTCCTGTATATCACTTTGAATCTGCTTCATGCATTCTATTTCTTTCCTATATTGCTCATTCAAGGACTGCATCATTTTTCTCTTCTCTATTTTTTAAATCAGTGTCTTTTTTGAAGCACTTAGTATTACTTTAATTATAGTTATAATTTCTTTTTTTTTAACTTCAGAAATTATTTCTGATCTGATTTCCTCTGTACCTTTTGGCAGTTTTTGTTTTTGTTTTTGTTTTTTTTACTTCTGATGCTATTATTTCAGAGATTTCAGGTGTGTGATTTCCAGTTTCTTCTATGCTATTGTCTCTTGCATTTGTTCTGGATGGGCTCAGGGCCTGATAACACATTTTGCTCCTTCTCTTTGTCACTTTGTATAGCACTGTCTTCTGACCTTTGGTGTAGCGCTTAGATAGTTATTACCTAAGCTCCAGGTCCGGATCTACCAAGTTCAAACTCGTCCAGGTGGGTGTAGCTTGGGTCTGGTTGCTATGCTCCACTTCTTTATGCTGCAGCCCTTGGAGGTGAACCCTCTGTGCCACTCTGGCGAGATGGTTTGCTCCTGGATCAGCTGAGTGAGTGTTGCCTGTAGCCTCTCTGCAAGGAGTTCTGCTGCAGGGTTCCACACCAGGCCTGTCTGATGGAGGAAGTTCCACTCGCACCTGTGCCTGGGTGCTGGCTCAAATGAAGATCTGGTGGGCCCTGGGCAGTCACACTTACACACCTGGCCTCGGCTCTGGGTAGAATGAAGATCTGGGGGCTCCCGGGCAGTCCTCTAACAGCTTTTAATATTCTAGTCTTTTGCTATATTTCTGAGATCTTGCTAATTATATGTCTAGGTGTAGATTTGTTGTGATTATGGCTGTATGGAGTTCTTTATGCCTTGCTTATCTGTATGTCAAATTCTTTTGTCATGTTTGGAAAATTTTCTGCTAGTACTTCTGCTAATAGTCATTTTATGTCATTTATGCTGTCTCCTGATGCTTCATTGATATCTATTATTTTATATTATTTTTCTTTGCATCATCTTGTAGCTGCTGAATTGTTATTTTCTGATTCCTTGTTAGTTTTAAGAGATATTTTATTTCACATTCATTAGTTGTAACACTGTCTTCAAGGTATGAAAGCATATCTTCAGTTTCAATCCAGTGGCTTTCCCAGCTTTCATTGGCATTCTTTATCTCCTGCATAGCTGTTTCATGCATTCCAATTCTTTCCTGTATTGTTCATTCAGTGTTTCCATTACTTTTATATTCTCCTTTATTTTTCTATCTATGTCTTCTTTAGCTGTGTTGAGCAATTCTTTCATGATTATTGTCTTTTCTTTTTGGACGTGAGAGATCATTTCTGCTTTTATTTCTCCTAGAGCCTAATGGACTTGTTTCTTTACTTTAGTTGCTATCATTTCAGAGATTTCAGGTGTGTGATTTCCAAATTATTGTATGTCTTTGCCTTCTGGATTTGTTCTGGGTGGGCTAGAGGATTGAGATTGCCCTTTGTTCCTGCATTTTGGCATTTTTGAAGGTACCAGTAATCACCCAAATAGATTCCCTCAGGCTTCCGAGATTCTGGCAAAGTTCTTAAATAGCTCCAGAAATGCTCCCTGCCTACTCATGCTGGCCCACAGATTGCAGCTGTCCTGCATCCTGCAGGCCACTTAGAGTTCTGCTAAGTTTTTAAAAGTTTGGAGCAGCACCAGCAGAAGCTCCATGCCTGTGTGCTGGAAGCAAAAGGAGGGCAGGGCTCACCTGAGTCCTGCTGGCTTCCCAGAGTCCACCAAAGTTCTTAAATGGCACCAGGAAAGCTCTGCACCTGCTCACACTGGGCCCACAAATCTGAGCTCTCCTGCATCTCACAGGCCACCTAGCGTCCTCTTAAGTTCTTAAAAGTCAGAGCCCACTTGTTTTGCTTTCCCATTTCTGGACAAGAGACATGATTAAGAGTGTGTCACTAAAAAAATAAAATAAAATAAAGCTGAACAACCATTGAAAAGATCCAACATCAGTGTGTGGACCTGAAGACTGACTTGGGCCTGCAGGGAGGAATTCCAGAATCACAGAAAAACTGGAGTATGTCGCTCCCTGAGGAGTTTGAGTTCAACAACAGGGTTCTCTTAAGAGGGGCTGAGACCTATGGCTGGGCCCAATGAGCAGACGTATACTGCTTGGCCTAGCGGGGTCCAGACTGAGGCCCAGACCTGCAGGAAGATCCTCAAGGTACAAAGGTGGCAGGTAATAACTTTGGTGGACAGCTCTGCCTGGAAGGCTCCAGGTACATGAAAGGGAGGCACTAAGACAGATCTCAGGGGAACTAGTTTATATACAAATTACCAATTTATAATGATCTGCTTTGTTATAACAACTATAGTATTGGTTCCTATAGTCTAAAATACAAAACCATTAGTTATCAAAGATTGTAATTTCTAAATTTCACTTGCTGTTATTAGTACTGGTAATTGTACTACTTTTACTAGAATAGCATCTCTGTTTTAACCACATGTTCTCCCTTGGGTGATATTATTGGGAGGTGCTTGGGTAACAAACTCACCAAAACCTATACTGAACAACAGAGAACAGTTCCAAACAGAAACCCATATCTCACTCTCAATAGAGAAGGCAAAATCTTGGGAGGGAACAAAACAAGAATCTCTGACACACAAGAACAGATGTGTTACAGAGAAGTTCTGATTGCAATGATACCTACTGTCAAAGTTTCACAAAAAAAGTATCACATAAATCAAAATAAGGAGTTTACTCTGAAATATAAAATGACAGAAGAAGCAAAATGCAATCTCAGGCCCTGAGTCCACTAAGAGCAAATCCAGGAGACATCAGCATAGGAGAAATTGGAAGTCACACACCTGAAATCTCTGAAATAATAGCAACCAAAGTAAAAAACAACTGCAGAGGGGTATAGAGGAAATCAGGTCAGATATGATCTCCCAGGTAAAAAAAGAAATAGTAACTCTAATGAAAGAATTACTTAAGTGTTTTTTAAAAAGACACTGATAAAAAATAGAGGAGGATAGAAAAATGATGGAAGCCTTGAAGGTGCAATATAGGAAGGAAATACAATGTGTGAAGCAAATTCAAAGCTATGTACAGAAAATTAAAAACTCCATTAAAAGTTGACAAAACCATTTGAATGAAATGAAGATAGAATTTTAGATGTTGAAGACACTCTTGTAGCTTGTGAAAAGATAAGAAAAGATCTCTTAAAAACAACTAGAATCCAGGAAATAATAATTCAACAGCTGCAAGATGATGCAAAGAGGAACAGCATGTGAGAAAGAAGGATCCAACACAAATTACATAGAAAGAATACGGGCAGAAGTAGTAGCAGGAAGCTTCCCAAAGAGTCGGTAACTGAGGCATATAGAATTCCAAATAATATCAATCCAATTAATTGTAATGCCTCCTGCCTTGTCTTTGCTGCCCAGGATTGCCCTTGCTATTCTAGATTTTTTCTGGTTCCAAATGAATTTTTGGAATGTTTTCACTAGATCTGTTGATTTAATGCAATCCCTCCCAACTAGGCATGTTGGTGGTATTTGGTAGGGATTGCATTAAATCTGTATAGCAATTTTGGGAGTATGGCCATTTTCACAATGTTGGTTCTTCCTACCCAGGAGCAAGGGATATCTTTCCATTTTCTGGAATCCTATTCAATCTCTTTTTCAGAGAACTATAATTTTCATTGTAAAGATATTTTGCTTCCTTAGATTAATTCCTAGGTATTTCTTTTTTTTTGATGCTATTGTAAAGGGTATTGTTTCTCTAATTTCTCTGTCAGTGTGTTTGTCATCTGTGTAGAAGAATGCTATTGAATTTTGGGTTTTGACATTTTAACCTTCTATGCTACTGATTTTGTTTATTAATTCTAGGAGCTTCTTGGTGGAGTTGTTTAGTTCTCCAAAATAGAGTATCATGTCATCTGCAAATAATGATAATTTAACTTCTTTACCTATTCTTATTCCTTTATTTCTCTCTCTTGTCAAAGGGCTCTACCTAGTGATTCCAGAACTATATTGAATAAGAGTGCTGATAGAGAAAGTCCTTGTCTTGTACCAGATCTGAGAGTAAAAGATTTCAGTTTTCCCCCATTTAGAATTATGTTGGCTGTTGGATTGTCATAGATGACTTTTATCAGATTGAGACAGAGGTCCCGTGTTCCAATTTTCTGTAGGGCTTTGATCATTAGTGTTGGATTTTATCAAAAGCCTTTTCTGCATCTATTGAGATGATAATGTGGTTTGTGGTTTGGGCTGTATTGACATAGTGTATTACATTTATAAATTTGCATATGTGAAACCATACTTGCATCCCTGGGGTGAGTCCTACCTAGTCATGGTATATAATCTTTTTTTTAATTGACATCCGTTATTTTTATTTTAAAGAAAGAAAAAAAATAAAAACAGTGGTACAAAAATCTCAAAACAAGATTTTAGGAGAGTAACAATGGTTAGTACATTGTGTATTGTTATTGCCAAAGTAGTTTCTCATATTACAAGATATAGTCAAGAAATAATAAGCAAATAACATAGGTACAAATCTCTTCTTTTTTAAGTCAATAGAAAATGGAAATATACTTTTTAAAGTTATGGTATATAATCTTGATGATTTACTGTATTCTATTTGCTAGGAATTTATTGAGGATTTCTGCATCTATGTTCATGAAGGTAATTGGCCTGCAGTTTTCTTCCCTGTTTGAATCTTTCTCTAGTCTTGATCTCAGTGTAGCACTTGCCCCCCAGGAATGCTTTTGGAGTATTGCTTTCTTTTCAATTTCATTGAGAGTTTGAGGAGTATTTGGATTAAGTATTCTCTAAATTTCTTGTAGAATTCAGCTGTGAATTTATCTGTACCTGACCTTTTCTTTGATAGTAATTTTTTAAATTACATTTTCAATTTCATTGGCTGGTATTGGGTTTTTCAGAGTTTTTATATCTTCTTGATTGAGTTTTGGCAATTTTTACCTTTCTAGGAATCTGTCCATTTCTTCTGTGCATTCGATTCTGTGAGAGTAAAGATTTTCAAAGTAGCTATTGATGATCTGCTGAATTTCCACAGGGTCTGTGGTAATTTCACCCTTTTCATTCATTATTGCTTGAATTTGAGGTTTTTTTCTTTCTTCATGTTGATGAGGTTAGCTAGGAATTTATCAATTTTATTTAATCTTTCAAATAACCAGGTTTTTTACTCATTAATTCTTTACATTACTTTCTTTATTTCAATTACATTAATTTCTGTTCTAATCTTCATTATTTCCTCCCATCTTTAAGCTTGTGCTTAGTTTGCCCCTCTTTTTCTAGAAGCTTGAGGTGCAGCATTATGATATTTATTCTCATTCTGTTTTCCTAATGTGTGAGTTCACCACTATAAATTTTCCTCTAAGAACTGCTTTCATTGCATCCCACAAATTCTGGTAAGCTGTGTTTGGATTTTCATTGGATTGTAGATATTATTTAATTTCTTTGGTAACCCATTGATTGCTGAGGAGAGTGTTATTTAATTTCCATATATTTATGGGGTTTTTGTGGTTTCTTTTGCATTTATTTCCAGTTTCATTGCACTGTGTTCAGATAATATGCATGAGATAATTTCTATTTTTCTGTATACTTAATCATGACCTATGGAATAATATGTGGTCTATTTTAGAAAACGTTCCATGTGCAACTGAGAATGTGTGTTCAGATGTTGTTGTGTCAAACATTCTGTATATGTCCACTAAGTCCATTTGTTCCAAGGTCTGATTCAGTTATGCTACCTCTTTGCTAATTTTTTGTCTGCTGAATTTATCTTTTTGGGATAAGGGGGTGTTGAGGTTCCATGTGAAGATTACAGTATTGAATATTAGATTTTTCACGTCCACTGAAATTTGTCTTATTTGGTTGGGTGCTCCTGTATTTGGTGCATACATATTTATGACTGTTATCTCTTCCTCTTGTATTTTTCCTTTAGCAAGCATATAGTTGCCTTCTTTATTTTGTTTGATCATTCTTGGTTTGAAGTTCAGATTCTCTGAAGACAGGATATTTCTACACCTCTTTTTTCTAAGGTCCTGGGGCATGTAGTATTGTTTTCTATCCTTTCACTTTCAGCCTATGAATTTCTTTGAGTTAAATGTGTTTCTTGTGTACAGCATATTGTTAGATTTTGTTTCTTAAGCAGTCTTGCAATGTATTTATTTTAACTGGTGAATTGAGTCCATTTATAGTGAATGTTATAATTGATATGTATTGACATATTTGTCATAGTAATTTCCTTCTGTTGTTACATACTTTTCTCCTATGTTTATTTATTGGCCCTCTTTGGTGGGTTCTTTCTATTCTCATTGTTGGAGTTGTAGTCATTTTGATCCTTTTCTAGAATATCTTTTAGTACTCTGTGTAGGATTGGTTTAATTGTCATGAAATGCTTCAGTTTTTCTTTGTTGTAGAAATATTTCACTTCTCCATTAAACTTGAAAGAGAGTTTTGCAGAGTATATCAGTCTGGGCTGGAATTTGTTTTCTTGTAGGACTTAAAATATTTTGCTCCATGCCCTTCTTGATTTGATGGTTTGTGAGGGGAAATCTGCCATTATTCTGATGGGTTTTCCTTTAAATGTTATCTGTTTCTTTTCTATAGTGGCTTTTAGTATGTTGTTCTTGTGATGAATTTCTGGGATCGTGATTATTATGTCTGGGTGTGGTTTTAATTGGGTATTGATATTATTGGATCTATAACACATCTGTTCTTGTGTGTCAGAGATTCTTGTTTTTTTCCCTCCCAAGATTGGAACTCCCTATATTTGTGGAGTTTTCTGCTATTACTTCTGTCCATATTCTTTTTATGTCATTTGTGTTGACTCCTTTTATCTCATTGATGCCTATCAGTCTTATGCTGTTCATCTTTGCATCATCTTGCAGCTGTTGAATTATTATTTCCTGGATCTTGGTTGTTTTTAAGAGATCTTTCTTTACCTTTTCACTAGCTGCAACAATGTCTTCAAGATCTGAAAGACTATCTTCACTTTTAGTCATATAGTTTTGCCAACTTTCAGTTGAGTTTTTAAACCTGAATGTCTCTTTGAATCTGCTTCATCCATTCTATTTCTTTTCTATATTGCTCCTTCAAGTTTTCCATCATTGTTCTATTCTTCTCTATTTTTTTTAATCAATGTCTTCTTTAGTGTTGTAGAATGATTGAGCCATGAAAAGAATGACAGCAAGGTTGGATGAAATTGGCCACTGGTGTCTCACTGAGATTAGTCTCTCTGTAAGTGAGCCCTGAGCCAGGGAAATTTCTCACATTTATTGAGGGCTACAAACAAGCTAAGGAATGTGCATAAATAATTTGGTGTAAACAAACTGCCATCTATATTGCCTCCCAGCATTTACCAACTAGTTTACATATCACTAGTTGGTAACTTCCCAGGTAAAGGAACAAAGAACAGACAGGGCACCCCCTCCAGGAATCTGTTACTACCTTGTCTTCAGTTTTCTGGAAGTACAAGGAGCCAGTTTCCATAGGCTCTGTTCTTTCTTTCTTGCTCCCTTAGTACAGTAAACTTCTGACTCATATCACTACACTTTAGAAGTGCTTAATAATTTTTTCATTATAGTTATCATTTCCTTTTTTTTTCACTTGGGAGATTGTGGTCAGATTTCCTCTATACCCTTCTGCAATTATTTCTTTACTTCAGATGCTATTATTTCAGAGATTTCAGGTGTGTGACTTCCAATTTCTTCTATAGTAGTGTCTCTTACATTTGTTCTGAGTGGGCTTAGGGCCTGAGATTGCATTTTGCTTCTCCTGTCATTTTGTATTTCAGAGAGAACTCTATTTTGATTTCTGTGATACTTCTTTTTTTGTGAAAGTTTGGTAGTAGTTAACTGTATCACTGTGGTCAGAGCCTCCCCATAAAGAGTCTGTTCTTTAGGGATCTCTTCTGAGTCAGAGATTCTTATTTTGTGTGTGTGTCCCAAGATTTGGCCCTCTTTTTTCTTTTTTTGCCCTCTTGATTGAGAGTGAGATATTGGTTTCTGCTTGACACTATCCTCTTTGGTGAGGTTATTACCCAAGTGCCTACAGATATTATTTAAGGGACAACATGTAGTTAAGGCTGATACGGTTTTCTATTTACAGTAATACAATTAGCAACACTAATAATGGGTAGTGAGATTTAGCAATTGGAAAACTTTGTAACTACTGGGCTTATAGTTTAGACCATAAGAGCAAACATGGCTATGTAGCTAAGCAGTTATTAAATTGGAAATTTGTATTTAAATTAGTTCCCCTAAGTTCTGTCTGATCACCTCCCCTTGATGTACCTGGAGTCTTCCAGATAGACTAGTTCACTCCAGTTACCTGTGGCCACCTCTGTCTTGAGAAGATGCTCCCATAGGTCTGGGTCTAGGTCTGTGCCCCACTGGGGCTAACAGTATGCCTCAGTGCATTGGGATCTACTGAACTCAAACTTGACCAGGTGGGCCTGGCTTGGGTCTGGCTGCTGTGCTCAGCTTCTTCCTGCTGTTGTGCATGGAAATGAACCTGTTATGCCCTGCTGACTAGATGTTCTGCTCCTGATTTAGCTTGCTGGGTCTAGCACCTAGCTGCTCTGCAGGGAGCTCTGCCACAGGGTCCCAACCCAAGCCTCTCTGCTGTGGAGTTCTGCTCTGCTGGGCCCAAAACCAACAGGGCCTTTCTACTCAGCCCACATCTTTATTGCTGTTTGGCTTCTGCCCCACTGTCCTCTCTCTGAGCCACAAATAAGTACAGAAATAAACTCCTTCCTGCATGGATACAGTTCAGTGGTAGACTGTAACTCAGGAACTTCTGGACCATGCTCTTTCCCATGATATCAACCTTATTTCACCTAGCAATAGTTGTACTTGAGCAGTTTCTTCCTGTCTTTTCACAGCTACCCCTGTTTTCTTAATGGACTTAGTGTGCTTTTCCTGAAAATGAGATCAATTTTGTGCACAGAAGTTTCTGTGGTCAGTGTCCTATGGCAGAATCACTTCTTTGATGTAAGAAAACATTGAGAGTGCAGGCCAGTCCAGGAAAAGGTGGAATGGATAGAAGGCTGGGTGTTTGGCAGGCCAGTATTTGGGAGTGAGTCAGCAGATTCCTCATCAAGATTTTCACTTTCTCAATCTATTCATTTTCAGCTCAGAATATGAATATATGCCTCCCCAAAGTAACAATTATTGTGTAAGTGAAGAAATTAGAATTAAATAATAGTGATGTTCTCAGAAGAGTAAAGATGAAAGAAAAGCAAACATTCTAACTTCTTTAGGCAAGTTTCATACTTTACCCAGTGTTCATCACCTTCAATTTTAAGATCCTACAAAGCAAATATAAAACTGAAATAACACACAAAAAATGATCTTTTCTATGCTCATGAAAGAATTTTTATCTTTATCATTCCCTAATTTTTTGAGGAGCTACATTCTTAGAATTATAGACAAGCATAGCATAAAGGAGAGAAAAGGAGAGCCAGTTTAAGAGGTTAACAAAGGAAATGCATAGAATTTGCACAGTGTGATGGCAAGTTTCAATCTAAGAATCAGCCCAGTGCAATATACTTCCAAATGTAATTGCATAATAAATGAAAAAAAGACACAAGAAAAAGAAAGAAAAGTCACAGGACTGTCCTGCTACAATGCTGTATATGGTTAGATTTCTAAATTTTTTTGTAAAAATATGTAATTGTTTATTCATATTCTTTAAACATTTTTCAGTTTTTAAATTTTTACCTCCAGGGGCTGGAGAGATGGCTCAGTGGTCTAAAGCACCTACTTGAATCAAGCTTGGCGAAGCACAGGGACCACGGTTTGATCCCCAGCACCACATGCCAGCCAGCCCCGCCCCCTGGTGGGCTGAGCTGGCCACACACACACACAATAAATAAA
>NW_004524605.1:34029-38934 GCF_000260255.1 Octodon degus | reverse complement strand
GTAATAATAAGCTTCTCTTCTGGAGGGTTAACAACCTAAGTTTACAGACCAAAAATTAGAGAAATAGAAGGGCTGCAAGGACAGCCAACATTTTGACCATAGCCTTTCAAGGTCAGTGAAGACTCAGGACATAGGACATAGGAGAATCTATACTGTAACATCATGTAACTCAGTTGTGGCCCAAATTTTCTGATCAAGATTATAGGGCCACAGAGCAATGTGATTATTGATGACATAGACTGTACCTAAGTAGAGTCACCTGGAGAGAAAACATTCTCTCAGGCTTTCACGGAGAGCAAATTGGTCAAGCAATGGCCATGACTCATCCACATGGCTGACACTGACAAAGGATCTGCAAACTACAGGATAAATCCTAAGGCTACTTGACTGACCTTATCAGATACAAAAGTTACATTTTACAGGTCTTGCTTTATCTTGGTCTTAACCATTCAGCAGAAAGTATAAAAACGAGGTATATAAAGTAAAGCCATATTAATATGCTGAGCTGTGAAAGGCTCAAGTCAACAACTTCTGTGGATAACCCACTACTATTGTGAACTGCTAGACAGTGTTGGATTGTTTTGCTGAATCCACACACCTATAGTATTTAGATGCCAATGGAATACCCATCTCTGACAGGACTAAACAAAAAAAGGTGATACAAGGGAAGGACCATTTTGTATCTGTATATGCAGAATAGTTAAGATAGATATACAGCTACTTTCACTTAATTCAATGAGAAGAAAGATTTGTACTAATAGTGTTTGGACAGGATATCCTGTCTGCATCTTGTACTACGGATAACCACTAAGAAGATAACAATGTACAATGTATTAATTATTGAAACTGTCCTATTAATCAGTTTTGTAACTGTCTCATTGATATTTGTTTCTCAATAAAATAAAATGCAATTGTACTCCCAACTTACCATTTATTTTCCAAAGGTAGACATGGATTTCAACCAGCCATGACTCTTACTTACCCCTTATACCTGACAGCTTTCAAACCCAATCCATTATGGAGGTTTTTAATCTTGAAATAATACATCTTGGCCTTATCATTTTTACCTTTACCTAACACTTCACACTTTAGTGTAATTTTGTACTCAGAGGTCAGAGTGCAAAATCTCCTCCTCTGTCAAAACCAACAGAACATTTTCACTTCTGTGGCCCTTCTTCATGTTTATGACTTGGTTTTAAATACACATGCTGAAGACCAGAATTATTTCTTTAAAAACAACATCAAAGTGCCAAGCCTGAATGGTGCTGAAATATTGCACAAAGCTTACACAGGCACAAGAGGGATGAAAATTTGCAGAGCCTCCTGGTACCTTCACAATCTGCATTCTGACAATGTCTAATGATGCTCTCAGAGCCCAGCACACCTGCACGCCTTTGGTTCAAGCTGCTTTTACTATCAGTGTTGAAATGCCACCTCTGGTATTTATGTGGTTAGTTTTACATTCCCTTTCTTCCTGGTCTGACAGGATCTTATCCTTTTGTATTTTTTCACCTTGTCACCACTGTGGGTTTTATGCTAATTTATTTTGGAATATTGTATCTGATGAGAGACAGCAATAACAAAGAAAAGTGCTCATCTCTGTCCTCAGCTTCTCAGCTTATATTGAGATATTCTCTTACATTGAGCATGAAAGCTTGGAATAAAGTGTGACAAGGCAAGCCAGCAGTTCAGTAACATTGAAAAACCAGATCAAGGAATGCTAGATAATGCCTGGAAGTGGTCATGTTTAAATGAGACCTGAAGCATGTGTGTTCAAGATTGAGGTGGAAGAGGGGCATGGAGAATTAGTTTCCTTCCACGTAGAAGAGACAGAATGTCAATTTTGGGGCACATGCAGATGGAACTGTCATGATGGTGCACTTTATTATCACATTCATAGGTATTAGAGTGTTATCACAGAATGCACTCTCCTACCCATCTTCATATTACTG
Organism: Octodon degus; assembly: GCF_000260255.1. Classification (NCBI taxonomy): domain Eukaryota; kingdom Metazoa; phylum Chordata; class Mammalia; order Rodentia; family Octodontidae; genus Octodon; species Octodon degus. The sequence goes on along the minus strand of NW_004524605.1, from coordinate 36,982 downwards.
TGGATATTCTTCATGGGAGTCAACACCTAATGTGAAGTTGCTAACTAATAAAGGAGTCCTCCACCACCCTGAAAATAGTGTACAACATGTATCCAGTTGTCTGTAGCAATAATTTTGTTTTATGCATATGTCTATGGCCATATTCCTGTTTGAACAGTTATTTCTGCCTACATGGAGGAGAATGGAGATATATACAGATTTCAGATTGCAGACTTTACATGCCCAGTAGTTTCCTCCTTACAGATTTAAATTCTCCACCTTTGAACACTAGTAGTTCTAGAAAGAATTATGTGGAATCATGTGATATGCTTGTTTAAAATTGGTTGCTTGAGAGATGTGTAGGATATTTATAAAACACACATCTAAGTGTGCCTGGTTAGTCATGCTAGTGTAACCTGATGGACCAAATCTGGCCTCTGAACCTTACCTTGAGGCTCCTTCCTTACACTGTGGTTCCTGGTTTTCATAAAGTAGTTATCCTTTTTATTCAATTACATTTGCCATGATGTTTCTACATTGTAAGAACTCAAACCCAGGCTGCAATCTCTGAAACAGTAAGATTTTTTTTGCTTTGTTTTTGCAGCACTGGGGATCAAAGGCAAGGAAGGCTTTCCTCTGCTAGGTGAGCACTGGAGCACTGATGGACCCCAAACCCCACACTTCCACATCCTGAATATTTTTGTTGAGGTTCACTGATATTCTGACATAATTTCTTTGTCTATCAAAGAACATCCCCTCTTTTTTGATAGTCTAGGGTAGTCTCAAACTCACTTTCCTACCTTTTCAGCCCCTACAATTGCAGGATCCCACGCTTCTGCCACCACACACAGCTTCTGAGTTTTATGTTTACGCTGATGTTTTCCTGTCAGCTCAATTATGGCGCTCATTCAGAGGTGTGCGAACCCGAGCTCCGCACAGCCTAAGTTTGCCAATGCAGCAGTGTCCCTCCCTGCCAGCCTCCTGGCCCAGGTGAGACGCTGTGCGCACTGTGCCAGGGAGCACATGCAGCCCCACAGACCAGCAGTGTCATCAGATGGCACAGTGGGCAAAAGAAGGACCTTCTCGTGAGCACAGCAAGGCTTGGTGTGGCCGTGGGTTCTTTCTCTTCACGGTGGTGTTGACACAGCATACTATGCTGTGTGGACTTTTCAGGGAGCCGATGACCTCCACGCTTATGCCAAGAGCTCTCCTGAGCAAAGGAAAGGAGTTAAATCCACAGCCGGGCGACCCTTGCTCTCTGGCTGTAAGCGTCAGCCCCAAACCAGCATCACGGGGCCACTTCCATAATGGCTGATGTGCATTTTTTCCTATGCTTAGTACTTCTCTTTAGAGTCTCTTCAGTTTTATGGAGGTCTTGTATCTTATATCCTAATTAGAGTTGTTCATTATTTCTAGAAGCTCTCTTGCCAGATCCTATAGGTTTATTTCACTTAATTAGGTTGGTGCTTGGCTCAGTTTTATTTCTTCCTTTGCACTTTGTTGCCTTCTTCCACTGGCCATAATTTCCAAAGCACTGTTGAGTAGGAGTAGTAAGAACAGATTTCCTTCTTTCTCCTCTTAGGGAGAAACCCTCTGCCTTTTATCATTAAGTATGAGGTTGGTTGTAGGTTTTCTGGCATTTATTAGTTATGTACGTTTCCCTTTAGTTTGTATTTCATAAATTTTCATCATGCATGTTAGCAAGTTTTTCCCAGTAGTATTTCTTAGGATAATTATGTTTCTTCTTTAGACTTTTTGAAGTGCCATGCAGGGCACAGTGCATGTAGGGCTCATACTGCAGGTGGAAAAAGAATTTACCAATAATCAAAATTATAGAAAAAGAAAACTCCATACACTGCAAGTGAGCAAGAGTCTAAGAGAGGACCTCACCTTGAGTGTGACATGCTAAGAAGAATTTTGTATTTGATTTTAATGATATGAGGAGATATTTTAGCATTGTCTATCCCAGGAACTTTATTATCAGGTTGTACTAGCCTATTGCCCACCCATCTCAGTGTTTTGTTTTTTTGTTTTTTGTGGAACCAGGGGTTGAACTCAGGCCCTTGTGCTTGCTAGGCAAGCGCTTATTGTACTGAGCCATCTCCCCAGCCCCTACCCATCTCAGTTCTAAGGATTCTTTGAAGACCTACATACTATTTTTTGTTTGAGAAAATCCTGGGCCTTTGGCATTGCTAAAAACAGTCCTTCTGAATAAAACTAACAAATAGAAAATAAAATAAAATATAACATAATAAAAAAATAAAAACTAACACATAGGTAAAGATTCACTAGTGGCCAAGAGAATCAGAATAGCACCTGTATGTATATATACTTTTGATATTATGTTGTAATAGAGGAGAGATTGTCTTAAGATGTGTTAAGTAATTGGATCACCTGTAGTGTGGGCATAGTTTTTGTGTGTAGCTTACAAGCCAGAAGCTGATGCTCTACCACTAGCCCACCTCAGCTGCAATGTGGCCGCTGAAGAAAAACTGGTCACGGAACTCGGCTCTCCACAACACGGTGGAATCCACTGATTAGCTTTCAAATACTGATTTCCCGTATATTCTCAAGATAATTCCCACTGAATCATTGTGTATTATTTTTTATATAACTAAATTCAATTTGTTCAAATTTTAAGGATTTTTGCATTTTTTTTTTTGAGGGATATTGGTCTGTAGTTTAAATTTTTGCAAACTTTTCCTCTTGAAAATCAGGATTTTACTGGGCAGGTCATGCTGGATTTGAGCTCACGATGTAGTTCAGGCTGGTCTCAAACTCATGGCAATCCTCTTGCCTTAACCTTTCAGGTGCTGAGATGGCAGGACTGTACCACCACAACCGCTAGATATTTATCTTCAAATTTAAAAACTGAGTAATGTTGTCCTTCAAAAGATGAGTTAGCAAATATTTATTCCTCTTACACATTCCACAGGATTGTGTAAAACTAGTATTATTTCTTCCTCAAATATTT
>NW_004524605.1:23612-33309 GCF_000260255.1 Octodon degus | reverse complement strand
CTTCCCTCCCCTCCCCTCCCCTCCTCTCTCCTCTGCTCTCCTCTCTCTCGTATTTGGCACAGGGTCTCACTGCGCAGCGCAGACTCGTGGTGATTCAAGTCTGTTTGTAGCCTCCCCCGTGCAGGTATTACAGGCGTGTGCCATCATGCCAGTCAGCTCCTCAGCTTTCTGGGGCCGGGGGGGGGGGGGCTGTTGCAGCACACGGGATAGGGCGGGGGAGAAGGGGAGGGGCAATCGAGCCCTGGTCTCTGCGCTTGCCAAAGCAAGTGCTTAGTCTGCTGAGTTATCTCGCCGGCCCCTTTCTTCTTTAAAGTCTGTACAATCTTTAGTGATACCTCAATTGTCAGTTTTAAAACGTATTCCCTGTTGGTGTGGAAAATACTTTCTACAATTTGAGTCCCCTTAATTTGAGTTAAATTTGTTTTGTGGCTCAGACTATGTATCTGTCTTTGAAAATATTGTAAGTGCACAATTGGAGGAGAGGAAGTGGATGAGTAGAGGGAATGAGAGGGTGACGTCAATCAAAGTATGCACTAATAAACAGAACATGTTTTCCCGCGTAGACGTGAAACCATTAAATATTGTAGTGCTGTTACTATGGAGTGGCTTATAAAGTTATCTTTTTTCTGCCAAGTTAAAAGAGGAGGCAGGTATGGTGGCACATGCCTGTGATCCCAGCCCTTGAGAGGCTGGGATGGGTGATTGTCTTCAGTTCAAGGTCATTGTGGGCTACGGGACGAGTTCGGTGCCAGTATGAACTAAAAAACAAACAAACAAAAAAGAAAAAAAACAAAAAAACAAAAAACAAAACCAAAAAAAAAAACCCAGCCATTACATAGTCAGCACATGCAATAATTTCACAAGAGCCTGCTTCCTGAAGTGCATAGCATACAAGAAGCTTGCAGATATGTGCCCATCAGCCTCCTGGTTCATGTCCTGCAGCTTCCCTACCTACAATCTCCCTTTAGTGTCTCTACATTAGCATCTGTACTTTGAGGAAAGTTTTTGCTTTCATAATCAAGTGGATTCCCCATCTACTTCATTATGGAAAGAATCATGGAAACACAAAATAGTATTAAGCAAACACTACAATAAAATTATCCATGGAAAAGACAATTATGGCAAATTTTGTAGGTAATTCTAATTTAGCAACTGAGACAGAGTTATGGTGCTATGACTTGGTTGCTAATTGAATTGGTCGCTAGATGAGGAATCTTACACAGTGTGTGCATTTCAATATTCAGAATAAAGAAGTGGTCAAAGGAAACTCCAATCTGATGACTGCTTTTATTTGTATAACTCTGACATCCAGAATTGTAATAGAAAGCACAACATAAAGCTACACTACTGTACTGTATAGTACAGTTAGTAAAAGTTACCTTAGTGTATAAACAAGATGTACTGTACAAAAAAAGACATTGAGGCTGTGTAAATAAGGTGTGTAAACATAGCTAAAATAATTATACTACTAATTTCTATTAGTTTATGAAAAGAATAGTTTGTGCTTGTATTATTTGTTCTATTTTTCATGCCTGTATCTGATAATCTGAGCAACTACTCTGAAGATAACAATGCACAATATAGTAGCAATTATTAATACTCTAATAGCTTGTTTTGAAAATCTGTTCATTGTTTTCATCTCTTTAAAAAAGTTACAGAATTGTATTTTTAAAAGGCACAAGTCCAAGCAGCAGGTCATGTATCTTTTTTTCAAAAAGATTTACTTATTTATTTGGTACAAGACTCACTATGCAGCTCAGACTCATAGTGATCCTCCTATCTCAGTCTCCCCAGCTCTTGTATTATAGGCATGAACCACCATGCCTGGTTTCAGTGGCCCGCACGATGGGCTCAGGGTTCCAGGTGTGGCATGGCACACTGTACTGGGGATTGAACCTGGGTTCTTGCATTTACCAGGCAGAGCTAGACCACTGAGCTATCTCTCCAACCCAGGTCACATATCTGAATAGCACACCTCAGTCATAGATCAGAATAGTTATTAGATAGGTAGAACATTAAGGGAGGAATATCTCTATTATGTATTTGGTACAGGGTCTACAGGGTCTCACCACATAGATCAGACTTATAGTGATCCACCTGTGTTTAGCTTCCCAAGAGATGGGATTACAGGAGCACGCCACCACACCCAGTCTCATTCGCCATCTCAGCATACCCCATGGGCGGGGAAGGCCTGGCAGGCCTGGCATTGAACCCTTGCTGCTGTGCTCTGCCTAAGCATGTGCTTTAGTCCGCTGAGCTATTAGACTGGTCCTTAAAGGAGGAATATCTGACTGGGCTGGCCAGTTAGCTGAGCAGATTAAAGCTCCTGCTTAGGCAGATACAGGGATGTAGGGTTTGATCCCCAGCCTGCCATGCCAGCCCCACCCTCAGGGTGCACTGAGATGGAGATTGAGACTGGGTTTGGTGGCACGCACCTGTAATCCCAGTGCTTGTGAGGCTGAAAACAGAAGAATCACTATGAGTCCAATCTGTGTAGTGAGATCCTGTAGACCCTGTACTAAATACATTTAAAAAAGGAGGAATAACTGTAGGCAATAATCAAATGGGTAGATGTTTGAAGAGAAATGAGTTATGTATGTAGTCTCCAGGAAGTTCCCAATTATACATATTAATTACAAAGGAGAAAACAGTAGCTGCATTGCAGACCTTTTTAAAGCACCACCATAAATAAGATATCAATAGCGATAACACCAGGAGTAGAACTCAGCGGCATCATGTGTGTCCTCACACAGCATGTGAGGGAGGCACTTTATATGTGGGGTGTCTGTGCCAGAATGTATAACCCTGTTGTAATAAGAGAAAACTGGACAGACCAACTGGACAGACTAGTGACTAAAGAAAAGTTAGATTAGAAGAATCTAGGGGCCATGACAAGTAAAGAGGATATGGGGTCCCAGATTGGAATAGAAAAGGGTCATTAGTGGGCAAACAGATGAAATCTAGATTGGATTCTTCCATGTAGTAATGTTGTATAAATGTCAGCTTTCTACTTTTAATTTTTTGTAATAGGTACAGTTAGAAGGCAGGTTTACTGGAAATTTGTCCTAGTTTTGCAGCATTTACCAAAGTCTAAAATTATTTGAAATAAAATGCTTAAGATAAAACTAGCATGTAAAGTGTTTTGTATAGGCATCATAGTTGGATGTTGTGGGGATATTTTTTATCCCTATAATAATCTCTGCCTTTAAATTGATTAATAACATGGTTATAATGTACTGATTGATTTAAAATTTAACTTAGGTCCATCATGAAGATATATATATATATTTTTTTTGCTCTGAATGCCCTCAGGCATGGTTTGTCTGGCTGGAGTGTTGTGGGAGTCGAACTACAGCAACCTGAGGCTCACAGCTTTGGGGAAGCAGCCACTTAAAGAACTGAGCTATGGCCAGGCCCCCATCATGAAGATATTTAATACTACATTGTGCATTTTTTTTCTGTTTGTCTTCTATTAGATTAATAGTTGTTTTCATTGTCAATTTTTGCCTGTAGTAGTCATGCAAGAGTGGGCTAAATCAAGATTGCCACTGGTTTTGGAAATATGGTTTTATTTGTATTTCTTGTGTGTTCCCAGATTGCCCACATGTGTTTTCATGTTTCATTGGGGGAGTTGTGGAGCAGACATCGTGTAGACTGAAAAGCTGAACAACTGTGTCTTATCTCTCATGGAAAAGTTTGTCAGTTTTTTTCAGACCTGTATGGACCTCTATGTTTTAACTCCAAACCATTCTCATTTATTCCCAGTATTCCGCCCTAATCACAAACTTCTGTCTCTGCAGCGGAATGGATGCTGCTCCCATTCAGGTCAGAGCCAGGCTGTGCAGACCAGCAGTACTGCCCTGCAGTGTTTCAAAGGCTTGGTTCTAGCTTTGCTGTCTTGTTGGCTCTCGACCACGACCTTCACTACCCCTGCTTAACAACTTTCCATGTACCACAACCTTAAAGGATCTCTTTGACATCATGGGTGTCCTCCCACTGGGTGGAAGTGACTCATTTTTCAAAAACAGAAACAGGCTTAGGGGGCTGAGTGTCCCTCTCCTCAGTGGCAGTGGAAGGCCCATGCCCACCCCAGGCATTCTACGTCCCCAGCCCCATGCTCTTGGTGCTCCAGCTACCTCTCCAGGGCACTTCCACGTGTCCATGCATGCCTGGCAGCAGCAGTAACAGTCACTCTAGCCAACGTCCTCGCCTTCGGCCTGCACCAGTGACAATGTCAGCATAGGTCCCTGAAGAAAAGGGTCCTTTTGAAGAACATTAAAACCATTATTAATTTGAAAAATTGATAATTTTCTGTTAGTATTTAAGTTTTACTTATCATTATACTTTCCTTATTTAAGTTTGCTTTTATCAAGATCCAAATAAATCTCACACTTTACAGTTTGTAGAGCATCTCTCTCTCCTTTTTCATTTCTTTGTTAAGTGACAACATAAATACAGGGTTGAGGATGTAAATCAATTGCAGAATACTTGCCTAGCATTCACAAGGCCCTACCATTCCTCCCCATCCCTGGCAAAACAAATAAACAAAAAAACAAAGACTGTACAAATACATAGAAGTAAAGGTTGCAGGATGTACCTAATAGCACATAATGTATGGCTTAGGTCCACTTTGTGCACTTTGTCAAATGATGGGACCCTGGCCTTCTCAGAAAACCCTAGTCATCCTGTGCTTAAGCCTGAGCTGTTCAGGGTGCTGTAGGCAGCCACCTGTCTGCCGTGCCCCATCTACATGCCTTCCAAGAAGGTCTCCGTTGGGAAGACAGGGGGAAGCCGCTGTCCTCTGCTCATGCAGCTTGGTTTCTGCAGAGCGGAGGACTCCGCCTTGTGAGTGAAGACAGCAGCAAACACCAGGAAGAGCATGACGGTGGGTGTCCTGGGTAAACCCGTGACAGGCCACGTCAGTGTGCTTGCCTGGAACCCTCCTCTTGCTCCCTCTTCTGCACCCCCAGGACTCTGTCTTCCCTGGTACACTCAGTTCACCAGCTCGGTGTCTTCCGTGTTGCTTCCCACTGCCCTTGGCACCTTCATGCGCTGTTTGTGCTTTGCACTGTGCACTTGAGGCAGGTGCCATTTGTGAGATCTTTGCATGTGTTTACTGTGCACCCCTAGACCTCATGACACTTTGCTCATCCCAGAAACAAAGTCTAAACCTGGTTGGCCTAGATTACACCCATGAGTGAATCCCTTATTTTTAGGAACTGGCTTACTTCTTTAAGTGTGGACATGGGGGTTCACTGAGCCACCCAGGCCTGTACCTACAGCATGCCCTTGCCATGTGGTAACTCCTTCATGCTCACCAGTTTATAAGTAAACATTTACTACCAAAAGAGTGTCGTGGCTCCCTGCTGAGAACAAGCCTGGAGAGGGCACAAGGGTCATAGGTGTCAAGGGTGAGCCTTAGGAAAGCATGGGAGGTGCCATCAGTAGCAGGGCAGGAGTGATGGGAGTCACTCAGTGCTGCCGCTCCAAGTGGGGCCATTTACAGAGGTCTCTGGTCAGCCTGGGGTGGTGGTGGTCAGATCCCTTCAGAGATGACCCTGAAAATTGATGCTTGTGAGGAGGAAGTCCCCACATTCCCATGTGAATCCCCTCAGCCTCACAGCACACCTCTCCCTCCATGATTTCTCTGAGAACTTTCCCTGTAGACTTCTTTAGCTAAGCACATTATTCTTCCTGAGATTGTTTCTATCCTTCTTAACTTATCTGCTTGTGTCCATGCCTATTATGTAGTTATTGATTAAACTTTAACCAGATCTTCCAGTGAGGTGGAAAGCAGTAGAATTACACTAAAGGCAGTGCCTCTCTTAAGACAGAGTGAAGAGGGTGGCTGTCCCTAGGCCTCAAATTTGGAGAAATCTTGTCTGGAAGGTGGCTTGACACCAGTCAGGGTGGGTGAAGTGACTGGATGTACACGCCATGATTCGTGCTGCTGCTCTTGTGGGGTCTTGAGGCACCGCTTCCCCTTCCCTTTCTTCTTGGACTCTTTCTCCTCACAGCTGCACTGACATTTACTTTTCCCTCATTCTTTCTGGGTAGTGGAGGTCAGTAGACCTTTGGGTGTCATGGTGATACAAGATGTGTTTGGGAACTTGCTTCAGTCATAGTGGAAACTGAAACAGAAAACAGCATGAACTCACAGGAGAATGTTTTAATTGAGAAGGAATAAGAATAGAGTAGGGACTTCAGCTTGGGAGGAAGAGCTGAGGAGGCATAGCTCTGACAGAAAATCAGAGCTGCTTAATAATAGAATGGGACTGTCTTTTACAGATGTCAGTGTGACATGGTAAGGAGTGTTCAGTAATTTTCCACGGGGTCAAGAATATGATGTTTTAAAGACACTTTCCTGCGATTTATTTCCTGCTACTACATGGTAGGAGACATCATCCCAACCCCACCTGTGCGATATGGGAGGAGCTCATTCCAACCCGCTGTGAGGAAGGGAGGATAGGCAAAGAGACGTGTGTAGAGATATAGATTTGAGACAAAAGTCTGATGTCCCAAGAGAGCAGGGAACACTGGACTGAGCCCGAGGAGGGTTGCTGTCTGTTTGCAAATTCCCGGAAAGCTGGGACCCAAAGCAGCAGATAGCAGCTTCTCCTGCAGGCGCTCTGTCCTTTGATCCCTTGCTTGGGATGTTATCACCCAGCATTTGTGTGAACCTAGTGTTAGACAAATGGTGGAAGTCCATAGAGATAGTAGTTTGTATTCACTTAGGTAATTATGCACATTCCTCAGTTGCCTTTACCCCTCAATAAAAGTGAGATGCTTCTGAGGCTCTGGGCTCACTTGGAGAGAGACTAATCTCAGTGAGACCTCTGAAGCTACATTCATCAGGTCTTCTTGTCGTTTCTTTCGGCACCGACCCGTAACATACAACAGATGTGTCTTCTCTTTTAGTGGGTAAGAGGTAGTAAGTGAAGGCCCAAGGATCCCTCTTCTCTCTTTTAATAAAGATCTTGTGTGACTTCATTATTTCCTCTCTGAGTCTACACATCAGAGGAAATCCCTGCTCCAGATTAGTAATGGCAACATCCTAATAGTAATATCCTTGACTGGTAGCTTTCAGGGAGAGGATTGATTTTTATATTAAGTTTGATTTATGACCTACTGTTCAAACTGTGTAAAATAAAATTGAACTCTCAGAGATTCCCATTTTAGTTTACCTCCTTTTATGGTGGACAAAATACCTAATTTTTTTTTACTAATTTTACTTTGCAATCTTTACACATTATTCAATACTCGCAGAGACCTATGTTTTAATGAGGAAAAAGTTCAGGAAGATGCATGATAGCAGCGATTCTCATGCAGGTGTATTAACGTCACCAGGAGGTCCTGCTAAAGCAGATTGAAGCTCCCCACACCACCCTCTGGTGAATAGGTTTCATCTGGGGCTTAAGAATTTGCTCTTAACAAGTTCCCAGGAGCTGCTGGTGCTGCTGGGTGGGGACTCAGGAAGACACTGTTCTCTCTGGGGACTCACCAAGAATCTACTCTCTCAGCTTTTAATCTTCTATAGTACTCATTAAAATTTCTTTGATGGAGTAGACACTCAAGGAACATTAAAGTGTTTCCATAGTGAAATACTTACTTAGTTGATTGATGAAGAATTATGATAATGATCTTACAAGTAGATCTTAGGGCAAAAATCATGAAGCAGCTGATGCAAACCTGGCTCCCAGATCTGAACAATTCTTGGTTTGCACAGATAATCAATCTTATACTTTCAACGGCTTCCTCCTTTTCTCACAGTGTAAACTGGTAGCAGCCTAAATGAGCTAAGCCATTCACATACTCATAAGGGACTTCTGTGTGCATTGTATATGCATGCGCACATTGCACAGGACGCACACACAAGGGCTGTGGAAAATGTCTATGATCGGTGACTAGAGAGAAGTCAAATGGAATTAAATCTAATTTAATAGGGTAATATTTTAACCTATTAAAGTATGACTTAAAATTTCCCATATATTTATATATACAGTTTTAAAAATTATTAACTGTTTTCAAGATGTTTAGAGATAGTTCTAATGAACATGAAATTGAAGACTGAGGTGCAATTTTGGGCCAATAATGTTTGTAATGGAAAAATAATGCTATTGAAATTTGTTTGTATCACAACGGGTACTTTCATGTATGGTTTGCCACCTCACAGGTTGAGGCAGAAATTCAAAAAAGAACTTGAAGCTAACTGCAAATGCATAGTGGAAGTTTACCTCAATAAACATATTTTAAAAAATATTTATTTTTTAGGTACAGGGTCTCACTACACAGTTCAGACTCATAGTGATCCTCCTGTCTCAGCCTCTCTAGTGCTGGGATTACAGGTGAGGGCCACCATGCCTGGTTTCAGGGCTGGCACAGCATGCAGTAATGGGGATCAAACCCAGATCTTTGCACTTGCCAGTCAGGTGCTTAGCCCACTGAGCTATCTCCCCAAGAACAGACAGCATTTGACTTTCTGTGCTTGTCTTATTTTACTTTATATGATACCACCAAGTACCATCTGCATTACTGAAAATGATGGGATTTAATTCTTTTTTATGGCTGAAATATAATCTATTTTGTATATATACTAAATTTTCCAACTCTGTTCAAAGATTTCTAGTACAGGGGGCTTGCCAGTTAGCTCAGTTGTTTAAGCACTGCTTGGGCAAACACAGTCAGACGCTGGGGACTGCAGTTTAATCCCCAGTTCCACAAGCTGCACCATACCCACCATTATGCAACCTGAACTGGAAAAAAAAAAAAAAAAAAATCCTTCTCCAAAGATTTCTGGCACATCTGGGAGAAATCTTTCTCTTAGCTCTTTCTAAAATCACCTTGTTTTCCTTATAGAAAATATGTATTAAGTTTTATAATGTTGCTTCATTTAAGGTCTATTGATGCCATACTGCTAAAAGCAAAATTCAGTTTGGTAAGAAATTTATTCAAGTAGGAACGAGTTAAGCTGGTCTGGATTACAGTTCAAAGGTTAGGTAACATGTCCTTGGAAAAAGAATAAAGGAATAAGCCTATGTAATTCAGATTTCTCTCACTGAAGATTTGTGTGGTGTCCATGAGCTCAAAGGAATCTTGGGCAGCCACTTAGAGTGGAAAACTTCTCGACATCTTCTGAAAGCTTAAAATCCTGAGAACACAGTCACATGTGCTGAATGTGAGACCTCACTTCCTCAGGGTGGTGACCAACCACAGCCATGAAAGTGAGAATCGACCTAGTACCCCAAAAGCTCCCACCTATGCCTCCTGTGATGGCTACAGCAGCAATTTCCACATTGAAAGATTTTAGGCAGATATGACCAAATTCTTCCTGGGACACGAAAATATATGGAGAAAGTGCCACAGACTACTTAATCGGAGTAACATAGTTCCTATGGAGCTTTGCTGCCAACTGCAAGATGGGTCTGAGTTTACATCTCAAGCCCCTGAATAACCCCAGAAATGCATCAGTCACTTAATAAAGTTTGCTGACTGTATTTGGTAGCTACCACTATTAATCATGTGTCAATAAAATATACATTCTTTATCAATTTTAAGTATCCCTAATCATATATGTGGGATACATATACCTCTTCACATATAATATATATATATAAATAAAATTGTATGTGCAAAGGGTATCAGTGGAAATACTTTTTGAGTGAGAATTTTGTGGCAAACTAAAGGTTAAAGCCAATCC
>NW_004524605.1:1803-23512 GCF_000260255.1 Octodon degus | reverse complement strand
ATATATTCTATTTTGTTATTCTTTTGATTGCTTCTTTTTGTGGAGAACATAACTTGCTATGGTATCATTTCTTTATTTTTGTACTGTTGTAATGCTTTTGCTGTCAAATCCCCCCAAAATTTGCTGAGAATAAGGTCAAAGGAGTTTTCCCCCTATGTGTCTGATTGTTTGGGGGGTTGTTTTTGAGGTAGGCTCTCACTTTTTAATTCAGGTTAGTCTTGAATTCACTATGTAGCCAAGGCTGGCTCCAAACTTGTGATGATCCTCCTGCCTTAGCCTCCTGAGTACTGGGATTACAGATATATGCAACCATGCCTGGCAGTCCTCCTATGTTTGAAGGAGTTTTATAGTTTCCAACTTTAGAGTTAAGTCTTTTAAGTTCTCTTCGAATTTATTTTATTCTTTGTCCTATCATTTCATTTCATTTATTTATTTACTATATGCAAAGACAATTCAATATAATTTTTTATGCACAGGTGTTCACTTTTCAAGCATCTTTTGTCACTTTCTGCTATAGAGACTTGGCTTTTTATTAAAAATTATTGTACTAAAAATTATTGTACTACATATGCATGGTTTTATTTCTGCATTTTCTGTTCTGTTCCACTAAAAATTATTTATGCATTTGTTTTATGCCCATACCACACTATTTGAATACTATTATCATATAGTTTGTAATCCATAAATACAATGCCTTTGGCTTTGTTATTTTTGTTCAGGTTTGCCTCTAGGGGTATTTTGTAGCTCCATAGGACATTTAGGATTGTTTTACCTATTTCTGTGAAAAATGCCACTGGAATTTTGATAGGAATGTATTATGGCTTGTATGTAGTTTACCTAAGAGAACCTAATCCAGTCACAGGTGAGGCTTCTCAGAGGTCGCTGGATATAACTGTGATGCTGGGATCAAGGATGTGAGGCTGGGACTGACCCATGATGCTGTGCTAAGAGCCTAGATGAGATAGAAGAGACAAAATGAGCACAGTTGTCTGTTGCTTGTTTCTTGTTTCTTATTGTTTGCTGCATGCTCCTGGCTGGCTGGCTGCCTGCTCTGTGATGCCCCTCTGCCTCCCCCTGCCACCTTGGAACCAGCCAGCTATGAGCAGAAACTTCTACATGCTGTGAGCTACAGTAAGCCCTTCCTGTACTCTGAGAGTCAGGTATTTGGCCTCAGCAATGAGAAAGTAGCTGAGTCAAGACTGCAATGAGTCTGTATGTCAGTCTGCACAATGTAGACATTTAGAAATACTCCTTCTTCTCCACAGATGGAACTCATAGTGATCCTCCTGTTTTCAGCCTCCCAAGTGCTTGGATTACAGGCATGTACCACTATGCCCAGTCTCAATCACTGCCTCAGCATGCCCCCAGGGTTGTGGCTGACACTGCACACCCGGGATCAAACCCGGTCCTTGTGTCTGCCTAAGCAGGCACTTTAATCTGCTGAGCTATCTGGCTGGCCCAAGTTTACTTTGAACTATTGTGTTCTTTTCAATTTTCTTGTAAATTTTATTTGGTGCTTGTTTTCTTTTTAAGATAGCTTGATGTTGATGCTTATAAATGCTACTGATTTTTGTATGTTGATTTTATGTTGTACAAACTAACTACACCCACTTACCTGTTCTGACAATTTTTGGTGGAGTCTTTACAGTTTTCTATGTATAAAGTCATGTCAGAGAGAGACAATTCCACATCCTCTTTCCTACTTGAAAGTCCCTTCCTCCCCCCTCCCCTCCTACCTCATGACTTTGGCCAGGACATCTACCATGTGTTGGGTAGGTGTAGAAAGAGTGATCACACTTATGTGCTGGAACTACAGCATCATGGCCCTGCTGAGCAAGGGCATTAGCCAGGGTCAAGTTATAGCATGGACAGGGACAGAGGTTGAGGAAATGAATTCCAAGGCTGAGTCGTGGTATAAAGCTTGGAGCCCAGCTTGTAGACCTGCACCTTAGAGCAGCTTCTGAAGGAGGCTGAACGGGTGTAGAGAGGAATCAAAAAGGGGGCACCCTTTTCGTGGACTGGGCTGTGTCTGAGTGATGACCTGCCTGGAATAACTTCCCTAGCTGACTGACTGACAACAAGTTGCATCAAGCTCTCCATCCAACAGCATATACAGCCCTGAGTGAATATGGTGGAGAAGGAGTCTCATGCTGGGAGTCTCTTCCAGTCAAGGTCTGCTCTGCAGCTGAAGATCTCCCCTCTCCTCTGTGGTTTGGAGATCATTCTTGCCTTATCCTATGGGGACCTCTGGGCAGGAAAGATATCAGAAGCATCCTCTGAGCCCATCATCTTCCATTCAGTTTCTTTTTATGGCCACTCAGAATCTAAGCAACCCACAGCTGGCATGTTCATTGGCTTTGACAGCTACTTTTCCTCTGCTAAAACCTCCATATCCTGGGACTGGAGGAACTCCTGCAGTTGAATCACCTTTTTGCTATCTGAACTATTGGAACCATTCTGAATCCAGGTCTAGAGCCTTCTCCCTAAACATCATCTAGTGAGCTGCTTTCCTTGGGGAAGTGTGTTTTGTTGTTTTGTCTTTTAGGGAAGGGTCTACAGGGTGTTCAAGGTCTTGCTACTAGATCAGACTTGTAGTGATCCACCTATTTACAGCCCCCTAAGAGCTGGGATTACAGGTGTGTGCCACTATGCCCAGTCTCAATTGCCATCTCAGTGTACCCTGGGGGCAGTGCCAGCAACCAGGCCTGGGGATTGAACCCCTGGCCCCTGTGTCTCCTTGCAAGCACTGTAATCCTCTGAGCTATTTGGCCTGCCCTGGGGAGGTGTTTTTAAACAATGTGCAGGGGTCTCAACTTCAGGGTCATCTGATCTATCCAGTCTGGCTGAGGACCTCTTGTCTCTTTACAGTCCTCCTTTGTTGGCTATTTCCAGGTCTGGTGAAGCACATGCCATCTCTCAGAGGAAAGTTGTATTGTCCTGAGGTTGTAATTTCATGGCTACTTAGGCCACACTGTGATGAACAGAGGGACCTGTATAGCCTGCTGTGTTGAGCCACACTCTTCTCCAAAGACAGAGGACTACGAGAGGTCACATGGTGTGGCAGGGTGTCCCATGAGCTTGCCACCTCCTGCTCAGGGCCTAAGAGTGTGTGAGTGCTGGTTGTGATGGTGCTTTGTGATGAGGAAGACTTGGGTCCAGGTGGAGCTGTCTTGCTAGAAGCTTCTAGTAATGAGCATTGACAACACCAAGCACATCTTGTTCTACTTGTGTTACCGGTGGCTTTGGTATGGGCTGAGAAGTCAGGGAACACTGTGGGAGAGGGATAGCTGCTGGGCCTAATCTGGATTGGTACTTTTCATAACCTAAGTTATTCCCATGATTACTCTGTCTTGTTGATGAGTTGTCAATCCTTTACAACATATAAAGTGATTACATGAGTATCGAACTCATATTTTAGTATTTCCCTCCTGATAGGAAATTCATGAATGTCACTGATGCCAAGAAATCCTTTTCCTTAATATTTTCAATGTACTTCCAGTGGTTTAAAAAAAAAAAACTGTGGGCATCTTTGTTTCATTCCTGATCTTATACTATCAATTTTACGTACAAATACTATCAATAAAACCTTTCAGAAATCTATCCTACATAATTTTTCCCTTTTCTCCTTAGCTAGGAGCCAGCCCAAAGTATTGCACTGAACATTATTTCTAGATGAAAACCCCATTTAGGGACATAGCTCAGAGGTATAAGCACTTGTCTCAGCACAAGGTCCTGTGTCAGATCCCTGGCCCCACATGCCCTCGGGGTTAGGGGGGTGGGCTTGCTGTGCCAATGCTGTGTCTGTGCCAGCGCTGTGTGGGCCTCAAAACTGGGCATGGTGGTGCATGCCTGTAATCCCAGCACTCAGGATGTTGAGACAGGAGGATGTCTGCAAGCTCAAGACCAGCCAGGGGCCTACAAAAGTGAACAAAAGGCCAATCTAAACTGCATAGCAAGACCCTGTCTCAAAAAATCCCTAAAACCCCACTTAAGTGGTTTACCAGATAAAGGATCATTTGAAAAGGTTTAAATGTCAGCCAACTGGATTCTAAGAGGCAAAGTAGATGTGTGTGAAGGTGTGAACATTTGCTTCCTGCAGGAAGACATCTCTGGAACTAACTCAGGTACTCTGGCAAGTATCTCATGGGAAAGGCATCTGCCTCACAATAAATCTTCCTTACCAAAAAACAGTGGCTATGTGGGCCACTCATACCAGTGGACTCTTCAACGGCCCAGCTATGAGTATGCTGGCAACTATATTTTCAAAATGCAAGTGAAAGAATAACATGTTGACCACAAAACAAGTTTATTAAATTATACCTAATTAGTTCCAATAATTTCCATCTATTCATTACATTAACACATATTCTGGAATTGTTTGGGTCTTGACACAGAAGAAAAAAAATTAGACTATTGGTTGGTGCCTGCACCTTCTAAATACAACATATGGACACTTAAGTACTAGCTAGGTAGGTCAGACATAGAATACAACAGGCCAGCTTCAAATCTTGACCCTTCATTTAATGTCTAGGCAACTTCAGGCTATTCACATTACCTAAATTTCAGCTACTTTATTAGTAAACCAATTGGGAGAGAAAAATAATTCTTTTATTTGTATTGTAAAAATTAAAACATTTAGTAACTTATACAGCATTATGCTTTATATGAAAGCTTCAAGAAAGAGAACTATAATTGCTGGATATTTGTGCAGAAATATATATGTGCCCTCTAACCACAATTTCTCTTACTGAGAAGAGTCCACAATTCTTTGGCTAGAATCAACTAAAGCAAAGCTGGGAAGCACATACAGCTCCTATTTGATTCTTTTTCTATTTAACTTTCTTTCCAACCTCAAACTTCTTATTAAGTTTACTCTCAGTAAAGGAGAGGAGGATTGTGTTACAGTAAGAGTTGGATTTGAGGTTACTGAAACTGGGATCTCAGCTCCACTTCATACTTAAAATAAGAACTTGCAAAGGTACTTAAACCCTGTGAACTTTAGGTTCTCCATAAGCAAGCAGGGAATGTAATCTAACTTTTATAAGGCTGGATTAAGTGATGATTTGTATAAGAATATTTTTCAATTGTTAAACATTATATTTATTGAACTCAAAGATGCTTCATGCAACATGACATTTACAGAGACCCCTCACTTTGATATGAAGCCATTGTTTAAGTTCATAGAGTGATGTGGCAGTGGTAGAATTTGAAATTATCATCATTTTCATATCTATGTCTAATATTTCTAGAACTTCATACAAGTCCCTGCCCTAAGAATCCCTTTTTTTCGGGCTGGTGAGATGGCTCAGTGGTGTAAAGCACCTACTTAGAACAAGCTTAGCAAAGCACAGGTACTGCGGTTCCATCCCCCAGCACCACATGCCAGCCAGCCCCGCCCCCTGGTGGGCTGAGCTGGGGACACACACACACACACACACACACACAGAAAGAAAGAAAGAATCCCTTTTTTCATTTGTGTTTTCCATTTTATTATTTCTTCTCTCCTATATTACTTCTTCATGGCTTATTAATGGTGCTCATGTCTTTGGCATCTTCTTGATGATGTTGAGCAGTGTGACTGACGCTTTTATCACAACTGATGCCATGTTGATGCTGCTTTTACTCAGTGCACTCTAGTACAGTGGAGCTTCAATTCACAGATTAATCCTTTCCGTGATTCTGCTTGCAAACCAAATTGGATGAGAGCTGAATCAGATTTCTCCATAGGGTCAACATTGAACCAACCATTGAATTTGATTTTCTTCTCATCCAAATCAGTTTGGGAACAGAATCACAAAATAATTAAATTCATGAACCAAGGCACCACTGTAATTCTGCCATGTTTTAGCATAGAAAGACATATTAGAAACTCTTGGTGCTGCATTAAGACATTTGTTTATGAGCTTGTTTTCTTTCAATATCATGGAAAGGTAATCGCTGTACAAAAATGGAGCAAAGGGCATGAGATATAAGAAGTGGGACTGGTGAGATGGCTCAGTGGTCTAAAGCACCTACTTAGAACAAGCTTAGCAAAGCACAAGGGACCGCGGTTCAATCCCCCATCATCGCATGCCAGCCAGCCCGCCCCCTGGTGGGCTGAGCTGGCCACACACATAAATAAATAAAATAAAATAAAATAAAATAAAAAAAAAAGTGGCCAGCGTCATAACTAATGCAAGAAGCAGAGTGACCTTTTCCTTTGTCTTTGAGCACAGTGAAATGGCACCACATTAGGAATCACTGACTTTGAAAACATTGTGATTTCAAATTAAGTCTTTGCTCTCTCTGACTTGCTGGGAACTTAAGCCCTATCCCTATGTATTGTCACAATATGACCATTGCTTTAAAAAAAAGTTGTGATAAAAGTCAGTACTTATTCTTGGAAGAAAAATGGTCATAAGAAATGAACTAGAAAGAATTTCAAAGTGTCCTACTGGAAATTTCCAAGCTAGGAAGGCATCAAAGCCCTGAGGACTATAGAGGGCTGTTTCCTACTGACCAACAGACTTCCAAGGAGCAGGAAAAAAATTCATGATCTGAGAGTCATTACCTAAATTGTACTGACTTTTTTTCCTTAGGGGCCCAAGTCTCTGGCTCTTCTTACTACCTTCCACAGAGCACCCTTCACATCCTTATTTCTTAGGGTGTAGATCAGAGGATTGAGAATGGGAGCTACTATTGTATAAAAAAGAGCAACAAATTTCCCCTTCTTCTCAGAGTAACTGTTGATAGGCTGCAGGTATGTGTAAATGATTGAACCATAGAATAGAACGACCACCATGAGGTGGGACCCACACGTTCCAAAAGCCTTTCTGCGCCCAGACATTGACTTGACCTTCAGCACAGCCTGAACAATGTGTGCATAGGAGGCAAGAATTAGTACTGCAGGAAGAGCAACCACAATGACTCGCACCACAAACATCTTGGCCTCAGTTCCTCCTGTTTCCTCACAAGCCAACTTGAGGAATACAGGCATCTCACAGAAGAAGTGGTTCAGGTGATGGCCACACAAAGGCATGGCCATCATGAGACATGTTTGGATCAGCGAATTCATGAAGCCTCCCACCCAGGAGGAGATAGCTAGAGCATGGCAAAGCTGAGAGTGCATGATGGTTGTGTAGTGGAGTGGACGACACACAGCAGCATAGCGATCAAAGGCCATCACCACTAGGAGTACACACTGGGTGGAGCCCAGCGCAAGGTAGATGTAAAGCTGGGCCAAGCAGCCCCAGTAGGTGATGGTGCGGTCCTTTCCCTGAAGATTGATCAGAAGCTGGGGCACAGTGGTGGTGGTAAAACAGAGGTCTAGGAAGTAGAGGTGTGAGAGGAAGAAGTACATTGGCGTGTGTAGTCGAGGGTCCAGTCGGCAGAGAGCGATGATGGAGGTGTTGCCCAAGAGAGTCAGGGAGTAGAAAATTGAAATAGAAACAAATAAAAAGAGTTCCATTTGAGGCCAGTCTGAGAAGCCCAGCAAAATGAAGCCATCTTTGAAAGTGGTGTTGAAACTTCTCATAGCCTTTCACCTGCACAAACCACAATGGACAAATAATGGCTCCCATGTAGAATATGTATTAAATACTATTTCACAGCATTCCCCAAATAGTTCAGAATCACACATTTTTATACTTTGCTCTTGCATTATATCTTTTTAGTTTGTCTCTTCTGTTTATTAAGATAGGAAATTACTGAAGTAGGAATGATATAACCTTTTTTTGCACCCTAGTTTTCTATCTGTTGTGTTTTGTTTTTATTTTAACTAAGTCATTCAATCTTTCGGAACTGATTTTACTTGTATAAAAGTAGAGATGCTCTGTTGCCTGCCTGACAGCATTGGATTGTGAAAACTTCTTTTAAAAAAGTACAGTGTACTGCATACCCATATATGTTGCAGGTCAATTCACAATTGCTAGGCTCTAGAAATAACCTAAGTGTCTATAATAACTGAATGGATTAACAATATTCCTTCACTTATGCCATATTCCTAGTTTGACTTTAAGTTTGGATTTTTTTCTATTCTTCTCTACACATACTAGAATTTATATTGAACAGAACTGTGTCTATTTTATTCACAGGTTTAGTTCCTAGTACATAGCTTCCACAGAAGAAGCTAAATAATAATTGTGTCTGATGTCTGTAGCATTGACCTACAGTAACTTTTTTTAATAGTAACTTTTGACAGGCCCTTAGGAAGGGCTGAAGGCTTACACGAACCCAATGTTAGGCTCTTACGTTTTTCACTTATTCTTAGTTTTAAGTCTCATAAACCATGTACAGTCTGGCCTTTGTCCCATGGCTCAGGGATTGGACTGCTGTGGGAATTTATGTGGAGAGTTCCAGAGCATGTAAGTGAAAGAGGGGCAAGACTTCACTTGGGTGCACACAGAATATGTACAAGCCTCTCTCTAAATAGCAGTCCTTCAAGTATGGAGTGAAAATACCAGGATATTGAACTCTGTTGGATTCCCTATTCCAAAAGTGGTAGTGACAGTTAGAAATGATTACTTTTTTCCTATTTCTTAACATTGGTATATCACAAACTATGATATTAAACTCATATCACTGGGCTCTAGTCACTCATGCTTCATCCCAGCAATCTCCTGGACAATTATCCTTCTACTCATTGAAAGGCTAGTGTGACAGTCTGCAGTGGCTGGGTAGAATTTGAAGTAATCTTTAAATTTTGGCCATAGACTTGGATTAAAAGCTTGACAAAACACATAGAAGAAAAGACTACTGTCTTTTAAACATAAACCCTCTGAAAAATTATATGAGAAATCGATGTTTTAAATTAAATTTTTAGATGATAAAAGAAAATACTTAAAGATAAGATTGATAGCTTGTGTTCATGTGGGGGATGAGGTGGAAGAGAAAGTCTCAGTCATTGATAAAATAGCTTCATGCATAAATGTAACTTTTTACATTCAATTCAAGGTCCCAGCACAATAGAATCCAATGCCAATTGCCTAATGGAATATTCCCTGTTGAACGGATTTTATATGGGAAGGCAGAATAACCTACCCAGAAAATACTCACCCAGAACTCCAGGAAAAGAAGTTACTTCTTTCAGTAATGAAGCAGATGAGAGATTTGCCTGAGGCTGGTGGCATCTAGCAATGTCTGAGAAAGACACCACTTTGGTGCTGAATTCATCTGTGCAATGGAAGTCTTGGGTCACAGCTGTGGTACAGGAGAGGCTGTAGAAGCATGTAGTCCTTTCTTTCAGCTGAAGAGATTGCTGAGATCCATAAAGATCCAGGAAGAGCAAGTATCCCCCAGCTCCATCTCCTATTGCCCAGCCTACCCAACTCACCCTGAGAAAGAGCTGGTATGTCATCAGACTATCTCCTGATGTCAAACTGTTTGTGAACAAAGTTTGCCCTTGGGACATTGTCAAGCCTCTTTAATAGTGGAGAGAGATTTAAAAATTATCAGGAGAGAGCCTAGAGGCTCCATGGGCTTCAATTTGAAAGTTATAATCAACTGACTCTTTATACTCTGTCCTGAAGTCCTCAGTCCTCTTTATTTTTTTAATTTCTAATAATTTTATTCCCCTTGTAACTTAGTAAATCATATTACATTTTGTCCTTGTCACAGTCTGTGAAATTTGTAGGGCAGTTCCTGGGATCTTATTCTTTTTTAATTTGTTATTAATTTTAATGAGAAAGAACTAGAAATGAGGTAGTTTCAAAATGGGTAGTAGGACAGTTACAATAGTTAATACATTGCATATTGTTGTTTTCATAGTACTCAGAGTACAAGAGGCAGACATGTTATCTTGTCTAAACACTATTAGTACAAATCTTCCTTCCCTTTGAACTAAGAGAAAGTAGTCATTTATCTGTCCTATTTTGTATATACATATATGTCTTTCACTACAAAATGGTCCTTCATTTATATCCCTCTTTTTCTTTATCAGAGGTGGGTGTTCTATTGCTGTTAGAGTATTACCCACACTGAACCAAAGAAACTCATCTTCTCAAAACAGCCTGTCACTTTCCCATGAATCCTATAACTCATACCTTCCCTACCCCAACTGCAACCTTCCATACCTTCAACATTCATGCCATTTTCCTGCCACTTCAAGTGCAACCCTTGAAATTCCTTGGGGGAGAATGGTGGAGGATGAAGAAACAAAGACCAGAATCAGAATTCAGAAAGCTGAGGTCAGGCCCTCTCACTGATGGGAGAAAAAGGGCCACCCAACTACTTCAGCATTTATTCATACACTCAGTAGGGTAGTGTCAGGTGAACAACCTCTGCTTAGCAACTTGTTTGCCTGGCTCTCCTTGGGCATCCCATGTTCTCGGGGCTGGGGAAAAGTATTCACTTAGTTTGCCTTGGATATGCAGTATTCTTGGGGCTGGCCTTGCTCTAGCCCTTCATGTGTGATTGATCTCCAGTTTAGCTGTTCCCCACAAATTTCATATCTTACTTGAAGCATATATATCCTGCTCACCACAATCTAAATGGCTTCCTTCTCTGAATGCCTCATGGAACATTTATATATTCTCCTTTATATGGATTATTAATATAAGTAAACACTGATTTCTTTAATGGAAATATTGAATATTTGAGAGACCGCTGCAACCTTCCATCCACTACCACCCACCCGGGACACAGAACGTCCAGGCATGGATAAAAATGAGCTGGTGTAGAAGGCCAAACTGACAGAGCAGGCTGAGCGATATGATGACATGGCAGCCTGCACGAAGTCTCTAACTGAGCAAGGTGCTGAATTGTCTAATGAGGAGAGGAACCTTCTCTTTGTTGCTTATAAAAATGTTGTAGGAGCCCATAGGTTGTCTTGGAGGGTTGTCTTAAGAATCAAGAAAAAGACGGAAGGTGCTGAGTAAGAGCAGCAGACTGCTCCAGAATACAGGGAGAAAATTGAGACTGAGCTCAGGGATATCTGCAACAATGTTCTGTCTCTTCTGGAAAAGTTCTTGATCCCCAGCACTGCACAAGCAGAGAGCTAAGTCTTTTATTGGAAAATGAAGGGAGACTACTACTGTTACTTGGCCGAGGTTGCTGCTGGTGATGATAAGAAAGGGATTGTGGATCAGTCACAACAAGTGTACCAAGAAGCTTTTGCAGTCAGCAAAAAGGAAATGCAACCAACGCACCCTATCAGATTGGGTCTGGCCCTTAACTTCTCTGTGTTCTATTATGAGATCCTGAACTCTCCAGTGAAAGCCTGTTCTATGGCAAAGACAACTCTTGATGAAGCCATTGCTGAACTTGATACACTAAGTGAAGAGTCATACATGGACAGCACGCTGATGATGCAATTACTGAGAGACAACTTGACATGGTGGACATTGAAAGCCCAAGGAGATGAAGCTGGAGCAGAAGGAGGAGAATATTAACTGGGCTTCCAACTTTTGTCTGCTTCATTCTAAAATCTACACAGTAGACCATTTGTCATTCATGCTGTCCCACAAACAGTTTTTTGTTTATGGTTTATGACAGGTTTATGTTAGTTCTATTTGAACTTCTATATTTCCCATGTGGTTTTATGTTTAATATTAGGGGAGTAGAGCCAGTTAATATTTAGGGAGTTACCTGTTTTCATCTTGAGATGGCCAATATGGGGAAGTGGAATTTTTATACAAGTTACCATTTTTCTGCATAGTACTTCTGGTACATTGTGGCTTCATAAGGGCCAGTGTTAAAACTGCATCCATGGGCCGGGGAGATGGCTCAGTGGAATAAGTGCTTCCCTGGCAAGCGCAAGGGCCTGAGTTCAATCCCCAGTTCTGAAAAAAAAAAAAAAAAAAAAAAAACAACAACAACAACAACAAAAACTGCATCCATGTCTAAACAAAGACAACTGCCTATGTATGCCTATGTATTGGTTTGTCCTGGCAGGGGAATAAAAGGGATCAGCGGTTCCAGACACAGGTGTACTTACTGTGGGTACTTTAAGGATTGAAGCATCTCTGAGGCTGAGGTAAAGACAGACACCCCACGGGTCCTCCAGGTGTGGAGCCCATGTGCAGGGAGTGAGCAGTCTCAGCATGCACATCTGTGCCTGCAGCTGCAGGGATGTCCTTCAGACGAAGTTGTCACCCAATTACTCTGGATAAGGGCAGAAACAATTCACATTCCATTATTTGTAAAGTTACCTGCTGTTTGAAAATTATTTTTGCTGCATATTTTATTTGTATTTTAATGTTTTAGGCAACCTAAGAACAAATGTAAAAGTAAAGATGCAGTAAAAATGACTTGCTTGGTATTCATTATTCATGTATATGAAGCATAGCAGTAAACAAACAAAAACCCATGTATCTAACTTTGTTAGGGTTTTTTTTTATTTCATGATTTCTGTTTTTGATACTTGCTTAACATGCATGTGCTATAAAAATAGTTCATAGGGAAATAACTTGAGATGATGGCTAGCTTTGTTTAATGTCTTAAGAAATTTTCATGAATAATCTAAGCATAGTTGTTACAAACATATGTATTTAGTTCATGCAAGTGGAATAAAAGTTTTATGAATGGACTTTTCAACTACTTTCTCTACAGCTTTTCATGTGAATTAGCCTTTTGATGTCAAAACTTTTCTGAAGGAAATTGTATTTCTTAGAAATTTCTTATTCCCTCTTGGCAGCTAATGGGCTTTTTCCAAGTTTAAAGACAAAGTTTATCATAACAAAGATACTAGTAATATGACTACCATTATCAACCATGTCCCATATCTCCCTACTTCCCCCCCCCAAATAATTGATATGAAAAAATATTTTATGATGGAGAGGGAGATTGGAAAAAATTAATGTGTTCCATTTAAAATTTTGATATAGGGCATTTTCTAACTTAGTAAGCCACAATGTTCTTGGCCCACCATGACATTGGGTAACATTAACTGTAAGTTTTGTGCTTCCATATTACCTTTGGTTTTTAAGAATTTTTTGATGTTCTTTATAGCTTGCCTTCAATTTTGATCCTTTATTCTTTGTCGGGTGCACAGGATGACTTTTTTAGCTTTCTGTCTTGTCACCAGCCAGTCCCATTTAGTGGCCACGTGCTTGGGAAAATGCCGCATGATCCTTCTGGCTCCACTCGATGTCTAAGATGCCTGCTTCCTCTGCTTGCATCCCTTGAGCTGCTTCTTCCGTCCTCTTCGCTGCGGCACGTCTCTCCTTAGCTGATGAGCGCCTGTTTATCTCTCTGTACCCCGTCCTGTCCTGAACAGTCTGTTGTTGTCTGCTTTTAAAATCATTTTCTCTTTCTGTTTTCTCTAAATAATGATGGGGCTAAGTAATACTCAAAGCTCACCCTGCATAATACTTCCTCAGTACTTTACAGACAACACCAAACAAAATTGCCATTTTAAAAGAGGTGTATTTTTTTCCTTTTAGAATGTAAGCTCCTCAAGAGCAGGGACAGTGTTTTCTGTATGTTCTATTGTGCCTTTTACACTGTAAATGCTCAATAAATATTGATGATGGGAGGCAGTGAGTCTTCATGACAAGGGTGAGAAACTGAAATCCCCCCAATTTGTTTGAATATTTTACCATTTTTCTCACATGTTATAATAAATGTATTTTATTGCTTATTTCTTAATAGCTGTTTTTATTCCCAATAAAAATTAAAAGTGCACATACTTCAAAATTATTTATGTAGCGTCATGGGAAATAAAAAGTGAACGATGAAAAAATTTTTTAAACTATTTTTATTTTTTATTTTTTTGGCAGAATCAGAGATTGAACTCAGGCCCTTGTGCTTGCCAGGGAAGTGCTTATTCCGCTGAGCCATCTCCCTGGCCCCCCACGATGAAAATTTTATGTATCTACTTGAGTGATCATAATGTGCTGTACAGGAGACAGTTCTGCCACTCATAGCACTGTGATCTCCAGAAGCACTCTTGACACAGTTGAGCTTCAGCTTTCCCGACAGTAAGGTGGTATAAATATAACCTGCCCTTTACCATTGTTGTGAACTGGCTGCTGTGTGGTAAACATTCCTTCAATGGAATTAGTGGGATTTCAATAAAAGCATTTATGCAGTGACTTCTTTCTGCATGAAGCAGTTGCAAAAGTAAGATTTCTAAACTATGAGTCCAATGCTGAAAACTAAAACTTGACCCAGGTCTATCACCATGCACTAAGCTAAAGTCAAAATGGATTAAAGATCTAAACATTAAAGCAGAGACACTAAATCTCCTGGAAGGGAAAGTAGAAGGAAATCTTGAAGACATAGGGATAGGGAAACAGCTCGTGAACAAAAATCATACTGCAGGGGAAATACTTGAAGGAATTAACAACTGGGACCTCCCCTTATTGAGAAGTTTTTTCATGTCAAAAGAAATTACCAACAGAGTAAAAGACAATCCATAAATTTGGAAAAAGTCCTAACTAATAAGTACTCAGACAAAGGTCTTCTCTCTAGAATTTATAAAGAACTAAAACACATTAGGGCCCCAAAATTTAAAGATCCAATCCAGAAATGGGCATCTTAGATGAACACACACTTCTCGAGGAAGAAATACTAGAAGCTAATAAATATATGAAAAAATGCTGCACATCGCTAGCCATTCATGAAATGCAAATTAAAACAACACTGAGCTACAATCTCACCCCAGAAAGAATGGCTATCATAAAGAAATCACCCAACAACAAATGTTGGAGAGGCTGTGTGGAAAACCGTTTTCCACTGCTGGTGGGAAAGTAGACTGGTGCAACCACTATGGAAATCAGTGTGGAGACTTCTTAAAAAAAAAAAACTAGGACTGGAAATCCCGTTCAATCCAGCTATCCCCCTTCTGGGAATTTTTTCAAAAGAATTAAAAACATCATATCTTATTGATATATGTGCACCTATGTTTATAGCAGCACAATTTGTGATAGCCAAATCTTGGAAACAACCAAAATGCCCATCACCTGAGGAATAGATGAAAAAATGTTTTATACAATGGAGCTATAAAGAAAAATAAAGCCTTCATATGTAAGTAGGTGTAACCTGAAGATATACTCATAAGTGAAATAAACTGGACCCACATGTGTAAATATCACATAGCCTCCCTAGTGTAAGAACTCAAAAGAAGAAATAAAAATTGAAAGGTATAACACAGTTAAATGGAAAGCTAGAAATTAAAGATTGAACAATGAAGAGAGAGCAAGGAGAAAAGTTAGGAAATATGGTAGGGGCAAAACCACACCTTTATATACACAAGATGGTTAAGGCAATGGTCCTAAGAATCTCCATCAGGTTTTTGAAACTAGCAGTTAATTGGTAGAATCCTCACCCTGACTAACTCTATATGCTGATATCTGTGAACTAAGCAACTACACTGAGGATAGCAATGTGTAATACTAAAACCATGCTTGGAATATCTATCATTCTGGTCTTCTAAATGTGTACTGCTTCTAATGTCAAATCAATTATTGCTATACTTTCTCTCAAGTAAATGTTTGTTTTTAAAAAAAGGTAATAAAAGAAAAAAAAAAAAAAAAAAAAAAAAAAAGCCATAGAATTGTCCCACTACAATGGTGAATATCGTTAGATTTCTAATTTTCTGTGTAAAAATGTGTAATTATTTTTTCACATTGTATAGGGATTTAAAGTTTAGAATACTAATGAGTGTTGGAAAAATACCTGTTCCATATTATGTCTAAGGTGCTTGATATTCAGAGAGACAGTGATGTTAAGCTCAACTGCCTCTGTTATAGGGTAATAATGTCACTAAGCTTCTCTTCTGAATGTTAACAGCTTAAATTTGCAGACCAAAAAGTTGAGAAAAAGAAGGGCTACAAGGATAAGAAATATTTTGGCACTAGCCCTGCAAGGTCAGTGAGGACTCAGGACATAAGAGAACCTGTAACATCCTGTAACTCAGTGGTGTCCCAAATTTTCTGTTCAAGGAGACTATGGGGCTACAGAAGAAAGTGATCAACAATGTGCCTAAGGAGAGTCACCTAGAGAGAAAACATTCTTTCAGCCTTTTACAGAGAGCAAAATGGTCAAGAAATGGCAGTGATTCATCCAGATGGCTGACACTGACAAAAGACCTACAGACTATTGAACATGGTTTCAAGGTAAATCCTAAGGAGATTTGTCTGACCTTGTCAGATACAAAAGTTACATTCTTAGTTATGTGAGTCTTGCTTTAAGTTGGTCTTAACCATTCAGCAGAAAAGTATAACTACAAGGTATAAAAAGTAAAACCATATTAATATGCTGAGCTGTAAAAGGCTAAAGTCAACAACTCTGACATTTCCAGTTTCTGCTGATAACCCACTATTATTATGGACTATTGAACTATATTGGGTTATTTTGCTGAATTCAAGCACCTACAATATTTGAATGGCAATGGAACTTCCATCTCTGACAAAACAAAAAAAAAAATGGGGATATAAATGAAGGACCATTTTGTATTGAATATATCTATCTATCTATAGATATAGATATAGATATAGATATAGATATAGATATAGATATAGATATAGATATATCTGTATATACAAAATAGTTAGGATAGATGCACAGCTACTTTCTCTTAGTTCAATGAGAAGAAAGATCTGTACTAATAGTGTTTAGACAAGAATATGTGTGCATCTTGTACTCTGGATAACTAGTACAAAGACAACAATATGCAATGTATTAATTATTGTAACTGTCCTCCTAACCTGTTTTTGAAACTGTCTCATTTTATCTCTTCCTTATTAAAGTTAATAAAAAATAAAATAAAATATGAGTCCAAAGAAATCCACGTCAAAAGAAGATATAGAAATAACTTAAAAGAAAGGGTCAGCCAAATAGCTCAGTGGATTAAAGTGCCTGCAAACAGGTGCAGGGGCCATGGGTTTGATCCCTGGACCTGCCATGCTGGCCCCGCCTCTGGACACGCTGAGAGGCAATTGAGACTGGGCGTGGTGGTGCACGCTTGTAATCCCAGCTCTTGGGAGGCTGTAAACAGGCAGATCACTATGAGTCTGATTTAGTAGAAAAAAAAAGAAAGAAGAATTTCTAGCAGATTTCCTGGAGTGCTTTAGCTAAGCAGGTTGTGATTAAATTCCAACTAGCCCCACTGTTCATTCTGTTCTTCAATTTTATGGCTTGTTTTCTCTCTGTTTGTTTGTTTATTTGTTTGTGTTTTGTCTTTTTGAGACAGGGTCTCGCTGTGCAGTTCATGCTTGAGTTCACTTTGTAGCCCAGGCTGGTTTCACACTCACAACAATCCTCCTACTTCAGCCTCCCAAGTGCTGGGATTACAGTCATTTACCACCACACCTGGCTAGTCTCTGTGGCTATTATGGCTAACTAAATGAACGAGGGTGAGGAGTCGTTTAAGTGACTTTCAAAATGGAGCTCAAAAATGTAGTAATACTGCAAAAATGTCAGTTTCCTACTTCTAATTTGTTGTCATAGGGACAGTTTGAAGCCATTTATAAGATTTATACTATTTTTGCAGCATTTGCCTGACTCTAAAATTATCTCAGGGGCCAGGGAGATGGCTCAGTGGAATAAGCGATTGCCTGGCAAGCACAGGGGCCTGAGTTCAATCCCTGGTTCCACCCAAATAAATAAATTAATTAATTAAAAAATAAATAAAATTATCTCAAATGAAAAGTTTACGATAAAACTAATATGTAAAATGATTTGTGTAAGCAGCATAGTTAGATGTTGGAACTGTTTTTTATCCTTTGTGATAATCTCTGCCTTTTCATTGCTTACTAACAAGATTTCAATGTGCTTATTGATTTAAAGTTTGTGGTGGTCAGATTCTTGCAGAGGTAACCCTAAGAAGTGACACCTGTGAGGAAAAGGTCCCCATGTTATTATGATTCCCCCTAGCCTCACATTCCACTTCTGCCTCCATGATTTTCTCTAAAACTTTCTTCCTGAATGTCTATACCTAAGTACGTTATTGCATTATTCTTCCTAAGATTATTTCTGTCTTATATGTTCTGTGTTCATGAACTGCTATCTAATTATCAATTAAACATCAACCAAGTCTTCTACTGAGGTGAAGGACAGAATCACACTAAAGGTATCACATTTACCTAAGATACAGTGAAGAGGATAACTGTCTCTAGGCCTCAGTCTTGGAGAAATCTTGTCACCTACAGATGGTGTGACTCCATTCAGAGGGAAGGAAGTGTGTGTATTGGCAAGTATCTATTCTGTTGATCTTGTGGAGAAACATGGAGAAGCCGCTTCCTCCCTGTCTTCATCATGGATTCTTCTTGGACCTTTTTCCTCCTCACAGCCACATTGATATTTGTTGTATTCTCATTCTATCAGGATACTATGTCATTAGATTGTGGTTTGTAATGATCATGAAGGGTGTGCTTGAGAACTTGCTGTAGACATCATAGAAATTATTATTTTATTTGTCTTGAGACAGGCTCTCACTATGTAGCGCAGGCTGACATTAAACTTGCTTATGTAGCTCAGGCTGGCCTTGAACTGGTGATCCTCCTGTCTCAGCCTCCTGAATGCTGGGATTATAGGTGTGCTACACGTGTCCAGTTTGGAAGTTAAAATTGATAAAACTTTAATTAAGAAGGAAGAAAAATGGGGGAGGGACTTCATCTTGAGAGCGAGAGAGGAAGAGCTGAAGGGGCATAGTGCTGGCAGAGAAAATCATACTGGCTGCTTAATAAAAGAATAGGGCTAGCTTTTAAAGATGTCATTGGGATGTGCTAGAGTCTAGTAATTTTCCATGGGGTCATGAATATGATGTCTTAAGGATATTTTTCTTTGGTTTTATGTAATTTCCTCCTAGTACATTATAGGACACATTATTCCCCACACACCTGGAGACCCAGGAATAGCTCATTTCAACACACTATGAGTGAAGTGTTGTGGTTGGTGTCTAGGTGTCCCCCCAAGCCTCATGTAGTCATGGGGTGGCTTCTGCAGTTTGTGATTGATTATTGTGGGTGTGGATGCTGCACTTACCTCTGGGCAGGTAATTTGCATTTCAATATAAGGAGGAAAGAGAAGTTAGCTGCTTGAGCTGCTGCTACTCTCCTCCCTTGTTCTTGCTCTTTGCCACCTCCATGAAAAGTTGCTTTCTGCTATGTGCTGCTCTGCCTAGGACCCAGCTGAAGATGGACTGAAACCTCCGGTAACTGCAAGCTAAATAAACCATTTCCTTCCTTCAGTTTGGGTGTCGAGTATTTGTCCCAGTAACTGAGACAGGAGGATGGGGAAAAAAAACCCCAAAAAACATGTCTTCTCTTACAATGAGTAAAAGAAAATAGGTTAAGGCCTAAGAATTCCTCCTCTCTTTTTTTATAAAGGTCCTATGCTATTTCAGTGTTTCCTCTTAATCTACATCACAAAGGAAAACCATATTCCAGATTAGTAATAGCAATATCCTTGACGGGTAGCTTAATTCATGATGCCCTATTCAAACTGTGTAAAAGAAGATGGAACTCTTAGAGATTCCCACTTTAGTTTATTTCTTTGTATGGTGGACAAAATACCTAAAACTTTATACTAATTTCTACTTTGCAGTCTTTACATAGTAAACTTATTCTGTACTCACAGTGACCCACTTTTTTATAAGTAAAATGTTCAGGAAGACACATACATATCAGTGATTCTCACGCATGTACGTCCAAGTCACCAGGAGGCCTTGTTAAAGCACAGGTTTCCACTCCTCACTCCACCCTCTCTGGTGAATAGGTTTCATTTGGGGCTCAAGAATTTTCTCTTATCAGGTTCTCAGGAGATGCTGGTACTGCTGGGTGGGGACTCCTGAGACTCTGTTCTTTCTGGGGACACTCCAAGAATCACTGCCTCAGCTTTGAGTTTTCTATAGTGCTCATTAAAATTTCCATGATGGAGTAGACCCTCAAGGAGCACTAAAGTGTTTCCTTAGTGAAATACTTAATTGGAAGATTATTAAAGAATTATGATAATGATTTTACAGTGTTAAATAGAAAGCCATGAAGACCTGCAGATAATAAGTGTTATCCTTTCAGGTGCCTCTTCCTTCATCTCACAGTGTAAGCTGGCAGCAGTCTGAATGAGCGGAAACATCCAGATACTTACAGGCAAGAGCATTTTGTACAGATGCTCAACTTCATGTACATGCATAATGTATATTCCTGCACACACTTGCATAGGACACACACAAAGAGCATGGGGACATGGTTATCACTGTTGGCTAGAGAAAAATCAGATGGAATTAAGTATAGTTTAATAGGTTAACTTTTTTTTTTTTTTTTTTTTTTGTGGCACTGGGAATTGAACTCAGGCCCTTGAGCTTGCCAGGGAAGCGCTTATTCCACTGAGCCATCTCCCTGGCCCCTATATTAATGTATAAAGCTTTTTAATCATTAACTATTTTCCCAATGTTTAGAGATATTTCTAATAAAAGAAAAAGAAATAATGAAACGCCATTTTAGGCCAATAATGTTTATAATTTAAAAATAATACTACTGAAATTTGTTTCTGGCCTGAAGAGAAGTTTCACTTTTGGCTTACAATCTCACATTAGTAAGCAGAAATTCAGAAGTGCTTAAAGCTTAAAACTTAAATGGCATTTGGGTACAAGAAACTCATGAACCCCAAAGATGGCTCCAACTTCTGGTGATCCTCCTGACTCATCCTCGAAATGTTGTGATTACAAGCACGTGTCAACAAACATTTCTAGTGGCTACATTTATTGTAATTGGATTTGGACCCAGGACATTGCATTAGATATTTTTCAGTATATTTTATTTATTTATCTTTGTGAGTCAGGGCTTCACTGTGCACTCCAGAAGTTGGAGCCATCTTTGAGGTTCATGAGTTCAAGGCCTGCCTAACTCCTAGTTGGCTCCATTTAAAAGAAGAAACCAAAACCGTAAACTAGAAAAAGATTAAGTTAAATTAGCTGCTGATAGTAAGGTTGATGGAGGATGCTCATAATCACAGAGCTTGAAAGCCTGAGGAGACATCGTTCTGAGTTTGAGATCTTCTGGTCAACATTGAATTATAAGCCAACCTAAAGCATGTATTGAGATCTTCTCTTCAACACTGTAAAAGTAAATAATATGTAAATTTTACTACAGAAATCAAACTATCTTACAAGACTGAAATTCTGAATTTTAAGGCATAATTGAATCTTCTCGTCTACTCATTTGCATCTACATGGAAAGCAATGTGGATGGCATCATGGGATGCAGGTCACTGGGGAGCCTGGCTGAGGGCAGTTGGGGCATCTGGCTTGGGCACATGGAGACACACCAGGGTTGGAGTGGTGGGCTGGGGCCTCATCTCCCAGGCATCCAGGCAGTGACGCTGTCTCTAGGACCCTGGATGGCTCCTCCAAGCCTTTTATTGTCTCCTGATCCTGTCTCTTCTTCAGATAGTGCTTTCCAGTCAGTGCTAATTTTGAGCCTCCACCCAGGTAATCCTGACTGCTTCTCAGATTACTCTGTCTTAACAGAGAAATAGGACGAGAAGTCCCTTTTGAAAGTTAGGCTGTAAGAAGGGATTGGAAATGCTGCACTCATTTGCTGATGGACTGCACACAACTGTAGAGATTCCCTCACATGTGACCATAACAGATCTGTGTGTGAGATGGGGCATGGTGTTATCCACTCCTGACCCTGGCAGAAAAATAACAATTCTTGGAGGATGATAGGGATTAGGGGGTCTTTGGTCACATAAACATCTTCTAAATTTTCCAGACTAACAACTGTGTGAACTCAGCTATATCATCCACAGGGAAGCACAGCAGTGATCTCCACATATGGTGATACCTGAGGTG
>NW_004524605.1:0-1496 GCF_000260255.1 Octodon degus | reverse complement strand
GCACAGAGCTGGCCACCTAGACTGGGAATGGTGGCACATGCCTGTCATCCCAGTGCAGAGAGGCTGAGGAAAGGAGGAGCACTACAAGTGCCTCGTACAGCAACTCTTGAGTCTTTTGTCAGTGTCAGCAGTCTGGATGAGTCACGGTCATGGCTTGACTGAGTTGCTTTCTGTGAAAGCTTGAGAGATTGTTTTTTAGGTGGTTCTCTTTAGGCCCATGGATTACTTTCCTCTTTGTCTCATAATCTTGTGATCAGAAAATCAGGGAGTCAACTGAGGTTGAGGATTTCACAGCTGAGATTCTCATGTCCTCGGTCTGCACTGAACTCAGAAGGTTTGGGGCAAAATATTGGCTATCCTCTTAGTCCACTCATCTGTACTTTGGTCTCCAAACCTTAGTTTTTATGCATCCAGCAGAGTAGTTTAATGATATTAAACAGTAGGGGAGGCAGTAAGCCTAACAGTACTATCATATCTTACAACTAAGGTTCACATTATCTATCTTATTTCATCTCATCATACTATCGTATCATTACTATCTAATCTGAAGAAGAAACACTTTACCTAAAGAAAAAAGCTGTTATTTTCTGACAACATCAATATTCTAATATTTAAATCCTTACAGAATGTTAACAAGAACAATTTTATTTTTATACGTAAATTAAAGCCAACCTGGGCTGGTGAGATGGCTCAGTGGTTTAAAGCTACTTAGAACAAGCTTAGCAAAGCACAGAGACCACAGTTCGATCCCCCAGCACCACATGCTAGCCAGCCCTGCCCCTAGGTGGGCTGAGCTGGCCACACACACACACACACACACACACACACACTAAATAAATAAACTTAAAAAAAATAAATGTTAAAAAAAAATTAAAGCCAACCTAGGGGCCAGGGAGATGGCTCAGTAGAATAAACACTTGCCTGTCAAGTGCAAGGGTCTGAGTTCAATCCCCGGTTCTGCCAAAAAAAAAATAAATAAATAAATAAAAATTAAAAAAAAAAAGCCAACCTAACACTCCACATGACAGTCATGATTCCATTTTGTGACATACTTATTCATTTTGACATAACATAGCCCTTTTAAGTAATATATTTAGCAAATACATAAGGAACTTTCATCTAATTTTGTCATCCTGTAATAGGATATACATTACAAAGTTTTGTTAAAGGCACAGACCACCTGATAGTGCAGTGGAGTAAAGCACCTGAGTCAGGAAGAGGTGGGATGAGGAGCCAGGCTGGATGTTGCTGGCTGGATCCAGTCTGGAGATCGCAGCAGGGACATTCCAGGGTGTGTGAGGTTCCACCTCAGATCTAAAGCATCACTCAAACGTTAGATCTTATCTCAGGCAGGCCATGCACATTGCTGTTTCTGAACATCCATCTCTGTGTCCTGCAGAGCTGACTTTTAGCACCCTCCTAGCTCAGCTCCCAGCTCGGCCTCCTCTTTGCACTAACCCTAACCCTAAGTCCTCAAACCAGTCCCTTCCTGATGA
>NW_004524604.1:20813605-20814481 GCF_000260255.1 Octodon degus | reverse complement strand
TATAATACAACAATAAATAGGTAGCAAAGAGAAACCAGCCATTTGGAAACAGGAAGAAAGTCTCTCCCATTAACTATCAGATCAAAATCAATAGATAAATTGCAATTGTCAAGTATCATTTTAAAATAACATTAGAAATTAAAACACAGGTACATTCAAAATTGTGCTGAGAGGAAAATTAATATTCTCAATCTATACAGAGTGTAAACACAAAGCATTTAGCACAGAAAATTAAAAAGGAAGTAAAACAGATTATGAAATATTTTCAAGAAAAGAATAAATCTTCAAGAAAAGTATAAAGTAAATATAATGAGCTAATAATCAACAAACAATAAATAAAATATATGAGTGGATTTTTTGAGAAATAAATCAACTCAATGAATATATCTTTAAATTACCCGGGTCAAGATTAAGACTAAGAGTACAACCTTACAAAATCAAGAATAAGTAAAGGAAAAACACAGAGATGGAGGAAATGTAAAGACACATAGTACACTGTTTCACCCAAAAATATGCTTATATCTTTGAAAATCTTAATGAAGCATATGATTTCTAAAAGTAAACTATAAAAGTCGCAAACTGGCAAAATAAGAGAGACAAGACTACGGCAGACACTAAGAATTTTGTCGAAAGTTCCCCTTGTCATCTCCCATCCATTCAAAGTACCACAGGTAGAAGCTTTTGCAAATGAATTCTAGTCAATATTTAAGAGGCAGATAAAGGTGCTGGTGAGATGGCTCAGCGGTCTAAAGCACTTACTTAGAACAAGCTTAGCAAAGCCCAGGGACCACGGTTCAGTCCCCCAGAACCACATGCCAGCCAGCCCGCCCCTTGTTGGGCTGAGCTGGCCACAGACAGACACACACAGACACACAC
>NW_004524604.1:20791761-20811620 GCF_000260255.1 Octodon degus | reverse complement strand
AGAGTCACATGGGGAGAAAACACTCTCTCAAGCTTTCACAGAGAGCATATTGGCCAAGCAATGGCCGTTACTCATCCACATGGCTGACACTGACAAAGGTTCTACAATCTGAGGTACAGGATCTTAGGATAAATCCTGACGGGATTTCACTGACCTTTTCAGACGAAAATGCTACAACTCTTGTTGCATAGGTCCTGCTTTACCTTGGTCTTAGCCATCCAGTAGAAAAGTATGAAGATGAAATATGGGACGTAAAGCCATGCTGTTATGCTGAGCTGTGGGGGACTCGTTCAATAATTTCTGACATTGCCAGTTAAAGAGCGATCCCAATGGTATTATGGTCTCCTGGACCCTTTTGGAATGTTTTGCTAAGTTTACACACCTATAATGTTCAATAATGGAACTTAGAAAAAATAGGGTATACAGATGAATGTCCATTTTGTATCTGTGTTTTCATGGTGGTTAGGATAGATATATAGTTGCATTCTCTTAATGAATAGAATGATTTGTTCTAATGGTTTTTGTAAATAGGATCTCAAGTCCGCATCTTGTACAGCAATTAACCACTAAGAAGAATATATGCAGTGTGTTATTTATTAAAACTGTACTTCAAATTTGTTTTGATACTCTCTCATTGCTATCTGTTTATCAATATAATTTTAAAAAAGAAGAGGCAGATAAAATTAATATCTTTAAAACTATCTCCTCAAAAATGCCCAAAGAAAAGGGAGAATAAAATAATGGACTCACATTTTAAAGAAAAATTGTGGGCCGGAAAGTTTTCTCGGTGGAATAAGTGCTTCCCTCGCAAGTGCAAGGGCCTGAATTCAATCCCCATTTCCACCAAAAAAAAAAAAAAATCGTGGGATGGGGGACACTGTTGCGGCCAAAACATGAGCTACCTCATACTCATACCTACCACTGTGGTTGTCTGCTCCAACAGTGTTGGGTCACAGAACAACACTTGAAAGACCAAAAATTTACAGTTTGTTCTTTATCACAATAATGTTACATTAGAAATTTATAGCTATATAGCTAGAAAAACATTGATCATTGTATTCTTTTTTTTTTTAAGGAAAGGTCTATAGGGCCTATAGGGTCTCACTACATAGACTGGACTCATTGTGATCCCCCTGGATTCACCCTGCCAAGTGCTAGGATTATAGGCACAGGCCACCATGTCCATCTCCATCACCATCTCAGTGTGCCCCAGGGATGGGGCTGGCACAGCACGTCGGGGATCAAACCTTGCCGCTGCATCTGCCTAAGCAGGCACTTTAATCTACTGAGCTATTTGGCCAACCCTTGAACACTGTATTGTGATACATTGCTAATAACTTGAGTCAAAAGAGAAATTACAAGATAGAAATATTAATAGTAATAATAATACATGGACATTAATGGAATACAGCTAAAAAGTGATGATCAAGAAATACACAGTTTCACATGTCCACATCATAAATGAAGAAAGATTTAAAATGAAAAATCTAAGCTTTCGCTGTATCAAGCTAGGAAACAAAAAGCAAACTATGTTAGTTTATTATGTGTCAAAGTAGAAGAAAAGATACAATAAAAATAAGAATGGAAACTAAAAAGTAGAAAACAAATTTTTAAATGAGTTAATCTTTGAAAACTAAATTTAAAACCCTCACTAAGAACTTCCTTAAAAATGAATTGTTTTTTGAAAATAATAATAAATTTTAAATTCCTACTAAGAAAAAAGTACAAGTTTCCAATATTAGACATCAAAGTACAAGTATCATTATAAATCTTGTAAACATTAAAAAAGCAGACTATTATAAATAACTACGTCATTATGTTCAACAAATTAGAAAAAATTGATGTTTTTAGAAATACAACCTGGAATAACTGGCAAGAGTCAATATAAAATGTGAGTAGCTTCATAACCACTGAAGACACTGATTTGTAATTCTAAAATAAATTCCTCTAAAGAAAACTCAAATGATCTTACTAGTGAATTTAAAAAATAAAGAAATGTTGGGCCTGGGGAGTTAGCTCAACACTATAAACACCTACCTGGCCAAGTGCAAGGTCCTGAGTTTATTTCTCAGTAACAAAAAAAAAAGGTATCATCTGATTGTCTCAGTAAAAACTGAAAATTATTTGACAAAATTTAATTCATATTTTAAAACTAGGTACAAAAAAAATCTTAAAAGTAATATACGAAAAGCAAGGCATAATTATCTATTTCTGTTCAACATTGCACTGGAAGTCCTAACCTATAAAATAAGGACTAAGAATATGTATTAATAGAAGTGTAAAAGGAGAAGTAAAATGTTCATACATAGATATGACTGTGTACAGCACCCTATAATGAAGTTATTACATAAATAAGTGAATTTAGCAACACCATAGCATACAAATTCAATATACAAAAATCAAATATAGTAGCAAATAATTGAAAACTTAAAGAAAATTTTCAATTGCAACATACTCAACACACATACTTTAGTAATAAATTTAACACAAGATGTACAATGTCAGTGTCATTTTAGTGGCTTCATTATTCTAAGGAAAGTACAGTGGTCCCTGGCTTCAAAGCTTCATTTGTTGCACGGTTCTGGAAAACATGGCCACATTTATGTTCATGCAGAAAAGATGGCCAAAGTAGTATCAGTCACCCAATGCAGAACACACAAACAGAAAGAAAAACAATTGCCACACGCTTTTGTTTATGAATCAAGTTGTTCGTTTGTGAGCAGAGGTGCCACTGTAAACGGACCTAGAAGTAACATGGATCAAGTACTAGAATTTAAATGCCTAGGCAAGGTTGGTACAAATAACCACAAATGAAAAGGAAGTGATTACCAGAATATTTTGATTCTGGGGAATTTCAGTAATAACTAATTGACCATGGCAAAAAAATAGGTTGACAGCATGATAAAAAAAATTGTTATGTCTTCATAAATGGAAACACTCTAATGTGGTAAGCAGCCATACCCTTTGCCAGTTCCTAAACTCAAAGCACCTTGAATGCAATGTCTGGCCTCTTTCAGAAGGTTGCTGTCACATAGCCATTGCCATATAAATCTTCCCACAAAATTTGCCCCAAAAGACTTATGATCGTTTATTAGGGAAGCTATGCACCAAGGCCAAAATACGTGGAACATTAGGAATTACTTGACATTGGCTCTAAATTGAGGTTAGTAATTCAAACATTGTGGTGTGTTATTTAATACTTATGGAGACCTAGTAATAGTTTCGTCTTGAAAGAATGTCACAGTATTTCCATTAGATTTTCTGCAAACTTACCCTGTGGTCATTTGCTATGCCTGAGTGTACAATTAGCAGAGTTATATTCCACAACTGTAGAATCCCCACACTGACTCCTTGGACTGCATAGTGGTGACCAATATGGTAGAAAGACCAAGTGGAGTTCCTAGGACTCCTCTTTCTGCCAGAATAATTCATGCAAAAGAAACACTGTATCACATTGGAAATCAGTGATTCAAACACTATTAATGCAGAAATGTAATTTCTATAATATACTCAAATTAGCTCATTTGTTTGACCCATAAGAAGACAAGTAGATATGAGAGTATATGGAGTTTTTACAAACTTGATCAGATGATGTAATATACCAAATATACTAAGTTTTTAATGGAGCAAATCAATATAGTCTTTGCACCTGTAGGCAAGCGATTATTAATCTAATTATTAATCTAGTTCTCTCTCTCTCTCTCTCTCTCTCTCTCTCTCTCTCTCTCTCTCTCTCTCCCCTCTCCCTCCCTAAAGAAGTCCTTTTCCTTTGCTCTCTTGTTAGAACACAATACACCTTCTCTCCCTTCCTTCATGGCTGTACTAACTCTCTTGCTTTCTGTCATAATCTAGCCACAGGGACTTAATTATCTCAGCATTCTACAAAACATTCCATTGATCCATTACACAAGTAACATTCAGGCTGACTGGACAGGGTGAAAGGAAGTAGAAAATACCCACTGCCACGAAGGGTAGTAGATAA
Organism: Octodon degus; assembly: GCF_000260255.1. NCBI lineage: Eukaryota > Metazoa > Chordata > Mammalia > Rodentia > Octodontidae > Octodon > Octodon degus. Next base: position 20,807,638 of record NW_004524604.1, on the reverse strand, counting down.
TAAATAAATGCCACGAAGACCAAGAAATATACTCGCTAACTCATACCTTTGTATGAGACTTTACTGGGATATTCCCTCCAAAATAAAAGTTTCTTTACCTTGTACTGTGCTCCAGAAAGGAAAAGATCTGATGGCAGTATGTAGATTTGAGCAGCATGCTGTTCTGAACTATTTACTGAGTAGCTCATATGATATAAGCCCCCATCCCCAGTTTTATGTGGAATAAGAGGCAAATTAAGTCTTTTCACAGGTCCAGTGAAGTTCAAATTGTTCTGCCAACTGGATCGTGTGGCCCAGCAAGTGCAGTGCTACCCAAGTCACCTGAGGTAAATGTGAACACCGAAGGAAGCCCCGACTCTATCCTGAGGGACAGAACAAGATCCTAGGGCTTGGGAGCAAGTCCATGGCCACTTTGTGAAGTTAACCATTAAGCTTCTTGAGAAACAACTTCTGGCTGGTAGTCTAGAAGAGAATGAATACCTGACTCAAACAACAAATGACCGGACTGGAGCTATTATTTATAAACATGACAACGTCTGATCCCACAGAGCCATAAGACCAGGCAGCTCCACTTATAGTGAAATGCTTTATGCAAAAGTTAGTTTTACAAAATTCTGTGGGCAAAAGCAAATCACATGAACAAGGCATTGAGACTCCTGTGTCATCTCTTCCTCATCCCAAACCTTCTTCAGTATCATGGAAAACCTTTATGGCCAGTTGACCAGAAATAAAAACTTAAGTCTGAGGCACAGATGGTGTCATATGAAATACTGCGAGAAGCTGAAATTAACCCCAGCCCAGGGTATCTCCAAAGACAGGAATGAAGGGAAATCTTCCCCATCCTCAGACACTATGCAGTACATTTTGTCATCTACTTTTTCTGGGTGACACTGTTAGAAATTCAGGTCTACATTGATCCATAGGCCCCATGTCTTGGTTAGGCTAAAAGGACAGTGTTTGGAGAGAAAGAAAGGGATTGATAACAAGGAGGCTTGAAGGATGGACCTTTCACGAATGTGCATATTTCTGTTCTATGTGACTGTTCATTCATAAGAAGTTATTGAAACTGAGTCGACAAAATAAAATCTGTTGTTGCCAGTAAGCCTCTTTTGTACAGCAGAATGTGTACAGCAGGCCCCTGAATGCAGTGACAGGACAGAGGCTATGTGTGAGGGCCAAAAAGGCCTCCTCATCAAGCCTCGCCTGCCTGCCACCCCTGCTGAGCATCCCTTGCCCACAGTGGTTATCAGGGCCTGAAGCCTGGGGTGATGCCTGGGAGCCCACCAGTTACACCGCGGTAGAATGACAGCCACGGACCCCTTTCATCATAGAGAGGTAACAATTTGCGCACCCTAAAATAGAACTTTCTACTAAATATGGATCAGCCTACTCTGCCCACAGGCATCTTTGGCTTATGAAATATTTATTTGATGCCCTATTATGCTTCACAACATAGCTTCTAACCAAATAACTCATTTTCACATCCAAAGAAGTGAAAGAGTGGCTTGTGCTCATGGAATTTCAACTGGCCAAACAGCGTATTGCATCACCTAGAAGCAGCTAGGCTGGTACACTCATAGGATGGCCTGCCCAAGAACTTACAGAGCCAGTGGAGAAATTATCCCTGGAGTTGAAGAACTATCCTAAAGCATGCTACTGAGCCCACATCCAATATGTGGGACTGTGTCCTCCATAATTCATGTACATGGATCCAGGAATAAAAGAGGAAAAGTAGAAAAAGGAAAAGTCTCATTATTATCTAGGATAATCGGCTTGAAAATTTTATATTTCTTAAAAATATTATACTTCTTATCCCTACACTTTAGAATGTACACTACTTTTAAAAGTCTTAAATTCTAAGAGAAAAATCTTGCCACAGGAAAATAAAATGGTCCCATTGAATTGGATGTCAAGAGGGAGATCTGGTCATGTTAGACTCTGCTTGCTAGTGATCCAATAAGCAAAGAGGTGGATTATTGTTATGCAGGGGGTCACTAATGGTAACTCTCCAGGGAAGCTTGAGTAGTTGCAGGGAGTGCTTCTGTCTGGTATGGAACCTCTTCTATCCCATAAATTCAAGTCGTGAGGGCTAGCAAAGACTCAAATTGTTCAAATTAATGTTGAGCAGCTGTTGTTAAGAAAACTCCAGTCTGTCACAGAATATGACAGAATAACAAGGCTGAATCTCTCTTCCCTAAAATTTGCACAACAGGAATCTGAGATCTTGAGTGTAGATAGAGCTGATACAAAATAGGCTGTTTACTTGATTTGATCAAGAAACCACTCATTTTCCTGTGAAATTAAAAAATATTGCAAACTAAAGATATGTCTATGTCATAGAAAATAGCTTCTCTCACCAATTGGGAGCACAAGTACCCCTCAAACTTGGCTGGTCAAATGATTTTGTGTAAACTAAAAACAATATTGCAAAGAACATAGGACATAGGTTCTCAGCTCTGGTACATAGTGCCCAAGTAACTATTGCCTTAAGCATTACCACGTATTAACTCAAGAGCTAGAAATCTCCCAGGCTGCACTGAAATGGGCTTCCTTAGATGACAACAAATCACCCCATCATCAAAAGAGTACACAAAGGAGCCAAGGGGCATATCTTGAAGAGCATCCTTATGTGAACAGGAAGCTGGCTGCCAATGTCCATTCCATCCACGCAGATGCAGTCTGGTACCTGAGGATGTACTCAAGCCCTTTCCACTCCCCACCCCTTCCCAGTACCCAAATAGGGTACGAATCACTAATAGGATTGAGTATTACGATGCACAGGTGACAGGCTGTCATCTGGAAACTTTTTATCTAACACTTTGCTTTCCAGTAGGCACACAGAAATACCTTTCCTTATCTCAAACAAAATGGGGCACTTTTTTTTCTATCACAAGCTTACTGCAGTCTCTAGAAAGTCCTAGTAATAATTTTAGTCACCTGCCAGACACAGAGTATGAGCTTATAGCAGCAGTTCATTTATATGTCAAAATGATCCATAAAGTAGGCGGGCTTATCAGTTTCTCCTCATTTCACAGATGAGTAACTTCCAAAAATTGAGGGATTCACCCAAAGTTATATAGCTAATTAGTTGTAACCACATTGAAACTTAATCTCAGTTTGGTGGAATCAAAAGCCACACCAGGGAACCCCCAAGCTAGTGCGTTAATGGGATTGGTTCAAGCCCCACACCAGGAGGGCAAGGCTGTGCCCCACTCTGCCGCTTTAAGCCAGTGAAGTTCAACATGCACACCAGTAAGAGGACAGGCACAGAATAAGATGTTGCACATAAAACTTCACCTAATCCCCACAACTATACTATGAGGCACATATTATTGTACTTCCCATTTTGCTGAAGAGAAAACTGAGGCAGAGTGAGCTTATTTAAGTGTTTGCTCAACATTCAGCAGATCTAAGAGGCAGCTAGAATCTTTACCAGGCCTGGCCAACCTCCAAAATGATTTCTATGACCTTCACCGAATTGCCCTGATCTACTTGTCCCCACAGGACCTGCCAAGTTCGCTTACAGCGCAGTAATTCATGCATCAAGGAATGAAATATTCCCCGAGAAGATTAGGAGACTGCAGCCAGCAGCGACTGGAGAAGAAATATTGCTGCAAACCACGGAGCAATGCTGTGCTTTCAGTAATTCTCTTCAGAGAAGATGCATTATGTTAGTTTATTATTTTAAATAAATTCTCAACCAGCTATTTACCTGTCAGTCTGTGTCTGCAGGGACCAGTTTTGTAACATCAGATAAATGAGCAATTAGAGAGTTTAAAAGCCTCTTAAATGTGGTGGAGCTTGTAAACCTGAACTCCCAAAAATGGTAAATGTCACATCAAATGTCTTCTTTACAGACTTCCAGTCTACCTTCCATTTCAATGGCTGCATCATGGCATCCCCCTTCATAGTTTGAGGACATCTGCTGTCCCTCTGAATACAACAGAAAAATCAAGGACCTAGAACACAGGTCACTTAGATACTAGGTCCAGTTGTCCTTGGGTGACCTTGAAAAAGTCAACATTTGTTTGAGTTATTTTGTTAAGAAAGCAGGTTGAAATTAGATTAAGATGGATTGAGGAGATAACTCTGGTCTAAGTGCCTGCCTGGCAAGCACAAGGTCTCAAATTCAGTTCCTAGTACCACATGCCGTGCTGGCCCCGGATCCCTAGGTGCGTTGAGTTGGCCCCAAAACCAGGTGTGGTGATGCACGCTTGTAATCCCAACAGTGGGAAGGCTGATGAGACAGGATGATCACTACAAGTCCAAGCTGCATAGTGAGAACCTGTAGCAAATAAATAAATAATTTTTAAAAATTAGATTAAGATCACTGTAATCTCTAACATTCTGTGGTTTTATGAATATATGATTTTGATCATGCATGGCTTTATGTTTTATAATTTCCTAGGGAGAATACTAAACCAGGGCAAATTTAGTTCTCAATAAATATCAGTTACTGTGATTGTCATTATTTGAAAACATATGAAGAATATGTAGAAAAGCCAGCAGAAACATTTCCTAAACATCTACCATTACAGGTCCACAGTTTTGTTTTGCTTTTTGTTTTTTATTTTTTGTTTTTTTTTCAGAACCAGGGATTGAACTCAGACACTTGTGCTTGTCAGGGAAGTACTTATTCCACTGAGCCATCTCCCCGGCCCCATGTTTTTAGTTTTGAAAATATCTTAGATGGGAAATACTTGAAGACACAGGGACATTTAAAAAAAAATAAAATTATTTAGTAAATCTCCATGCACAAACCATAGCTGTGGTTTTTTTTTTTTTCCTATATGAGTTAGGGAATGGGATACAGATGAGGGAGCAAGCAGGGATAGCTACTTTACCCTTACTTATGCACTAAAAGAGTGCCTCAAAATCCTAGACTTCCTCAGATGATCATTCAAAATTCATTACTTTATACAAATAACAGCTCATACTCTTTAAAGATCAAATTTAGCAATCAAGAACTATGAAGTGAGCAATGAGCACACAGGAGTATAGAAAAGAAACTGATCCTTTTTGTAGGCCTTCTGTCCACCAAATATTTTGCTAGATTATTTAAATATGCAAGAAGAGGAGAGCATTTATATCACAGGTATTTACAGAGGCTGGGTTCCCTTCCTCAGCTTTCCAAAGCCAGGCCCTCTTTGGAGCCCCAGCTGCTACCACATCTGTCCACACAGGATGTTACCCCAGTCTTCTTCTCATACTCTCCTGTCTCACTCTTCTCTCACATAGATCATAGCCCAAGCTTTCTAATGGCTTTCACACCTCAGTGTATCCTCCAGCTAACCACCAAAGACTCTCTTCTCAAAAAAACACAAGTCATACCTTTTCTCTACTCCCTCAGAACCTGCAATAATTTTTTCATTCTGCACCCAAATAAATTCCAATCCCTCACAAGCCTCTAGAACCCATACATTCTGGGCCAGATTATCACCACCTGGTGTGCTTCCACACTCTCTTTCTGCTAGGGAAACCACACATCCTCCTGCCTCAGGAGTTGCATTGGCAGCCGATCTTCTTGGAGTGCTTTCCCCCAGGAATCCCACAGCCTGCTCCCTAGCTCCTGCATGACTTCAGTGTCTACTTCTCAACTTCAATGAGGTTGACATTGACTCCCCTATTTAACATTGCAGCTCCCTTCCTACCTCATTCTTTCTTCTTTTGATGTAAATTCATATGCAGAAATTCTAAACGTAGTGCCTCAGATTGACACTTAATGTAAAAAATGAGGTCATTGTTCATGAAATCACTTAAAATAACATCACACTAGAGTTCAGTGACTGGTATCATAAAAGGGGGGAAATTTGGATACCGAGATGGTTGTGCTTGCAGGAAGAGCACCACAAGAAGATTGGAACTGTTCTGCCACATGCCAACAACTACCAGGTGCTGAGACTAGCTCGGTGTAGATCCTTCCCCAAAGTCTCCAATGAGGAAACATGGTCCTGCCAATGCCTTGATCTCAGATTTCTAGTCTCCAGAACTGTGGGAGAAGACATTTCCATGGTATAAACCATGCAGTCAGTGGGACAGTGTCACAGTAGCCCTACAGACATGCTCTTTGCCAGAACCTCTTTACTTTCTTAGTGGAACTGTCTAGCATATTACATGTTTACTTTTATTGTTCTCAGTGTCTGTTGTCTATCACCATCTTCTGGATTATAGCCATGACAATTTTATTTAATGATAGTAAGGCAAATGAGTCAATTTGCCTGCTTCCTTGTGTCTTCTCAAGAAACCATTTTAAGATTCTACCTTACTTTTCTATGCCTTAGCTCTCAGCCTTGCTTTTCCTTGATTTCTGCCAACTCCATCTTACACGTTCCTATTGCCCATCCTCTTACCACTAGGTATAATAACAGCATGTTGTTTTGGTCCTTATGATGAGAGAAATGTGGCCCAAAGGGGTGCAGTTACATCATGTTGCACAAGTTAACCCCCATAATAGCTTTGTGAACCCATCTTAGAGATGAGAAATCTGACACTCCTCAAGTCAAGCAACATGCCCATAGCGTCCTATGAATGCCATGTTGACTTTACCATGATAGCTTCTAAGGGCCAAGAGTGGCCTCTTTGCCTGTGTATCATTAGCTCTCAGTCCAGGCAGAGCACTCAGTAAGTGCTTCACAAATATAACTGACCATGTCACTGCATCACTGCTGGTAGTGAGCAGAGCTGGACAATCAGAGTCCCCATCCTGTGCTATGATCTTACAGCCTATTATGGCATAAAGGGTCCCCCAAAAGCTCATATATTAAGGGCTTTATGTAACAGTTCAGAAGTGGAGTCTGGCAAGGTGACTGAATCAGGAGGATGTTAAAGCACTAATGAATTTATTATGGAAGTGTTCAAACATATAACACCTAAATGAGATGTTAGGAAGGTGGACCAGGGCTAGGAAGTAGGTAACTGGGGGTGAGCCTTCCTAGGGTATAACTCTTCTCCAACTATTTGCCTTGACATTTGTTTCCTGGCTGCCATGACAAGAGCAACTTTCTTACACCAAGCCCTTGAGTCATGTTTCTGCATTTAGACCTGCTAGTCATGGCCTGAACCCTTGGAAACTATGAACCAAAACAAACCTTTTCTCACTTAAGTTGTGTATGCCACACATTTGGTCCCAACAATGGAAAGGCAATTAACACACCACCCATAATACCAGCTGAACACAAGTATACCACAGCTTTTCATCTCTTCAGGTTTTCAGCACTTCAATCTACCTACCAGCCCCCCAAAACATTTTTCCACTCCTCTAACTCCAAGAAACTTGTGCTAACAACTTGTTCCACATTATACATATATATGCACATAGAATTTTTTATTTTTTAAAAACTAGGGTCCTAAACTTACATGTGTGCATTTTTATTTTCTCATTCAGAAATGTTCCTGCAAACTCCTCCAGGTGAATTTATTAGGCTATGAATTATTCTTTTTAATGACAACATGGCATGAATACACCACAATATTCAATCATAGGTCATTACTAAGTATTTAACTTACTTCATGCATTTTTTTGTATTTCTTGTTGATATTTTTATAGAAATAATCTCTATAATGTATTTCTTGGATGTAATTATTTATGTATATATTTTCCAATTGTTATAATGGGAATTTTCATACATATAACAGTATAGAAAAGAGTATTTTGAACACCATATACCTCCTGCACAGATTCAGCAATTACCAGTGCATGCCCTACCTGATTACATTTAATCTTTTCCAATTTCCTTATAGTATACATATTATTTTCCAGAAAAAGATCATGATTTTATTATTTTATCTCTTACTTCACTGTATTCCTAAAAGTTGATGACTCTTTTTAATTAACAACCACAGTATCACTGTTAATTAAACACCTCTAATCCAAAATTCCTAAATCTGAAATTCTCTAGAATTTGAAATATTTTGAGCATCAACAGGATGCCACGAGTGGGAATTATATACCATAAAACATTTTTATGAGCAAGATTGTTAAAAAGATTGGATAAAACTCTGTTCAGAGAGTGTATACAGAATTATGTGAAGCAAAAGTGCATTTCATTTTTAAACTTAAGCATTATCTTCCAAGATATCTTATTATGTATACAAGACTACTCCAAAATGTTAAAAAAAAAAGCAACAAAAAAAGTCAATCCAATTGTGATCTCAAACTTTCTAGATAAAGTCAACTGCACTTGTGTTGCACCTAATATTAGTAATCATTTCTTCCTGCCATATGGCTTTCAGTCAGCTTTAAATTGTTTCAATTGAATCATAGTTTCATACAGGTTGTTCAAATCAGGATGTAGATAAGGTGCTGTCTTGGTTACTTTTCTCTTGTTGCTGGGACAAAATACCTGACACTCAAAATTAAGGAAGGAATTGCCAGTCGTACAGAAAACCCACTACTATTATGGACTGCTGGACTATATTGGAATATTTTGTTGAATTTACGCACCTACAATATTTAAATGTAGGAGCCAGGGAGATGCCTCAGTAGAATAAGCGCTTCCCTGGCAAGTGCAAGGACCTGAGTTCAATTCCCAGTTCTGTGGAAAAGAAAAAAAATTTAAATGTCAATGGAATACCTTTCTCTGACAAAACTAAACAAAAAAGGGGGATACAAATGAACAACAATTTTGTATCTGTATATTCAAAATAGTTAGGATAAATATACAGCTGCATTCTCTTAATTCAATGAATAGAGAGATTTGTTCTAATAGTGTTTGTGGACAGGATATTATGTCTGCATCTTGTACAAATGAATAACCACTAAGACAATATACAATGCATGAATTATTGAAACTGTGCTAGTAATCAGTTTTGGAACTGTCTCATTGCTATTTGTTTCTCAATAAATTTTAAAAAAATTAAGGAAGAAAAGGTTTACTTAGCTTACAGTTAGAGGTTTCAGTCCATACTTGGCTGGCTCTAAGGCACAAGGCAGAGGACAACAGCGCATGGCAGCAAAAAACAGCAAGAGCAAAATGGGAGTAGCAGCAGCAACAATGGCTAAGTGAGAAAGTCTGTCTCCCTTTCCTGGCATTCAGGCTATCTTCTATAGGCAGGTGTAGCACCCACACCCATAGTCCCAGTAGCCCTTACACCCATAATCCCAGAAGCACTCACACCCATAATCCCAGCACTGGATCATAAAATAATCACAATGTGTAGAAGTCTGCCCCATGACTGCATGAGGCTTTGGGGCGATAACTAGACACAAACCATGAGAGGTATATACATTCCAATTGGTTAATGTGGATTTATTGTTGTCTCCCTGTGGTGCTATTAGCCATCACTGATGATTAAGGCCTACCTTCATCTTTTCCAAAGAAGCTGCAGAAGAGTGCTATCTTAATTCTGTCCTTCTTCATTTATTAGCTACCTGGAATATTTCTATAAAGTTATTTGTTATCCTCAGGTACAGTATGTATCGCAAAGTCTAGATAAATTTCCCTTGCCCTTTATTTACCATATTGGTTAATAAGGGATTATTTATCTCTTACATTTCTTTAACTACATAAATCCCCCTCCACCATTGCCTCTTCTTTCTCTTCTGCCCTTTATCTCTTCCTCTTCTTTTCTTTCTGTTAACATCTTTGTTGAAGATTCAAAGCCATTCGTCTCACTTTTCCTATAGAGCTTTCCACGTGGACATTTAATCACCACGGCATCATGTAATATTTTCCTCTGTCCCTAACAGTTGGTATTTAGAGCTAGAATCTTGATCAGATTCAACTTAGAATTTCAAGAATATTTTATGTCACCGTGCGCCCTTCCACCAGGAGGCATGGAATGTCTAGTTTTCTCCCTGTAGTGAGAATTGCCATCACTGATGATTAAGGCTAACTTCATCTTTTCAGTAGAAGCCACCAGAGTGATATCTTACTTCTGTGTGTCTTCGTTTTATTAGCTACCCAGAATATCTCTATAAAGTAATTTGTTATCCTCAGGCACAGTATGTATTACACAGTCTTGATAAATTGCCCTTTCCCTTTATTTACCAGGATTCAAAATAATGAATTCGTTTTCTAGTATTTCTAAGTGAGGGGTGTTAGGATTTTTTTTACCTTATATCCATCATTTTTCTGAACATGTAGGTCTTTAAAAGTAAATAAAGAGTTAGCAAAAAACATTCTCTTTAAGGAAAATGACCTTGGGTTAACTTTCTAGCTGTGTTCCCCTGGAAACTAATAAAGGTGGAAAGTCAGATATGTTACCAAGAAACATTGCTTATGGTAAAAATGACCTGTAATAATTAAAGTAACCTGGTCTGGGAGGACTATGAATAAACTATAAATAGATAGTAGAAATCCATACTATGAGCTTCTCTGAAAGCAGTGCATTCTTATAACTGAACACTTCTCTCACTAAAACCCCTGCAAGCTATTCTCATGGGATGAAATAAAGTTATTGGCTGATGTGGGCAATGGAATGTAGAAACCAAATGGCTCTCACACACATTTGCTTAGCCCAGATTCTATAAGAAATAGCCTGCGAGACAGAGATTTGTGCCAAGGTGGTTTATTAGAGACTGGGAAGCGAGGCAATCAGGACTGGGCAAGGAGGAAAACTAAATTGTAATAAAATTGCTGCTACAAACTTCAGCCAATCCAACAGAACCACCCTAGTGACTGTGATGGTTATTTAAGGTTGTCCCAGTTTAGGTAGGACTGCTCTCTGAATAGGCATATTTGTTGGGCAAGGTAGTTCCTCTCCACTGAAAGCAGTTCCCAGAGAAAAATCCAGCTGTGAACTGTGAGTAGCCAACACCCCAGGCAATTGGAAGGATGACCTTTCAGTCTACCACAATACCTGGGCAGTGCACTGTGACATCGCTGTACCCAGGCATCAGGTCTCGATTTTTATTGCTAAGCTGTAGCATCTGACCTTGCCCTGACAACATGCTATCATTTTTATTTCAGCAAAATGTAATATAAGTTGATGTGCTATTTCCAGTTCAAGACTATGAGGTTTCGTTTGTTAGTTTGTGTGTTTGCTCACTTGTGTTTACTTCAATGAATGTTCATCTGTATGTCCTTTCCTCTGTTCTGCGTCTCATGGACCTCAACACAATTTTTCATCTGCTTTGTAATACAAAGCACATACAATATTTTCTGAATAACACAAACTATCCAAAACAATAGGGATATTGAAAGAACTTCATATTTCTCTCTACTTTGGTTTGTTTTCATTTGTCCTTTAGGACAAACAAATGAAGCTGAGGAAGGACAGTCAAAGTACTGTGCTCAAGCTAATCTGAAGTAATTTCTCTTATGTGGATCAATTATGGTGTGCCATCAACTTATCTTATAGCCAAGTCAATTTCTTTAATTTTTCTTTACTTTTCAAGATTATTACCTTACTTTTGTATTATAATTATGTAAAATAATTAAATGGTTTTAAAGCCAATTTTACAAATTAAAATATGTAGTCTCATCCATCTTGTTCCTTTTCTTTCTCATAAATCTAAAATTTTGGCTTCTCTTCTGTATCACATAAAATATAAGTCAGAGACTGAGCCCTTTCCTTAACTGAAAGTTAACATATTACACATTTCTAGACTTTTTTTCCTCTCAATCTCGAGCAGCAGATGGAGTCATCCTCAGTCTTGCAACATTATGTGAATGCACCTTGTTTATTTGGTCAGTTCCCCTTGGTGGATACTTAGAGCATCTGTAGCTTTGAACTACTATAAATAATCCTATAATTAATCATCTCAATGGAGCCTAGAGAACTGCACATCTACATGCAGAAAACTGGAACTTGATCCCTGCTCTAACCCTATTTAGAAAAAATCCATTCAAAATGGATGCAATATTTTAATGTATGATCTGAAAAGATGAAGCTACTAGAAGAAAACAGAAGAGCTATTTCAGAAAAGGCAATGATGCCTCTGACAAGGCCTCAAAAACAGGGAACAAAAGGAGAATGGAATTTTATCAAACTGAAACACTTCTGCTCAGTCATAGCAACAGTGAAGAATACATAAGCAACCTGCAAACTGGGAAAAAAATCTGCAAACTATTCACTTCGTAAAGTGCTAATGTCCAGAATATATAAGAATTTCAAACCACCCAATATCAAACAGATAAGTAAAACAAAAAGAAGAAAAGGATGGTTACAATTTTCTTCTTTACGAAAGAAGAAATTGAAATAGCCAACAAATTTCTGGAAAAAAAAAAAAAGGATGAACAGCATTAGTCATCGGAGTAATGGAAATCAAAACCACAATGAGATATCATCTCATACCAGTTAAGGTAGTTGTTATGAAAAAGATAAAAGCTAACACATGCTCATGAAGGCACAGAGGAAAGTGAACTCATATTCTGAAGGTGGGAATATAAATTAGTACAGCCACCAGTAAATGATATGGAATGTCCTCCAAAAACTAAATCTACTACACAAACTAAATCTTCTACACAGCTGTCCTACTCCTACCTATCTATCCAAAGGAAATGAAATCAGTATTTCCAAGGGCTATCTGTATGCCCGTATTTATTGCTGCACTATTTACAGTAGTCAAACTACGAAATCAATCTAGATACCTACAAGGAAAATGTGTTATGTGCATACACAATAGAATATTGTTCAGCCATAAAAATTATAAGCAATCATTTTCAGTGGAACTACTAAAACTAGAGATTATTTGCTAAGTGAAATAATTCAGACACAAAAAGACACACGCTGCAGTGTTTATCTCATATATGCCTGCTAAAATGTGTCCTCTGAATGTACAGTGATGATTGTCAGAGGCTGAAAGGGAAGACAGAGAGAGACTGGACAATGGGTATCAAAACAGAATGACTAAATTCTAGTGTTCAACAACACAGTTGGGGTGACTGCAGCTTACAATAACTATTGCCGATTTTATGAATAGCTAGAAAGAGCTCAAAGGCCCCAATCACCAAGTATCGATAAGAAGGTGGAAAATTAGGCACCCTAATTTGATCAATACATGTTATATACATGCATTGAAGTATCACCTTGCACTTCATCAACATTAACAATTATTACCTCTATCAAAAATTGTTCATGTTCAAATCCAGGAATAAATATTTGTGTATTTTTGTCAGTTATCTTTAAGAGACACTTATAAAAATGATGTTCAAGCAACGGGTAAATATTGTTTTAAAAGTTAGGTCAAATTCCTCTCCGTACAGTTGTGTCAGACATTCTCGTCAGAAGTTTAGGGGACATCCTGCTGGGAGGTCTGCCTGGAGAGTGTGCTGTCCCCTTGGGGGAAGCGTAGGGCATCTAACAGGCCCAAAGTGGTGTCGCAGTGTAGTGTTATTTCACATTTCTCTTATTAAAAGCAAAGATGAGCAAAACTTTTAGTTGCACTGTGGTGGTTGCCTTGACATTCATAATTGTTTCAAAACATTCACCTTTTATAGTCATTCTGACTTTGGGGAAGAACCAAAGGTCACATGGTGCCAGATCCAGTGAATAAGGTAGATGAGGGGCAGTAACAGAAATACACACATGCCTTTGACCATAATAAATTTTTTAAAACAAAGTGAATAAGGACACACCACAATGTAATTTGACAGAAATTTCTGGGGAAAAAAGAAATTGTTGTAAATGGACCAACTGTGACCAAAAACTACTGGAAATATTTGAATTTTTAAATTGTATTATAATCAATGACACATTGCCATCAATCCCCTCAAAGAACTCAAAATACCCCAGTCCCTTTAGACCTTCTTATCCCATCACTGCAGTCAATATGTTTTCTACTGTAATAAGCTTTCAAAAATGTAAACATTCATTGTATCGCTCCATAACCCCTTATATTTCCTGTGGTCATTTATTAGCATTACAATAAACAGTTAATGAGAAAAGTAATGCTCCATTTAGAAGTTTTCTCATGTATGTTTGTATGTCAGAGTTTTAAAATCTTTTTTTATTTGCACACATTTGCAGTATATAATGTTTACTTTTCTCGTGGAGAATTGGTACATGCATATAATACATCTCAATTCCCATTCTATTCCCTTTTTCTTCCCTCCTTCCTCCTCCACCTACCTCTTGATTTCCTTCCTTTTTAACAACTTTTTTAAGCTATTTTTTGAGATACAGTTGGAAATCAAAAGCCTGTGCATATTTAATGTGTAGAACTGTTTGAGTTAGGAAAATATTGTCACACTCCATACCAAAGGCCTACCCATCGCCCTCTTGCCTTTTACTAATTTTTTTTTACTATAAAAAGAGTTCTACCATAATGACATATTTTAAGTATAAAATACAGTATTATTCTATATAGGCACTGTGGTGTACAGTACATCTCGAAGACTTACCCAACTTTTATAATTGTAACTTAGCACCATTTAACTAATGCCTTTTTCCCCCTTCCCCAGCCACTGATAACCACCACACCACTCTCTGCTTCTGTAATAGTGAGATTCACCATATAAATGAGGTCATGTAGAATTTGTTCTTGTTTCTAACTTAATACACTTAGCCTGTCCTCTAGGTTCACTCAGGTTTGGTTTGTGTGTGTGTTTGTAGGTTTCTGAGACAGAGTCTCTCTATGTAGTTCAGACTGGCCCCGACTCACTTTGTAGCCTGGCCTGGCCTCAAACTCATAGTGAGCCTCTTGCCCCAGCCTCCTGAGTGCTAGAACATGTACCACTATGCCCAACTTCACTAATGATTTATTTATTTTCTTTAATTTTATGGAGAAAGAAATAGCAATGAGACTGTTTCAAAACAGGTTAGTAGGATAGTTACAATAATTAATACATTGCATATTGTTGTCTTTGTAGTAGTTATCCATAGTACAAGATGCAGACATGGTATCTTGTCTAAACATGATTACTACAAAACTTTCATCACACTGAACTAAGAGAAAGTAGCTGTATATCAATTCTAACTATTTTGTATATACAGATACATTTTTTTCCACTACAAAATGGTCCTTCATTTATACCCCACTCTTTAGTTTTGTCAAAGATGGGTATTCCATCACCATTCAAATATTATAGGTGCATGAATTCAGGAAAGTAGTCAAATATAGTCCAGTAACCCATAATAGTAGTAGGTTATCTGTAGGACTGGCAATGTCAAAAGTTGTTGGCTTGAGCCTTTTACAGCTCAGCATATTAATATGCCTTTGCTTTTTATACTTTGTTTTATACTTTTCTGCTGGATAGTTAAGACCAAGATAAAGCAAGACCTATATAACAAGAAATGTAACTTTTGTATCTGATAAGGTCAGTCAAATCCCCTCAGTATTTATCCTGAAACCCTGTACAGCAGTTTGTAGATCTTTTGTTAGTGTCAGCCATGCGGATGAGTCACAGCCATTGCTTGACCAGTTTGCTCTATGTGAAAGCCTGAGAGAATGTTTTCTCTCCAGGTGACTTTCCTCAGGCACACCTTACATGGTCGATCACTTTCCTCTGTGGCCCCGTGATCTCCTTAATCAGAAAATTTGGGACTTTACTGAGTTATAAGATGTTACTGTACAGGTTCTCTTATGTTCTGAGTCCTCACTGACCCTGAAGGGCTAGGGTCACAATGCTGGCTATCCTTGTAGACCTTCTTTTTCTCTAATTTTTTGGCCTACAAACATAAGTTGTTAACACTCCAGAAGAGAAATTTAATGATATTATTACCCAATAACAGAGGCAGTTGAGCTGAACATCAGTATCTGTCTGAATATCAAACACCTTAGACATAACATGGAACAGGTATTTTTCATCAATCACCAAATTTATTTTTCTCCAAAATTTGATTGATAAACAGATAGCAATGAGACAGTTGCAAATCAAATCGGAACTACAGATTCAACAAATAACACATTGAATATATTCTTCTTAGTGGTTAATTGCTGTAAAACATGCGGACTTGAGATCCTATTTACAAACACCATTAGAACAAATCATTC
>NW_004524604.1:20778288-20784348 GCF_000260255.1 Octodon degus | reverse complement strand
TTTTTTCTGTGTTAGTGTCCTCTGCACTTGTTACGGGTGGGCTTGGGTTCTGAGGTTGCATTTTGTTCCTTCTCATCATTTTGTGTAGCACTGTCTTCTGATCTTTGTTGTAGATCTTTGCTGTAGTTATAACCTTCTCATGTACTGAAGTTCAGGTGCGCTCTACAAAGTTTGGAGTTATCCAGCTGCATCTGGCTTGGGTCTGGCTGCTGTGCTCAGCTCCTTCCCGCTGCTGCCCTTGAGGGTGATCCTGTTGTGCCCCTGTGGAAAGATGTTCTGCTTCTGGACTAGCTGGGTGGATCTATCCTCTACACTCTCTGCAGGGATTTCAGCTGCAGGATCACACCCCAGACGTGTATGCCAGGCCTGAGCTGTGCCTGGAGGGGGCAAGGTGAATTAGCAGGAAGAGGAAGCTCTCCCACACACTCACCGGACCTGGGCCAGGACTGGCTCTAGTGGTATCCGGAACGCGGCAGAAATTCCTACTCAGCTGGCGGGGTGGGGGAGGTACTGCGGAGTGATCGGGGGCAGTCCAAGGGGGTGGGAGAGGGTTCGGCCCATGCTGTGCCTGGGCTGGGACTGGTCCCTCCAGTGCAGGGTAGCAGGAAGCTCTCCACACACTCACTGGACCTGGGCTAGGACTGGGTCTAATCATCAACTTTAAATCCCCACCAGAATGTGAAAAAATGAAAAATACAGAAAATTATAGTAAAATTATATGAATAAACAATTACATATTTTTGCACAGAAATTTAGAAATCTAACTACATATAACATTGTAACAGGACAGTCCTATGACATTGTTTTCTTCTTCACTCACATTTTAAATGGCAGGATTTTCTTCTTTTTGGAACTAAATGATAGTTCCAGGAAAGGTGATATTTCCTTTATCTGTTCAACCAATGATTGATATTTAGGTTTCTTCCACATTTTGGCTACTGTAAATAGCGTTTTCCTGATTTCTAGTTGACAATTTGCCATCTATGTATAGCAGTGCTGCTGATCTCTATAGGCTGCTTTTGTGCTCTACAGCTTTGTAGAATTCATTTTTAGTCTTGATGCTGTTTGACAGGGCCTTTGGGTTCTCCCGTGTATCAGGTCATATCATCTGTTTGCAGTGGCGAGTTGGCTTACTCTTTTTCAATTTGGATGCCTTCTACTTGTCTCTTTCACCTGATTACTCTAGCTAAGATTTCAAATACAATATAATGCTGAACAAAATGTGAAAGTTGGTAACCCTGTCTCATTAGAGACCTTAGAGCTAAGGCTTTTAGCCTTTTTCT
Organism: Octodon degus; assembly: GCF_000260255.1. Lineage (NCBI taxonomy): Eukaryota > Metazoa > Chordata > Mammalia > Rodentia > Octodontidae > Octodon > Octodon degus. The sequence continues at coordinate 20,783,065 of NW_004524604.1, read as the reverse complement.
ATTCAGTGTAACACCAGCTATTGCTTGTGATATGGCCTTTATTGTGCTGAGATATGTTCATTTTGTATCTAATTTCAAAACTTATCGTAAAGGTTGTTAAATTTTATTAAATGCCCTTTCTAAACCTTTTGAAATAATCAGATAGCTGTTGTCATTCATTCTGTTGACATAGTATATCATGTTTATTTGTATATGCCAGTCTTGCATTTTGGTGAATTCCATCAAGTCTTGAAAATAAATTTAACATCAGTGCTTCACAAACTCTCCCAAATAGAAGAGTAGGAAACATTTGCTAAGTCATTTTTTAAATGTCAGTATTATCTTGTGTTATGGTTTGTGTCTAGTGGTCCCCCCAAGGCCTCATGCAATTATGATGCAGACTTCTAGCCTTTGTGGCTAATTCATGATCCAATGCTGGGATTATGGGTGTGAGTGCTGCTGGGATTATGGGTGTAAGTGCTACACACGTGGCCCATGGCAGATAGCCTGAATGCAACATAAGGGAGACAGACCTGATTTCTGTTGTCATTGTTGCTGCTACTCTTCCCATTTGCTCTTGCTGTTTTGCTATTTTCTGCTGCCCTCTGCCATGCGCCACTCTTCCTTGGAGCCAGCTGAGTCAGGACTGAAACATACACAAACCGCGAGCTAAATAAACCTTGCCTTCTTTAATTGTGGGTGTCAGGTATTTTGTTCTAGCCATGAGAGAAAAGTAACTGAGACACCTCGATACCAAAACAAGCAAACATACTATAAGTAAAGAAAATTTCTAATATTTCTTATAAATAGTTGTACAAAAATCCTGAAGAAAATGCTAGAAAATTGTGTTAGTTACTGTGGTGTTGCAACAGCGAAATGTTTGAGCCTGGGTTACTTATACAGTGAAAAAGTGTATGCAACTTACGAGTCTGGTGGCTAGTGGGTTCAAACAGCACAATGAACTGACTGCAGTACTACGGCATGGAGAAGCAGAGATATGGCTGCATGCAGAAGGAGCCAAGCACAGGAAGTGGCCTCAGTGCATGACAATCTACACTTCCAGTGCTATTCCAGTCCATTAGAGCGAGAACTCCCTAAGACCAAGAACTCCCACATGACCATATTAACACACTCTTGAGGATGATTCCCATACTAATTACCTCATCCTAGGCCTGAACTCCTAAAGTTTCCTCCACTTCCACACCACCATCCTGGGAGTCAAGCTTCTAGAATGCAAATCTTTGGGGAACAAGTCATGTCTAAACCATGGCACCATAAAACCTTAAAACAAAACATTTAAACTACATCATAATCAGACAAAATTTTTGTTAGAAATACAAAACTGATTCAACATGTGAAAATCAATGTAATTACTGTATTGCTATAAAAAATTTTAAATCTATATGATAGATTCACAACACAGCATCTGAAAACAATTAATACCCTTTCTACACTAAAGGAAAAAGAAAAACACTCAATAAACTATAAATATAACAGAACTTCCTGATTCTGCTGTAGGAAATCTGTGAATAATCCACTTTGAGTATCATGCTTAATGGTGAAGACATTTAAGATTTTTCTATTAAGATTAGGAGTAACACAAGGATGTTCACATTGTCCCAGGAGATCTAATCAAATCACTTTGTCAGGGCCAGGCATATAGCTCAGCAACACAGTGCCTGCCTGGCAAGGCTAACAAAAATGTATACACAGGGGGCCCATCCACTTGCAGGCCCCCTCCTGTCCCGCTCTTGGACAGGAGCTTTCTTTCCCCCAATAAATATATTCTATTCATAACCTCCATTGGTTCTTAAAATTCATTCTTTGGCTTTAGGGAATAAGAACTTGTCCCAGGTATCTTTCAATTCTGGAGTTTCATTTTTTTCCCCTATATCATCTGGAGGTCATCCACCAAGATCATTGGACAGAGGTATGAGTTTGCTTTTCTTTCATAGATTCTGGATTGGGACTTGCCTCGGTAACAATTTTTATGCTTCAAATTTTGATGTCTTTTTCCATTGCTAATAATTTTTCATGCTTTACCTCACACAGTTTTGTCTCATACAGTTTGGTTAAAATTGTTTATAATTGCTTATGCTGTGTCTTTTATATGGTTCTGTTAAAATTTTGGTCAAAATGTTGTTGGTAAATCTAAATTAAAATGTGAAAATGTTGTAAGGTTATGATATTTCTTTAATGGGGCATTTTACGACTTTTTTTCAGAACCAAGGATTGAACTCAGGCCCTTGAGCTTGCCAGGGAAGCACTTATTCCACTGAGCCATCTCCCCAGCCCTTTATTATTATTTTGTACAGATGTTGCATCTGAACTAGTTATTAAGTGTACTGGTATTCCTTGCTTGACTTTAGACAATAGAGTTAGAGAGAGTAACTTTTAGAAAACCTCCTTGTGGACTTCATGTAAACTTCTGTAAAATGGGACTTTTTGAATCTAACTCAGACTTACAAAATATACATGCCTATATATGAAACTTCTTTTGACAACTAAATAACATTAGGTCAACAACTGTTCTTAAAGACCTGGAGGACAGGTTTCACTGGGACACACTGGCTCTGATCCCCCTCTACATGCTTCAGGAAATGTCAGACCTGCTATGTTTCAGTTTCCTTTCTTTGACCTTACTTCTAATTTTCTCACCTCTTTGTACTTTACTTTTTAGAGGCATGTAAAATTAGGAAAACTCTATAGACTGTCCCACCTAAGTAAAGCCCTTAGAAAATGAGCATTTGTTAATAACAAAGAAAGGATGTAATTTTAGAAAAAGGACGCATACCCCATCTCTGGGTCAGATGTGACAAAGAAGACTATGCCCATCCAGGAGGACACACATAAAAGTCATGCCCCAGCTTAGTGTTCTGGGCAGGTCTCTTTTGGGAGGCTCAACCTAAGACATAGTGTTGTAAACTGACCTCTGGGTTATGCCAGAAGGAGCTATCTCCAAAAGCAGCACACTTATGGAACCAAAACACATGCAGTGTGAGGAAGGATCTCCAACCTTTTCTCCTAGGCCTAGTTATCATTTAGGTGCACAAGAGATAAATTATGGACTTTAAATCCTTTACTGTAAAACACTAGATAATCTTGTTCAGGATTTTAACTGTTGCTTATAGAACTTGAACAAACAGTGGCCACTCTGGCAGCTAGTAAATTCTCTTAGTGCAGCTACCACTCTTTGAAGCAGAGGACAGAATTCCTCAGCATTTCTTTGGTGAATCCCCAATGAAGCCAATGGCGGATGGGATGTTGACAAGAAAGACATCTGGATTCCCTTCTGAAGACTGATCTTTGGTTGTGTGGGCCAATAGAAACTGGGAACATCTGAGGGTGTCATGGCCAGGGCTACTCTCTGGGAGATACCTGAAGGTGCTTAGTGGAAACTGGCTCTTGACCACTGAAAGATCTCCACTTACCTATTTTACTTCTTTTCTCTCCTTCTGCTAGTAAACTAGGAATTCTGAGATTTTCAATAAAACAACTTAATGAGTCACTCCTTCAGAAATTGGCAAAGAAACTATTACTTTGTAATGGTTTACACTCTACAGTAGCTATCAGGGGAATGATTTACATCTGTGCCTTGCATGTTAACTAAGAGTAAAAGATTTTTTCAGCTTTAAGGTGTTTTCACCAACATGTAAAATGTGATTGCTAGATGATAAATATGCTTAACCTGTGAACTCCAAAGATTTAATATAGCCTATTCCTGCTAGAAAAGGTTGCCCTGGTGACTAGATGGAAGAACACAAGTGTCTTGGAGATTTCTTTGCCCTAGGGTCCAGGGCAAAGTTCTTCCAATCAATTGTCTCTTTTGTCTATCTCCAAAAGTGATCTGTTTTGCAGCACAACAGGGGAAGTGCTCTACATCTGGCTCAACCTTTTTATGCAATAGTTATGCTTCTTTCTGTAAGACATTCCTGTCTCCAGACCAATTGTAACATATTTACCAATATTCAATAAGAGTAAGTGCATTGTTCACATGGTTTGGGAGATCCTCTGGAGACAAAACTTGAGCATCAATTCAAGGGTGAATAGGCTGGTCAGATCTTATCTCCCCTCTTTTGAACAGCATCCACCTTCTCTGGAGTGATCTACTCATGGGATGCCTTGAGGAGGAATCAATTAGAAACAAGGTAGGGATGCCCAAAAAGTTAATTTCTATTGAATTCCAGATATGAGGATCTCAAATGGAATGCAGAGGAAAGTATCAATTGTGACACTATTTTACAACTAGAAAGCTACTTTAAAAAGCAAAATGGTAAAAAAAAAAAAATAAAAAGTCTTATGTTCAGATTTTGTTTGCATTAAGAAAGTCATTGTTACCTAGTTATAAAATGTGAGCGAAAGCTGCTCCTCCCTAATCTTTGGAGCCTAAGGACAAGATAGCCTTAATCACAGCTTCACCCACCATTACTAAAAGTAAGGTTTCCCCAACTTGCTTTCCTAGTCTAGAGGATAGGGCTTCTAGACCCACCATAGTCCAGTCCTTTTCAGGGCTACACCCATCCTCAGCTGGGTTTATGCAAGCTCTCCAAAGATGATAGCCTTTAAAGAAGTAAATAGTAGGCAACTTAGAACTTCCAGAGTTCATGTGCCTTCTTCTTTGTTTTTTTTATTTTTTTTCAAAGTTTTATTGATAAACAGACAGCAATGAGACAGTTGCAAATCAAATCAGAAGTACAGTTTCCACAAATAATACACTGCATATATTCTTCTTAGTGGTTAATTGCTGTACAAGATGCGGACTTGTGATCCTATTTACAAACACCATTAAAACAAATCA
>NW_004524604.1:20746375-20776647 GCF_000260255.1 Octodon degus | reverse complement strand
AAGCAGGACAGTCCCACAATATTCCTTTTCCTGTCTCTTGCTTTCATTCACCACCCCCTTCTTCTTGAACATCCACCTACCTGAGAGACATCTTAGTAGTAACTGGCATGTCATGACAAGCCGCCCATATTCAGAATACCACAATGACAGTCATTTGCCTTCTTCTTTGTGACCTAAAACAGATAAAGTCAGATCTTAGAAAATCTTTAGATGACCTTGACAAGTATATTGATGTCTTTAGAAGATTTATTTAGACTTATAAGCTAGATTGGAGAGATGTAATGTTAATCTTAAACCAGGCTTTGACTTCTAATGAAAGGCAGCATTACAAGCTGCTATTACATTTTGAGATAAATATCATATTGTTAATTTAAACAACCAAAAGATAGACAGCCAGTGGAACTCTCTGTTCCACCAGAGCCCAAGCAGTCATACTCCTGTTGGCCTAACAGCCATGCAGAAGACTGGAAAAGACATTTTCTTTCAAGCATATGCTCTTGTAGATAGTTATTATACTTTAGCTATTAACCAGGAAAAAGATGACCACCCCTCTGATGTCTTAGAATGTTTAATAGAGTCACCGGTAAGACATACTTCCTAAGATGCTAATTCAATAAAGGGACAGATTACTCTTACAGATAAGTTCATTACACAGTCAGCCCCAGATATTAGAAAAGAGCTACAAAAGATAGCTTTTGCACTAGATAATTTGATATTTTAGCAAAAACTGCTTCTTTAGTCTCCTATAATCAGAACTGGGAGAAAAGCATGGAGAGAAAGCAAAGAAATCAAAAATGGCTGATAATGTTGTCTCCTCAAAACAGACCCTAAATCTGATTCTCTGGGCTCCAAGAAGAGCTTAACGACAATGAGGTTCATCTGCTGATGAATTTTATCTGCTACTGTTGTCATAAGCCAGGCCAGCATAAGAGGAACTGCCTCAAGAAGCCCCAAGCCATGCTCTGATTGTCAAAGCAGTCACTAGAAGTGAGACTGTACTCTGAGGCAGAGGCCCCAGAGCTCAGACTCAGCCTCCCAGATGGCCCAGTAGGACTAAAGAGCTCTGGGCCTGTCTCCTCCCTCTGGCTGGACTGTTATCTCTACCTGCTACCTCCAAGGATGAGTTCTGGGTAATCATGACTATAGAGGGACAGAAACCCAGCCTATTGCTGGACATTGGCACAGGTCTCTTTGTCCTTCTCCAACCCTGATGTTCCTTCCAGTCATTGTACCTTGATAGAAAGACTTTAGAAGACATCTTGCTTTAGCTGTAACTGAGATACTGCACTATGTTCCAGCTTCTAATTCATCAAAATTATCAAAATTATGCTGAGACGAATATATATATATATATATATATATATATATATTTGTTCATGTACAAGACTTAAAAAGTATTTCACTAGTTAAAACAAACAGGTTCCCAAGGACAGATAGAATTCTGATTTTCAAAAATGTCTAGAAACTGGCTGTCCCATGTCAAACAGCTTTGGGCCTATAGATAGAGCCAGACCATAAAATTCAGACCCACAATGTTAAACAGAGAAACAACCCCTCAGCAGTGCCCCCTGTTTATCATGGGGGCCATATCCAAAACACTGAATGGGACATTGGTTTAATCTGACTGAATTCTGTGTATTTCAATGATAAGTGTAGTAAGTTGGTCTGGTTGATTTCTGGTATAACTCAGGTATTTCATGCTGATAGTAAATACAGGTGTGAACTTTCAGATTATATTTTTCATAAGTGACATTGCCTAATGCTTTATAATATATGTGTGTGTTCCAATTGGTAAAAATTATTAGACATTTTAAAAAGAAAATACTAATATTTCAGTCAATATTTATGGGTGTCTTTCAATTAAAAGGCAAAAATGCCTATAGAGACACATATTAAGGCCTTAACTAACTGATGTCATTGTTTTCTCATAAGGTGTAACTAGGAAAATATGCCATACTGTACTTACATTACTTAAAAGCATTGACAGTAAAAATAAGGTATTAATCTGGTTTATTAATCTGGTTTGCATAATCTGGTTCGGAGATAATTATAACTAAAGCTATAGTGACTTAAAGCAAACTATCAGACTCCGTAAATAAAGGGGTCTAAGAGCTAGTGGGTTACAACTGTTACACCTCAAAGTTTATAAATTTACTTGCTAGCTCAAATGCTCATGCTTTGATTAAGCATCCTCTAATCTCTCCGAAAATTTGTTCTTTCCTAGAAGATACCAAAACCCAGGTAATCATGCAGGTAAAATCTGTAACAAATATGCTAGATTAAGATTCTTTTTACTGAGATCAAGCAGATTTTGTCTATAGAGACACATATTAAGGCCTTAACTAACTGCCCACCTCATAAAGCCCAAGTGAGCTGAGTCTTCTTGGTGTTTCCTGCCCTATTACAAGAGAAGTTGCTCTCATGTTCCTTGGGCAGGGATGCCTGCAGGAGGCCTTAAAACTAAAAAAATTATATCTTGTTCAGTGGGCCTCAACTATCTGACACAAAGTGCAGAAGTTAGAAGGGTTTGCAAGAATGAATTGTCTCAGTTGCTCAGAAAGTGTTTCATAATAGAAAGGATACAGAATAAAAATATAGGCAGAAAATTAGAATAGTCATACTAGCAGCCTACAAGAAGGAAGGCCAGTGAGAAAAACAGGGGAAAATTATGTTTCCTTAAATCTAGACAGAGAAAAGGAGCATTTCAAGCAAAAATGTCCAAAGCTACTAGAGAGGGAAAAAAGAAGTGTTCATGATGGAGTCAGAGGAAGTTTCAGATTGATAAAACCATGGGTCTTCGCCTCTCCACCTGAGGGAACCCATGTTAACTGTTTTCTAAGAAGAAAGCCTGTTAGACTTTTGATAGATGCTCATGCAGGTTTGTCGGTAGTTACCCAGCCAGTGGCCCCACTTGTCACCCGGAGAGTACTCAGTGTTTTCTCCAGATCTGGCAATTCATGTGTCCCCAGTAGTAATAGAGTTAGTGAAATATAAAAGGCCAGTTTATTTGAGACAATACCCAGTGGCCATGGAAGATAAAAAAGGGATTAAACCCCACATTTAAGAGATCTCTACTACTGGATCTACAAAAATTTCTGATGAGTCTTTTTATAATTACAAACTTTAAAAGGTTACATTCCAGATTCTTCTGCTAATGTCTCAATAGCTGTTCAAAAGATATCAAATCAATAGTACGTGAGGTGCTGAAGTCCCCCAGACCCTATCTTTATCTTTTTTTTTTTATTCAGAACCGGGGATTGAACTCAGATCCTTGTGTTTGCCAGTCAAGTGCTTATCTTACTGAGCCATCTCCCTGGCCCCTCATTTTTATGGGAAGACATTGCTGTCTCCTTGGTGAAAATCATTTTTGACCATATCCATAATTATCTTGTTGATATTATTTGGCCCATGCATGTTTAATAGTTTCTTTGGATTTATCTCTTCCAGACTTAAAGCTATTCCACCTACACAAGACAAAAATGCCTGATATCTATTGACAGCCTTTAGGTAGAACCTCTGGAGCGTATCTCTGATTGCCAGTTCACAACTATGACCCTTTTCAGCTTGAAGAAGCTGGAGCAATCATCACTCCTGATTCCCCCATGGAAATTTGGGTTACTTCTTCAGAGGTGGGAGTGTTGCAGGCAGCCAAGTTAGAAAGAAATTTATAGGGAGTCAGACAGAGCTGGGCCCTCAAGGAGACAGGACATAAGACAAGATATGTTGCAATGGTGAGAGAGATGGATGCCCCTGCTGTGGGCCAGACCTAAAGACCAAAAATTGAACAAATGCTTACCTCCCTAAAGATTAGCATCTGGGATTGATCAGCACCCTGAAGAAGCCTGGAAGAATCATTAATCCAACTACTACCAGATAGCTATGAGACAAAGTCCTGCTCTGTCTTCATGCCCACTTACTACATGACTTGCTTCCTGGACTTAATCAATTTTACCTGAGCAGTGGTGCTTGTAATCCCACTGGTTGACCATTGTTTTGTACCACCTCATGCTCACCTAAACAAGCTCCCATGTTCTCCACCTTAGACCCGCATGGTTTTACACTATAAAAGTCCCTGGAAGAGGCAGCTTCCTGGGGACCACCCACTCAGGGCCCCCCTCCTATCCCTATTTCAAACAGGAGCTTTCTTTCCCCCAATAAATATATTCTGCTCATAATTTTAAAAAAGTATACACACTTCAGAAAAAGAAAAACGCTTACAAATATTTTAATACTAAATTTATTGAGATATCATCATCAATTACCTTTTGACCTCTATAATTATGAGGTGATCAAAGTGGTGGTCTTTAGCTTCCAGGCATTTATTAGTATAGCAAACTGCTGCATTTGTAACCTTGGTCATTGAGATTGCTGAACATGCATTTTCAGTCCTTTCTCTAAGGGCTGGCAGTGTAGTGGGTTTTCTGCAATATGTTACATCTTCTAGGGTCCCCCATACAAGAATAATGCCCTCTGTTTAAAAAACATATATTTTTCATTTCCTAAAGTATGTATACATTTTTGACAGACTATATATGTGTTCAATAAAAACAGATTAGAGCTAATAAATGGAGTTCAGCAAGATTCAGGATGCAAGTTTGATATAGAGAAATCAGTTGTATTTCTACAAACTAGCAAAGAACAATCAAAAATAAAATTAAGGAGATAATTTGACTTATGGTAGCATAAAAAGAATAAAACAGGAATAAATTTTACCATAGAAGTGTAAGACCTATACACTGAAAACTACAAAATATTGCTGAAAGAAACTAAGGAAGACCCAAATAAATGAGAAAAAATTCTATATTCATTGAATAGAACACAAGAAGGCAAGAAGGCAATACTCTCCAAGTTGTTCTACAGATCCAATGCAATCCTGTCAGGATTCTAATGAGCTTTGTGCAGAAACAGGCAAGCTGGTCCTAAACTTGATATAGAAAATGAGGGACATGAAATATTCAAGACCATCCTTAAAAAAAAATTGTGAAGAACACACTCTACCCAGTTTCAACACAGCTGCAGTAATTAATAGTGTGGTTAGCATTTAAAAATATATATGTACCTATCAGAAAAACAGATGTAAGAATCCAGTAATAAATTATATACCTGTTGTTGGTAGATTTTCAACAAAGGATTCAAAATTAATCTTTTCAACAAGGTGCTAGGAAAATAGAATATCCACATACAAAAAAAAAAAGGAAATTGGACCCACATCTTCCACCAAATATAAAAATTAGTTCAAAACAGATCAATGGCCCCAGTGTAAAAGCTCAAACTATAAAGTTATTCAAATGAATATGGGGATAAATCCTTATGACATTAAATTAGTTAGCATTTTTTTAAATGACACCAAGTAAGCAAGTTATAAAACTAAAGAGGGGGTATTAATTAGATTCCAATTAATTAGATTCAAAGTGTCACAGCAGGATCTTGGTCAGGGAACCAAAGATGCTGCCTGTGGGGAGCGAACGCCTCTGTGCTGCTGTCCAAGCAGCCTCCTAGGACCATAAACTCAGCCCCGATAAAAATTTAGAGCCACAAAATTTAACAAAAGGAAGACACCTTATTTGTAAAGAGAGAAAGGAAGGGGTGAAAAGGAGCACATAAATATCTACCCTGATAAGGATGAATCAGAGTAGGGGGCTCCCGAAAGATGGAGGACCTGTGGCCCCTTTTTCCAGCTGCTCTTATAGGGGTGGGGAAGCAATCTTTCCTTGTCCACCTGGAACTTCCCATGACCGGGTGTGCTTCTGAGCACCGCTGCCCACTGCAGTGTCTTCCAGAGGCCCACAGACAGTTCTTTTTGTCTGTTTATTTGTTCTTAGCCTACTTTTAAGGCCTTATCTTTGGAGTGACCTCCAAAGATAATTAGCAAAGGGGTAACTTAGTCAGGTTAGCTTAGTTAGTAAGGGGATGTGTGATGTGTATTATACTCTCTAATATGGTGAGGAACGCAGTGACTCTAGAATGAATACATAAGTACATGAGTGTAACTACACACTGTCTCAAAGTGAGGCAGCCCCCTCGCTTCCCTATAGTCTACAGGCAGTGAGGGAGGTGTATCATTTGTGCATTTGGCCTGCTCTCTGCATCCTGCCTCTTAACTTTTTTCATCTCTTGGTTTAAGTTCCAAGGCCATTTGGTGCTTTTCTTTATCTGTTGTTTTTTTTTTTTCTCTCTCTCTCTCTACCTCTGCCCTTGACTTGCTTCCCAGGAGAATTTCTCTAATAACATTATTATTATTATTATTATTAATTATTATTATTATTATTCCTTCTAATCAGGATTAGCTAGAAGTGCTAAAGAGGCCCCTATTCTGTTTTCTCATCTGTAGACCCCTCCTCCTACAAAACGACACTATTTAAAATGAAAAGCAACCTAGAAAATGAAGAAAATAATTTTTAACTGGTGTGTTGTTATCCAGGATCCAGACTATATAAAGGGCGCTTAAAAATCAATAGTTAAAAAAAAAAATCTTAAAGTTTAAGAGACAGTCCTCCAAAACTGTACAAATGGTATATGAAGAAGTTTCAACATCAAAAGCCATTAGCAAAATTCAGATCTAAAACACAGTGCAATCCCACTTCATATATCCTATGATGGCTAAAATCAGAGCAAAGAAGATAATGACAAGTTTGAACAAGGATATGGAAAAACCGTAATCTTCTTGCATTGCTAGTAGGAATGTAAAATTGTGCAGCCACTTTGAAAATCAACCTGGCATTTTCTCAAAAAGTTGTACAGAGCTGTTAGATGATACCACAGCTCTACTCATATCCAAGAGAACCAAAAATGTGTATCATGTAAAAGTTTGTACATAGACGCTTACAGGAACTTACTTCTAACAGTGAAAACTTAAATCCTCACATGTGCTACAACATAGAAGAGTCCAGAAAATACTGTTTTAAGTTAAAGAATCCATACACAAAATCACATGTCACACCTTTTACAGGAAGTGTCCCCAATACATAAATCCATAAACAGAAAAGTGAAGGCCTGGGGCCAAGGCAGGGGTGTGACTGCTAATGACATCTGAGAGTGACGCAAGTGTTTTGGAATTAGACAAAGGAGAGAGTTGCACAGACTCAAGAACATACTGAAAACCATGAATTGTTCACTTTAATATTAAGCATTTAATGGCAAGTAAATTTATCTCAATAGAAAAATTTTAAAGAAATTGGGTGGAAAGGGAGACTTACAGAGACAAATGATACCAATGCATCATAAATCTAGGAATGAAATGCAAACTTCTGTGCCCCTGGTATTGGAGAGAATATTGATAAAACTGAGTTTGCTCAAACACATGAGAAAAAGAAGTTTCTCACCCTTTTCTGTGTCAATGTAACCTGGCACATACACTACTAAGTTGGTTCTATCAAAAGATATAAGGCACATATCCTGATCCAGGATATTCGGCTGTAGAAATAGAAAATTCAAGTGGGGCTGGCATGATTCACGCTCAGTGGATTTTCCTATTTTAAAAGTGATAATCAAAGGGAGAGGTAATAAATTATACAATGAATTTCTGGGACCAAATTCAGCCCTCCCTTCTGCTTTTTTGGAAAACTAGTAAGACTGTTTGTATCATAGTATGGTTTCTATGAGGTTTCTGCTCTTTTAATCTTTGCAAGGTTCACAACTAGGAAAATGAAATTCTCCCCTAAAAATATAGTGTTATGGTTTCTGTCTAGCTGTCCCCGCAAAGCCTCCTGCAGTCTTGGGGCAGCTTCTGGAGCTTGTGTTTGATTATTGTGGATGTGGATACTGCACCTGCCCTGGGAGGTAATTTTCATTTCAGTGAAGGGAGGGAAGAGAAGCTAGCTGCCTGAGCTGCTGCTACCCCTCCCTTGAGCTCTTGCTCTTTGCCTCCACCATGAAAGGTTGTTCTCTGCCATGTGCCGCTCTGCCTTGCAGCCAGCTGAGCATGGACTGAAACCTCCAGTAACTGTGAGCTAAACAAACCTTTCCTTCCTCAAATTTGGGTGTCAGGTATTTGTCCCAGCACTGAAAGAAGAGTAACTAAGACATATAGGGACTTCTTTCTAGGGGTTCTCAGTATATGCTAATGAAAGTTACCAATTCTATATAGAGCTCTAGCCTGGATGAAAGGGCTAGTGGTTGGGGTGGGGGTGAGGGAAGGGAAAGGAAATGAACCTGAGCCTCAGAAAAACTCCAGGAAGCTCCAAAAAAGTCAAGAGCTAACTCTGAGTGACTTGTTACAAAGCTCCATGAAAATCAGCAGTAACTATGCAGTGATTGACAAAATCAATGATTACAGAAAGAAGTACTTCAGTGAGCCCACGACATTTGATCCTTTAATTATTTTTCCATATGGTAACATCTCTTTAAGTGTGACATCACTATTCTTTGTAAGCACTGTGCTTTGTTCATCAAATAGAGTTATAACAGTGCAGAAAAAGTCCAGAGAGGGAAACCATGCCAATCTTTCTAATTAATCATATCCCAGTCTTTCAGTTGATGAAGACATAGCCTGTATTCAACTTGCCCAAACTCTAGGTAAAGCACCAAGCAACAAGAAATGCCTTATAAAATCTATCCCATAACCTGGAAGGTGGCAAGTGACAGCCAAACCTGAAGGATTCATACTGGATCACCTCTGCTCTGGAGCGATGGCGAAACTTTCAGCATTTCCAATGCTGATAAGCAGCATACAGCAGCAGGTGTACCAGAGGTTTGCCACTGACATAGACCATGAACCTACCTGTGCCACCACTCACTCCCAGGAGCCATCTTCCTACTCAGCATGGTCAGCTATAGTAGGGAGACAGGGATTGTGACATAAGCAAATGCCCTCAGGCAAGTGTATGTAAAAGCCATCCCATGGGCTTGCCAGTAGGGACAACAACTGTGAAGGCCTCATAAACAGCCAACTTCCTGCAACCCCAACCTGAAGGCCTCATGAGCAGGAGGGATTCCTCCATTGGAGAAGTGACAGCAGAACTCTGGTAGAGGAGGTGCCCGGTGCCCTGGGGACCAGGTGGTAGTCATACAGACACCATGGATAGTGCTATGTGTGTCTGCTCCCCATGCTGTACATGGCAGAGATGTTGTCCTCACTTGTGCTCCTGTCTGTGCTGCAAGTTCATCTTCACCTCGGAACGGAACTGCACCTGCTTCCCCTGCCCTTACAAGGACGAGAGGAACTGTCAGTTCTGCCACTGTACCTGCGCAGAGAACCCCAACTGCCACTGGTGCTGCTGTTCCTGGGCCAATGATCCCAACTGTAAGTGCTGCTGCACAGCCAGCAGCAACATCAAGTGCCACTACTATGAGAGCCGCTGCTGCCGAAATGCCACCATCATATTCCGCAAGGGCCGCCTCAAGAGCATCCACATGTCGTAAGTACCTGGTATTCAAGATGGGACCACATTGGCTTGGGAAAACTGGGGACCTCATGCCAGCTATGGAGTCCCAAAACAGGCCAATGCCTCTCTGAGTCCACTGCTTTATTTGAAAAGGAGAGGCCAAGAATTCTGTAGCAATTAAGGCTATTCTCAAAAACCATGTCTAAGGGCCTGCCAGAAAGCTCAATGGACCAAAGCACCTGCTTAGGCAGAGCACAGTGGCCAGGGTTTGATACCCAGTGTGTCATGCTGACCTTACCTCAGGATGTGCTGAGATGGTGACTGAGACTGCACATGGTGGTGTGTGCTCTTGGGAGGCTAAACACAGGCAGATCACTATGAGTCTGATCTACATAGTGAGACCCTGTAGACCCTGTACAAAAAAAAAAAAAAAAAAAAAGTTGAAAAAAATACATCTAGACCCTGAGTTCCAAAGCCAACTCCCTTAACTATGAAAATAAGTGCTGACCTTTTCTGAACCCCAACTTTACAACTGTACCAGATAGTAACAACTTCCACTTCATGTGTAAGCTACTTGCCAGGTACTGCATGTGGACCCTGCTCTCTCACCCTACACCCACTGGAGCCCTGAGAAAGCTGAGTTTCAAGGTTAAGATGCCCAGGATCACACAGCTAGGAGGATCCAGTTTGGATTTTTATGCAAAACTTATGCTCTTAAATTTAATCTGTTGTACTAAAAAATAGAGACATTGATACCTGCCATCATAGGGTAGGTATGAGGATTGATATATGCATTTTGCACTCTGAACAATATAAATTGTTGTCCTTACTATGAACTTTTAATATCTGAAATACTTATTGGAAAAGTTAGAATTTCTATGAGTCACTTTTTAAATTTTTTAAAAGAGAATATAAAACACAGTAATGAAAAATTAGAAATGACACAGAATTTCACTAAACAAAATGATAGGAATTCATTGGTTGACCAATGGTTGACCCTTGCAATTTATGTAAGTGCCCCCGGCTCCCTTGAACTCCTAATGGCATTCTCTCCTTTCTCAACCAGAAATGATAGCAGGCAGGCTCTTGATCACTCCTTGTGGCAGTAGTCCTCCTTGCCAAGCACTGTATATCCTCTTCCTGCTCTACCAAACTAGCCTTTTTATGTCATACATGAGGGGAGTCTGGTATAGTCCTGATAGGTTTCTCAGAGGAAGAAAGATCCTAACTCAGCAAGATAGATGACAAGATTAGGAGAGAGAACAAGGGAAGGCATATTTGAAGGCTTTCAAGGCTGGCAAAGCAGTTCTGTGAGCAAAGGCTTGGCTTTGGAGGATGAATATGGTCTCTGCACGACCAGGCACTTAGCAGATGTCTAACAACTGCTATGCATCACCCATGGCCCTCTCGTTTGGAAACTTTAAGGTAGGGGTCTGCTCTGCACTTCCCAGTCTATGTGATCCAGCCTTGGGGAGTCACTGCAATTCTTTCAGCGGGAAGGGAAGGCACTGCGACTGTGGGACAATGTCTTGGGCAGGAATGGCTCCCACATTTTGTTGTTCATTGATATCATCTGGGGATCTTTAAAATATTCTGATGCCTGTCCCTACCCTTCAACACTGTGAGTTTTACTAGTTTAAAAGTATGAATTGGGCATCAGAATCATAAAATTCTGCCTCCTTCAGGTGATTTTAATGCACAGAATGGTCTGGAGTAGGCAAGGCAGGAACCTGGGAACCTCGCCAACCAGGTGAGAACACAAGTACAAGGAGAACAGGCCTAAAACTGACAGGATAGCCCAGTGGGAAGACAAGGCTGCTGGGCTGGCTGACTGCTTTGGCATAGAACAAGGCCCCTGGATGCCCATTTCACACCTGACTGGGTGGGGGCAGTGCAAATGTCAGAGGGTCAGCATCCTGGGGCCTGACCTCCAACTGGCCTCCTCTCTGCTTTCTGTGCTCCTGCCTCGTGTTTGCCCCTGTCTCTCCTGCCCAGCAGCTGCCCCTGCTCTAGTCTCACCCATCATCTCAGCCTCATACTTTTTCTCATTTCCCTCCTCATCTCTACCACGGCTTGCTGGGCCTCCATCTGCCAAGCCTATGTTCCTTTTTTCTCTTCCAAGACTTCTCCTTTCTTCCCTTCCCTTCCTCTCTTCCTGACTTCTCACACTGTCTCCCTTTATGGTATATAATGATTCCGAGAGTCCTACATTTTTGACAAACTAAAGGGAGTCCAGCTACCAGACATGCGGGAGACCTGTACCTCCAGGTGGTCCTTCCAGCCCAAGCAGAAGGCTGGGAAGCAGAGAAGAAGCAGAGAACAGAGCTTACCATCTTGCATTCTAGGAGGGTGATGGTGAACATTTTAGAGCCCTCAGTGAGAACAAACAGTCTACTGTGGCAGGCATGCCATAGGTTTGCCACCACTGTCCTAGAAGAGAAAACTCCCAGGTGCTTGTGTCTATAGGAGGGAGACTGTCACCCGAGAGCCACTCATTGCAGTATGCTTGAGAGTTCCTTGGCCAAGAGAGCAGGGAAGCAGACAGAGATATAGGAAAAGCAGAAAGGCAAGGCAGAAGGGAACACAGCCTAGTGTCAACACCAGTACACAAACACTGCTATGCACAGAGACAAGAGTAGCCACAGGTCATGCATCTGCTCACATTTGCTCTGGTTGTAACTTCTTGGGCCATAAACTTAAATTTTACAAGAATTTTTTCACTTCATCCATCACTCTTCCAAATAAACATAGGAAATCAGTCTCAGCCACTAGATAAATAATCTTAACACACACAATCCCACAAAAGTATAGGCTTCCATGGATTTGACCACTACTCTCCTCCACTGTGGAATCTCTCTGTGCTATGCACATAAGCAGCTGGTAGTAGGCAGAGTAATGATTGTGGCCACATTTGTTCAATACTTATAATCTATCCACAGCTAATCATGTACCATGAATTAGCTCACTTAGACTTTATGAAAAACTTCATGAGGCAAGTAGTATTGTGAGCTTTGGTATAAACATGAGAAACTTAAGATGAAGGAGGTTAAGAAACTGTTCTCAAAGATGGGTGTCACTTATTACCTATTGGTCTGGGAGTGAGATCATATAAGAAGGTTCTAGTCTTGGCTCAGGCATTGACCTGCTGGTGCCCTAGGAAATAGTGTGTTCCTTCCTGTGTATAATAATAATGTAGATGCCCTCTAGGCACAACCCACCAAGGACACACTTGCACTGGGCAGCATTGGGTTTATGGGCTCATTTCAATGTGGGAACTTATCCAGGAGCCAGTGGGAGGTACATGTGTAAGACGGCATCAATAGGGTATGATCAGATTTGGTTTACAGTAAGTGAAACATGGGAGTAAAACTTTGGTTATCATAATTGAAGATGGGAAGAACAGAGTAAGTGAGCCAGAGTCTGCAATGGAGTATGGAATGGTTGGGGGGGGGGGAAGAAGAACTGGTAGCCATCATGCCTATCTATTCACATGGGAAAGTGGCCATTTTTCTGATTTGGAGAATGTTCTTGTCTGAGTTCCAGTATTATGAAATGGTTCTGCTCTGTTTGGATCCATCACAGTCATAGTGCCTTTGTGGGTTCCATAACATCACTGATACCCAAAGGAACCCCAAAGCCCAGCTGACAGTTCCAGGCCAGTCTGCCTCTCTACTCTTGCTGGAAAATTGCAGATCTCTTCCAGGAAAGGCTTTCAGTCCTCAGAGTATTATATTAATTTTAATCTTCTCAACAACTGCTGGGGCATGGGGGCCAGTTGCATAAGGAATATGCAGAGAGGTACCCAGTTAAAAGATGGAGGAAGCAGCCTAGAGGCCAAGCACCCAGGCAGGAGCCCCTATCTTCCCCATTCCACCTGCACATCTGAGAAACAGAGCAAGCTCTCCTGTTCTCTTCTCCCTGCAGGTCCAAGACTGCCCTGCGTGTGGGGAGCAGTGATACCCAGGTGGACGATGTGAAGGCTGTGCCAGTGAGCAGCCATCTGGTCGACCACCTCAGCTGTCCCATGTGTAACCGGCTGCGCCTGCACTCCTTTATGCTGCCCTGCAACCACAGCCTGTGTGAGAAGTGCCTGCGGCGGCTGCAAAAACGAGCAGAAGTCACCGAGAACTTCTTCATCCTCATTTGCCCCGTGTGCAACCGCTCGCACTGCATGCCCTACAGCCACAAGATGCGGCTGCCTGAGAACTACCTGCGTGGGCGCCTCACTAAGCGCTACATGCAAGAGCATGGCTACCTCAAGTGGCGCTTCGACCGCTCCTCGGGGCCCATCCTCTGCCAGGTCTGCCGCAACCGGCGGATCGCCTACAAGCGCTGCACCACCTGCCGCCTCAACCTGTGCAACGAGTGCCTCAAGGCCTTCCACTCGGATGTCTCGATGCAGGACCACGTCTTCGTGGACACCAGCCCTGAGGACCAGGACGAGAAGATCTGCATCCAGCACCCATCCAGCCGGATCAGCGAGTACTGCCGCAGCGACAACCAGCTGCTCTGCACCTTCTGCAAGGTAGCTTTCCACAGCGGCCATGACACCGTCAGCCTCATCGACGCCTGCTCAGAGAGGGCCGCGGCACTCTTCAGCGCCATCGCCAAGTTCAAAGCAGGTCTTGGTGCTTGTGTGTGTGTGTGTGTGTGTGTGTGTGTGTGTGTGTGGCTCCCCTCCAGAGGAGCTCCTGGTGCCCATGTGACTCTGGGCAACTCGTGGTTCATGGAAAAGGTGTCTTAGACAATCTGTTAATGACAGCCTTGCCTTCGCCCACCAGAGCAGTCCCCACACCCTGGAAACATGGAGCCACACACCCCCTCCCTCATGGTCCCTATCACCAAGTCCACACTGGCTGCTGCCACCAGCCACTGCACCTTAGAAATGGTTAGACCTGTGGGTTCCTAGAAGGTCTTCTTAAAATAATACTCACTGCCTGCCCAGGCCAGGGCTTAGATTTTTGGGTTTCAGATAGGAAATGGGCTACTACCTACAACTGCTGTGGTTCCCTTGCAGCTGTACAGAATCTGAGTGTCAACATAGGAGAGTCCTAGGATGGTTTTCTCAGAATCCAGGGCACCTGAAGGTCAGTTAGCAAACTTCTACTCAAGGTTGAGGAACAACACCAGAACAAATTTCAGGATTTTTCAGCAGTTCGGCTAGTAGGGCTAGTAGGTAAATTAGATATCAGATACCGGTAAAGAACTGAACCTGCTCTCCATTCCTGAAGGAGTGAAAACAACATTTTAAACTACACTTTGAAGTTGGTCTTGAGCACTTGATTCAACTTCTAGGACGTGTCATAAAATTTTCATTTTTTAACTCATCCCAAATTATCTAAAAGTGGGTGATCTGAGGACATGCACTGAGAAATAAATCTTCACTGGAAAACCCAGTTTGGGGGCCATACTGGCAACCTGGATGACTCTGTCCCAATACTGCAGAGATGCAGGCTGACCCATGGGTTTGTTTGTTTGTTTTTTTAAATTTCCCTCTATGAGTTTTTGTACAGCAAAGATTGAGAACTGGATTAAGAAAAGTTCAGGAAAGCAGGTCCTTGCCACTCAGAGTATGGTCCACAGATGTTGGGCTCACCTAAGAGCTTGTTAGAAGTACAGAATCTTTGGCCCATCTAGCTTATCACATCAGAATCTGAATTTTTTTAGCAAAGATGCTCAGGAGATTCCTTGGAATAGATTCTAAATCTAACTGAAAACTGTCTCATCTGGATTCCTGTCTCAGGTCAGCTGATTCAAAATCTCAGAGATGAGGTCAAGAAAATGACTTAAGTGATTTCAGCACTCACAGAGAGCTGTGGGCCATGGCTAGAAAAATTTTAAAACTTAGGCTTTGATGCTGGACAAACAGACGCAGGACAGGGTCTGTTTTCTCCCATGTACTGACCATGTGACTCTGGGTAGTCAATTCACCTCTCTGAACCTTTGTTTCTACCTTTATCTATAAATGCAAATAATATCTTTGATTGTTTGTTTGTTTGTTTGTTTGTACCAGTGATTGAACTCAGAGCCTTACTCATGCCAGGCAGGCGCTTAACACACTGAGCTATCTCCCCAGCCCTCAAAATAGTATCTTATTATTATATAGAAAGATACATATATGATAATATATAGATCTGCTTAACAACAGATGTTTAATAAATAGTATCTACTTTTAGTATATTATATGAAAAAGACTTTGAGTTGATTTTGTTCAGAGGTCAACTCTTGCTAAGCCATCCCACTTGCGAGGTTTTGGAGTGAGGGTGCTTCTAGACTCTTCTTTTTCTCCTCTCTTGGCACTGACTCTTTCTTCTCTCTTGTCCGAAAAATTCTTATTCTATCTTTTAGGACATTGCTATGCATAAACTTAGCTAACCTCTAATAAAGCAAGTCACTTCCTCTCCAAATTTTTTTAACAACAGGTGACTGTTGAATAGTCAAAGAGGACACTGCATAACAGAATTTCAGCTGCCATAAGTTACAATATGCCTGCCTACGGGGGAGCTCAAGGAGAACTTTACAGTGGAACTGCAATTACAAACTAATCGTTTCCTGTAAAGCTCCTGCCCACATTGCCACACTGGGAAGGGCAAGGTGGGAAAAGGAAATGGAGAAATTACAGAAAAGGCCAACAAGTGATGTTGCTGGCACTGACCTCCAAGACGCTGCAAAACAAACCCCATGTGCTGACCTCCACAACTACCTCACTGGCCGTGGAGGTAGGCAGCATCACTGCAGTCCCCTCTTCTCATGATGTGCCAGGATCCTAAGTTTCTTTCACCCAGATGCACTTCCTTATTACTGCAGCCATCATCCATTGGGGACCAGCTTTCTGGGGAGCAAGGATGCTGTTAAGAACCAGGTGCAACAACATAGGGTCACCCTCACTCTCAAATAAACTTTGGTAAAATATACAGCTTATCAACTCACTGCAGCTTTGCCCTTCCCTGAGGAGGATCTTAAAAACAGTATATGCAATCAAAAATGGAAGGCCTTTAACTTGCTGCCTGATACCTAGAACTTCTTAAAGTCCGTAAAGGTGCTAATTTCACAGAGATGTGTGAGGTGCTACCCTTGCCCTGCACCTTGCAGCTGCAGCACTGATGGGCTCATGAGAGCTCGTATTCCTCCCACCTGTGTCCCCAGAACTTCAGATGGCATGCAGCATGCAGTAGGGCTCCAGGCTTTGCAGGCTGAACTTAAATCTCAAATGCCATGTGAGAGGACACACGGTAAATTGGTTCTCCTCCACGGGAAGCAGCAGACCCTTTCTTTTTCTTTTTCATTTTTCTTTTTTTCCATAATTTTATTGAGAAACAAATAGCAATGAGACAGTTTCAAACCAAATTGGTAGGACAGTTTCAATAATTAACACATTGCATACATTCTTCCTAGTGGTTAATTGCTGTACAAGATGCAGACATGATATCCTATTTACAAACACCATTAGAACAGATTGCTCCATTCATTAAGAGAATGTAACTATATATCTATCCTAACCACTTGAATACACAGATACAAAATGGACATTCATCTATATCCCCCTTTTTTTTTTGTTAAGTTCCATCATTTAAATATTATAGGTGTGCAAACTCAACAAAATATTCTAAAAAAGTTCAGTAGTCCATAATAGTATTGGGTCTTCCGCTTGATTGGCAATGTCAGAAATTGTTGACCTGAGTCCCCTACAGCTCAACATAACAGCATGGCTTTACTTCTTATATTTCATTTTTATACTTTTCTGCTGGATGGTTAAGACCAAGGTAAAGCAGGACCTATGCAACAAGAGTTGTAGCTTTTTGGTCTGATAAGGTCAGTGAAATCCCCTCAGGATTTATCCTAAGATCCTGTACCTCAGATTGTAGAACCTTTGTCAGTGTCAGCCATGTGGATGAGTTACGGCCATTGCTTGGCCAATGTGCTCTCTGTGAAAGCCTGAGAGAATGTTTTCTCTCCATGTGACTCTCCTCAGGCACACTCTACATCACTGATCACTTTCCTCTTTGGCCCCATAATCTTGATCAGAAAATTTGGGACACTAGAGTTACATGACGTTACAGTACAGGTTCTCATATGTCCAACAGATCCTTTCTTGAAGGATGAGGACTCTGATTTCTCACTCTTTTCTGGGCTGGACTCTTCTCTCCCCCTTTGCATGCATTTCACAGTCATCTTGTGAGTGGCACATGTGTACAATACACCTTGCTTCCTTTAAAAAAAAATCCTTACCACATCTCTTCCCCCTCTCCCTCCCTCCTCCTCAATTCTCCTTTCCCGATTTTCATTCTTATTGATATTATTAATCTTATCTTATATTTATGTCATATTGTTTATATTTCTTGAGGTTTGTACATTTTTGTACATAGCATACCTTTATTCTACATAGTTTCTCTTCCCCGTCCCCTTCCCCTCATCCCTCTCTTGATCTCTTGGTCTCGCCCTTCACATTTGAAAGAGCTCCATCACCTTGCCTCCTGTCTATCTTCTACTGAGCTCCTTGTTTGTATTTTCCCTTACTCAGATGAGACACACTGTGTGGTATTTAGGGCTGGATTTTTCATGGCAAGAATTCTTGGGTAAGGCATCATTTAGCAGAAACAATCAGAATTTTCTTTTTCTTAGCTCTTACATTGCTCCTAGGAAAAAGTAGGGCCCCATCACTTGTAATTTCTTCTCATCTCCTGCCCAACTGGCAGACAAATGAAGTTTGGTGAAAACCAATATCAAGACTGGCCATAAACTTTTACGCTCAGACCTGAGGCCACAGTGGTCACTGTTACTAGGCAGAAGTATGCCAGGGAAGCACAGAGGGTTATTCCTAAGGGAAGCTTGAGAGAAAGAGGAAGGGAAGGGGTGAAAGAAATGCAGTGTGTAATCCCATGCTGGCCTTTTTCACCCACCTACAGGCGCCTTCCTTCCTCCCCACTCACTTTCATGGAGGCTGGTATAATTTGCTCCAGTTTCTCCTGCTTTGACATTTGAGGAGATGAAAATTTTAACAGTGACTAACTTGGTTGTTTTGCAGTCCGATATGAAATTGATAATGACCTGATGGAATTCAACATTTTAAGAAACAGCTTTAAAGCTGACAAGGAGACAAAGCGAAAAGAGATCAGAAATGGATTTCTCAAGCTGCGAAGCATCCTCCATGAGAAAGAGAAAGACATCATGGAGCAGGTAGAGAATCTGGAAGTGGCCAGGCAGAAGGAGATTGAAAAATATGTGCAGATCACAAGCCTGAAAGTGAGTGAAATGGATGGCCTTATCGCCTACTCGAAGGAAGCCCTGAAGGAGACTGGCCAAGTAGCCTTCCTGCAGTCAGCCAAGATCCTAGTGGACCAGATTGAGGATGGCATCCAGAGCACCTACAGGCCCGACCCCCACCTACGGCTCCACTCCTTGCACTGCATGCCCTTGGACTTTGCTGAGCTCTCCAGTGCCATCCATGAGCTCTTCCCCACAGGACCCAGAAAGGTGTGCTCCTCAGGGGACTCGCTGCCCTCTCCCTATCCCAACCACTCGGAAATGATGATTGCCAGGAAGGTCACCTTTAGCACCCATAGCTTCGGCAACCAGCAACTATACCAACGAAGCTCCTCCTTGTTGTCTTTCAACACCACTGGAGAGAAGGCCAAGATGGGCCTGGAGGCCTATGGGAGAGCCCAGTCTGCTGCCCCTGCCAAGCCCTCAGATGGTCTGTACACTTACTGGAGCACTACAGCAGAAAACCAGCTTGTGCAAGACAGCAACAGCTTCCACAACTGGTACCCATTCAATGAGGCCTCTGTGAAGACCCCAGGCCCAATCGTTATCTACCAGACCTTAGTGTATCCAAGAGCTGCCAAGGTAAGGAAGGAACAGGAACAGGTCAGAGAAGGGAAGAGAGTAGTCATGAAACGTTGCCCATATTTCCGTGTCCTCTAGGATCTGGTCATTTAAGTATGCTCCTTTGGACACTTTGTGGTCAGCTCATTCAGAGCTTTCAAGATTGGCTTAAACCAATCAATCTACTTAAGTCATCCTCATAAATCCATCTGACTCTCCTGGCCCTAATCCAAAGGAAACCACACTGAAACTAAAAATATTTGAAGGGACTTCTTCAAGAGTGTAATATTTTTAAAAGAATGCTTGAGAGTTTAGAAAATAGAATTAGAAATGCAGGCTTGGTTATCTATCAGCTGTTGATTCCCTTAAACTACTCTCCTTCTCAAAGAAAATATTCAGATTTTCTGACTTGAAAAAATTGAAAGGATAATCCACAACACAATTCCAAATTTTACTCCTTTTTTTTTGAGGGGGAAGGTAGAGAGTGAGGTTTCACATAGTCTTGCCAGCTTCTGCCACCTGGCCTCAAGACACATAATTCCCTTCTTGGCCTCCATGATCTAAAATGGACAAATACTCTTTCAAGTCCAGCTGTGCCTACATTGAACTGCTTATGTGATACCTCATTAAAATGTAAAGAGGCAGAAAGATTCACATATAACTAGGTATGCCACGAGAGCATGACTTATTTTTCTGAAGTTCCTGAAGGACCAGCTTCCAACACAGCCTAAGGGCCATCTGCTTGTAACAGAGCCCTCATAACCTAAAAATATCATTCATACTCCCAAAATGTGTAGCACCTTTGGAACCTAAGCTAGCAGTTCTCAAACATCAATGTATACCTGGAGAATTTTTTTTTTTTTTTTTTTTTGGTTTTTTTTTTTTAACCAGGGATTGAACTCAGGCCCTTGTGCTTGCCAGGGAAGCACTTATTCCACTGAACCATCTCCCTGGCCCCTAGAGATCTTGTTAAAATGCGGATTCTGTTTAGGAGGTTTAGTCTGTTTCTCTCAAACTTCTAATGCTACTATCTGCTGGTTGCATTTTGCTATTAAAGGTTTACCTAGAAACAAACAAACAACAACAACAACAAAATTAAAGCCAGATTCACTTCCCCTGAGATATGGTTTTCTGGGTCTTGTAGTCTATAGAATAGCCATACAGATGCTGTCAGACACAGCGAGGTCTACCTGACCTTCACATAAGTGATACCCATGACTAAGCACTTGATGCAAAATGATTCTACACCGGTGAGGCCCACAGAGTAAGTGACATCCAGTCAGGGATGGCAGCAGGGTCTCACCTCCATGTCAACCCAGACTTTGTAGGGAGTTGGCAGGTCCTTGTTCTAACGTGAAAGCACTAGTGGTATCTGTCCTATACTTGGGCCCGGGGAAAGTCACCCAATGCCACCTATGAACTATTTCTGGGTGAACTGAAGAAAGAGACCTACACAAGTCACTAGTTATCAAAGAAGGACACTTAACCTACTGCCAAAGAGTGGCAGATGATACAAAAGTATCATTGCTCCCTAAGGTCAGAGGAATCATAGACTCAGTAATACAAAGATAAATCTGCGTTGACATCTCTCAAATCTTTAAGATATTTGGCACAGAAAATACAAGTGATACTTCAGTTTATCAACTTAATTTGCTTTACAATTTTGGGGAAAATGGCTGTAGTTGTGTTTGTCACCAATGCAGAGTTTACGAATGAATGAAGCAAAATTTTGCCAAATGCTTTCTTCTGCAAACAGAAGCGATTGTGAACTGAGGTCTTACTGTATTATTAAAGTTAGTTTTATGAATTATTAATATGCATTGTAAAAATCCAAGAAACTTTTAAACTCAGTTTTATTTCTAGAAATTCTTTCCTTTAAAACATTTAAAAATTCAGATGAAGAATGTGTCCACTGCAACATTTACTTATGAGAGTATAAAATTAGAAACAACCTAAATGTTCAACTAAAGAAGGGTTGAATTATTTATGGGGTAATATTTTAAAGTTGTAAACTATTGAATTTTAAATAATATAGTAAAATATATAAAATATAGTAAATGAAAGGAAAAAGAAATCAGAGTAGCACAATCCAAATTCTGTTTCTACATTTATTTATTTTCCAAAATTGAAAAAAAAAATCATAATCAATTAGCTAGATTGTGGAATTGATGTTTATTTCCTTCCCTTATATTTTTTATACTTTTCTTCCCTTATACTTTTCTGGGTTTTTTCTAAGTATGTTACAATGAGTATTCTTATTTTGATAGCCAGAAATAATTCAATTCAAATTTTATTGTTTTATAAATTTGCTTGTAAGATTTATACACTTACATCTGCAAGCAGGTGCAGGGGCTGGGGGTTCAATACCTAGGCCTGCCATGCCAGCCCCACCCCCATGACCCACTGAGACAACAAATTGAGTCTGGGCATGGTGGTGTGCGCCTGTAATCCCAGCTCTTAGGAGGCTGAAAACAGGTGGATCACTATGAGTCCAATCTAGTAGTGAGACCCTGAATACCCTGTAGACCCTTCCCTAAAACACACACACACAAAGATTTATACACTTACAAATTAATTTTATCCTAATACCTTTATGTTATGAGAACCTTAAAATTTTAGTAAAATCATTAGATAGTGGCTTTAAAAAAAAACAAGTATTATAAAATAGTTATGTGCCAGATACCCTCTGCTAATTGAGGCTTATTAAATGTCCCTTCCCAGGAGTGGATATCTTATGCTTTGGGTATGAACACATATTTCCCATTATTGGATATGTCATTTAACCTTTTAGGATATTTCCTTCAAATCGAGGTTGGACAGGTAGTCTTCTCACCTTCAAGTATTCTGTGGTTCCACCGGAGTTTGCCAACTGTCCCCAAGGCTCCTGTGAAAGGGATGGCACAGTCTGCCTTCCAGTTTGTAAAGATCACATGCACTAGGGATAGTAGTGACTGACATGAATCTGATGCTTAACAAGTACTTAGTAAATCCTTGCTACTTTTGCTAGTAATGTTGGAAGGACCATTGTCATCTCCAAGTTAATCAAGAATAACAGAACCCAAGGGAGTGTTCTTTTGTTCCTGAAATCCATCGAAAGCATCATGCCAGGCTTCTTCCCATAGCCTTACTAGACTACTGCACATGCTATGCACAAAGGCCTCAGCAGTGGCAGCGGATGTGGCCTGTCCCACTTGAGCCCCAGAGAGTCACAGCTCAGGCTTCACAGGAAAAAAGGTGGAGGGGGTGTGTCCTGGTCCCACTCTGGCGTGCTCATTTCTCCCACAGGTTTACTGGACATGCCCGGCAGAAGATGTGGACTCTTATGAGATGGAATTCTATGAACTCATTACTACTCCTCCTAACAACGTGCAGATGGAGCTCTGTGGACAGATTCGGGACATCATGCAGCAGAATCTGGAGCTGCACAACCTGACTCCCAACACCGAGTACCTGTTCAAAGTTAGAGCAATCAATGACAATGGTCCTGGGCAGTGGAGCGACATCTGCAAGGTACTGTGCATGTTGTTCTCAAACAGATTTTCTTAAAAGATTCTGGTTGCGACTCTGTTAAGATGATCATGAGCTCACAGAATCCACCGCGAGTCTCTCTCCATCCAGAAAATCTGCTATTGCAGGACCAAGCAGAGGCTGCTGCCCTCCACTAGGCTTTGCAAATAAGGCCTGGGGCTTGCTAAATTGTGCCTTATTCAAAAAAATATTTGTTCTAGGCATTGTTAGGATGTATTAGTATGCAGAGACTGAGAGGAAAATAAAGCATAATCCCTGTTTCCAAGGTTCTCGGGGTCTAGTAAACAAATAATTTTGTAGGAGAAACTGAGAAATAATTGTAATGTGAGACAAAGTAAAAAAGGGATCCTCTCCCAAGGCAAAGACAGTGCAAGTTTAGCAAGTAAAAATAGGATAGCCAGTTAAGTTGGAATTTTTCATAAAAAACAAATAAGACTTTTAGTATAAATATATACTACCTATTATTTATTTAAGATCTTTTTATACTAAAATATTTTTTAATCTGAAAGTTAAGGAATAGCCACTGAACATGTCAGGTGGGCTCCAAAAAAGAAAATAGTTTAACTATTGTGATGCAAGGCTGATTCTTCTTTATACCCCCAGGGAACACACTCTTGTGAATATAGTTTTACTGATATTAAAAGGAGATAGAAAAGGAAAATATTAAAGACTACCCAGATCTATCTTACTGCGTAACTATGATGGTGTTCTTAGGAATCAGAGTAGATTATGTGTCAATCAGGGATTCTTTAGAAGCCAAAAGGACAAGTCCATTCATTTCAGCTTTTGAGAGAAAGGGGAGAGGGAGAAGAAGAGGGAGAGAGAGAGGGGAAGAAGAGGAAGAGAGGTAGAGAGGTCTCATGAGACCCCTGTAAGGACATACCTCTCATCTATTACCCAAAGGAACTGGAAAGCTAGAAGTTTCTGCTTCTCCCTCCCCATCCTTCTCTTTCTTTCTCTTTCTTTCTTTCTTTCTTTCTCTCTTTTTCTCTCTCTCTCTCTCTCTGTGTCCTTCCCTTCTCTGCATTTCTCTGAATGTGTACCACTTTTGACCAGTTTATTTAGTCCCTGCTCCTCTAAAATCAGCCTGTAGCCTACATGCGTAACCTTAACTCTAATTCAAACAACATCTGACTACTAGGCACATTTTGTTTGTTTCCCTTGTAAGATGCTTGAGATTAAGAATCTGAGAAACAGAAGGTGAGGTAGGAAGGGTGGGATTAAGCACTGGCTAGCCAGTCTGTAAGGTGGGGCTAATCCAAGCTGATGGCCAGCTCCTGGGGCCCCCACAGCAAACCTTGCCCTCCCACAGAGGTCAGACCTACCTTGAGTGAGAAGGGAGATGGAAGGCTTGTTTGGCCACCTGTCCTGATGGCCAGCTGCCATTCTGTTGATCAGCCCTTAACACATTTTGCAGTATGTCCTTCTAATTTTGGGTTTTTCCTTTTACCAAATTCCATCTTCTTTCTTGGTGTTTTGGGATCTCTCCAACATATTTTGCCCATGAAGAACATCCAGTGCTGTTCCTAATTTTGTGAAATGCACCCTCTGTCATTTCTGGATGAGCAGGGATGGGCGGAGAGACAGGATTGCATCATCACTGTGCGTCTCAGCCTGCTGGGCCTCCCAGGCTGC
Organism: Octodon degus; assembly: GCF_000260255.1. Taxonomy (NCBI): domain Eukaryota; kingdom Metazoa; phylum Chordata; class Mammalia; order Rodentia; family Octodontidae; genus Octodon; species Octodon degus. Next base: position 20,752,336 of record NW_004524604.1, on the reverse strand, counting down.
TTTGCTGCCCCATCTCACTCTGTAGACTCCTTGAGAACAAACTTCACAGCCCATCTTTGTCTCTCAGTGCCTACCCTAGCAGTGTGTCGTAGCAGGTTTAGAATGATTGAATGAAGATAGGACTGAACATCGGGCCAATCAAATGAATAGATGAGTGGATGACTAAATTAAAGAGTGAAAAAATTAATAATGACAAAGTACCACAAGCTGCCTGAAAGCTAAATGTTTAAAGTCATAAGTCAAGAAATACCATTTTCTAAAATTGTGTTTATGTGATTAATTTGCCCTCCCTGTAAGAGAAGGAAATGCATTCCAGGCCCTTTGCTTTTAACAGAATATCTAAATGAGCAGAGTCCTAATTAATGACACTTTCTGGAAGCTTCGTTAAACAGACTCGAGGAGTCACAATATAGACTTTTCCTTCAGAAGTAATTCTTCTGCCATTCCTGTGATTTTATTAGCATTCCAGAGAAAACACTGATTTCCTTGCCATTTGTCATCATTTGCATAAGGAAAAGGCTTCAATCGCAAATGAAAATAACATGGTGTGTTTGAATGACATTTACGAAGCTTCATAAAAGTAATGACTTTAGCTCCTTCCTACAAAATCAAGAATTTTTCCTTTGGCATCCATGCTAGACTGGTATCCCTGAAAGGTTTCATTTAAATGCTGCAGTAAAGCAGCAAAATCATTTTTTATCCTAAATGCAACATTTCCATCATATGTACTTTTGTAAAAGAAGTGAAATAGCACCTTTTATATTTGATTTGCGTGAGTCTAAGACTTGTTGATTTTAAGAGGTTTTCTCTGGAATAGAGAACATGTATCAAGAAAATGAAGGCTTTTGAAAGGCCCCGTGGAAACTCAGCTGGTGCTGGATGCTGTCTGTCCATTATCACCAGTCACTCCAGCCACCCAGAAGGGAAGGGGCTGTTGCCTAGATCTTACAGAAGAGGAAACATACTCCATGGGGGAAAGTGGCCTCATGGCACATGAAGGAGGGGTCCTGTTGAAATTCAGATGTGAATCCATGCCAGAACTCTTTGCCTTCGGCATCATCCTCAGATGCATCCAGGTCTGGAGCAACGTGGGCTCAGCTAAGCGTCACAGTACCTCCCTAGGAGAAAGATGTGAAAGCCAGTAGTAGGGAGAACCAATGTTTGGGATTTTTTCTTTCTTTCCTTCTTTCTTTCTCTTTCTTTCTTTCTCTTTCCTTCTTTTCTGTCTTTCTTTCCAAGAGAATATCATGCATTCATGCATTTGGAAAGTCACTGCATCGTCTTGGCTCAGGTACCCGCTCCAAACCCCCACAAGGCTGGTGCCAGCTCCGTGAGGACGGGCGTCAGGCTGATCTTCTTCCCTTTTTGCTCACAGTGCCCAGATGGGAGCCTCCAGAAGCCAAGAGCCCAATTGCTAATTCAGAGGGATAGAGACATGTGCCTAGGAAAGGTGTGCGCCTGGGTGACCACACACTCTGTTCTGATCCTGGCCTTCCTCTGATGCTCAGCACACCTTGGGGCGACCATTCCTCTTCCCCATTATAGTCTCCTTGCTTTGACACTCTCTCTCCCTCGCACTCTACATTTCAGCCAACTTCCACGAAGTCTTCTCATGAAAAATCTGAGTGTTGGTTTTCCTTTTCATCTGTAACAAATTAGTGGCTTTAAGCAGCACAAATTATATATTGCCTTGGACACAGTTTAGGTGCTCAGACGTACAAAAGGGTCTCACTGGGTAAAATCACAGGATCAGCAATGCTGTGTCTCTTCTGAAGAGCAAGGGAGAATCCATTGCCTGACATTTTCCAGGTTCTGAAAGCCACTCTTCTCTTGGCCTCATGGCCCCTCCTTCTAGCCCTTGAAGCCAGCAACACTGGGCTGAATCCCTCTGGCACTACCATCTTTCTGCTGCCCTTCTGCCTGCACCTTCCACCTTGCAGGTTCATGACTTGGGATGTCTCCTTATCTCAACCAACTGAGTGGAAACCTTCATGGCCTCTTGCCACGTGACATAACGTATTCGAAGATTCTGGGATTAGGATATCGACATTATTCACTCACCATAACCTGCAAACTGGATGTTCTTAGATTACACCAGATTTTTTTGTAGGCAAAAATTCGGACTCAACATTAGGCACAAATTGGTACTTTTCTGACTTTCTCTGTAGCTCTGCAGAAAATGCAGAAGTCTCTGTCCTATTCAGCCTTTTAAAACCCTGCTCCATCTGCCAGCCCCTCTGTATCTATGTAATTAGGCCTAGTGCAGCCACCCTAGGTCTCCACAGTGCTGCTGCCTTCCTTCCCAGCCTTCACCCCTTCTGAGGCCCAGCCACACAGCAGGGTTCATAACGTAACAGAAATCATCAATGACTGTCACACACTCCCCCTCTGCCCTTCCTCTCTCCACTGCAGACCCTCTCCTCAGGCTGAGCCACATATCTTCAGGGGCTGAAGCTAGGGGACAACCTGAGTGACCACTACTGTCCCACACTCAGAAGAACTAGTCTTATGAACACCCCCATACTGGCCATGGCTCCAAGTCCTGAAATGAAACACAATTTTTTTGTATTCTCTATGTCCTTAAGGTTTTGAAAAGCTGCTACCCTTCATGAAATTAGAGCTCCGCTGGTGCCTCTCCACCCAGCCTACAAATAGTCTTGAACACTGGAACAAATATCATTTAGGGACAAACTGGACCTAGAGTTTTAAACTTAGAAGGGTTTAATTAATGATTAAACCCTCTCAGTTTATGGCCCACTATCAACAACAATCTATGTAAGGCCATTTTCTTGTTTACATATGCCTTTTTGTGATGTTCATTCTAATGTATTTCATGGTTCTCATTTTGTTTCATTGTGTTCTTACATGATGTGTAAGAACATTTTAATGTTATTCATTTACACAAATACTGTTGCTTTACATATTTTACTTGTCTCCTGGCCCATTTTTTCACTAAATAATGTGGTTTTTGTAATCTATTAATGTCATTGTGGACATTCTGTCCATTAATGGGTACCCAGGGAACCCCCCAGACACACACTAATGCTATTGTGAGTAGCCTTGTGCCTGAACCTTGTGGGCTAGAAGGGGATGTGAAGCTTCCACTGGGCTGTGGTGGAGCTTGCTAGGGATGCCATAACAAAATGCTGCAGAGTGGGTCACAAAAACAGCAAAAATTCATCTTCTCACAGCTGTGGAGGTTGGTAAGTCCAAGACCATGATGTCAGCAGGGAGTTGTCACTCCTTGGCTTACTGATAGCTATGTGCCTCACACTTGCACAACCCTGGAGTCTCATCATGGGAATTTCCTCCTCTTCTTCCAGTCTGGTATGATTAGAGCTCACCCTAATGGCCATATTTTATCACCTTTTAAAACTCTATCTCCTAATAGAATTGCAGACTGAGCTATTGGGGCTTGGGATTGCAACATATAAACTTTGATGGGACACAATTCAGCCCATACCAGATATACACCATGAGTGAAAAGTCTTAGAGAAAGTATGTACTTAGTTTGGGCTCATCTATGAATACTTTCCTAAGGAATAAGGGATGGTCCTTATATGCTAAGATTCACACAAGTTTAATAAAATCTACCTTTCTATGGTTATAAACTGATATATTCTTACTGCTGTAAATTTCATTTCATACACTTGTAAGCTTCCAGAATTTCTCATCCTATAAATACCCTATTAGCATCCTTTGTGTGTTTTTCTATTGCATTTTTCTTTCTTTGTTTTTAGTGTCCTTATATATTCTAAACAATCATTTTAGACATTTCTAATAACTTCCTCCTTTCTGACATTTGTCTATTATCTCTGTTCATAGTGTACAGTACTTCATAAAGTAACAGATCATTTTTGATACAACCAAAGTCATCAATTATTTTTCCTTGTTTTGACTTTCTAAAGCTTTATATCTACAGCTTTATTTTAAAATTTCTTTGTTCAGTTTAGACTGAAAAGATAATCTTTTATCTATTCTTTTATAAAAATTTAGTTTCACCTCTTACATTTAGCTCTTTAGCCCATGCAGACTCTACCTTCGAATGTTATATAGAGATGCTCCTATTTTTCCATCTAATGAGCCAGTTTTCCCAGTGCCATCTACCAAGCAAGATATTTTCCCTACTAGTATACAAGGATGCCACTTTGATCTTTTACTAAGCTCCTGTGTATTGATGGGTATGTCTTCGAAATCGCTGTTATGCACTGGTCTATGTTGGGATGCTGGCATATTGGCTTGCTGGCATGTTGGTATGTTGGTATGTTGTTATACTGATCTGTTCCTTTGTCGATACTATATTAGTTTTGCTGTTTCAATCTCAGCTTTGTGTTTTGTCTTGATAAACTGCTAAGGGAAGTATCTCCATTAGACCTCTTTCTATTTTAAGTTCTATTTAGATAATCATGCAGGTATATTGCTCTATATAACTTTTTGAGTAAATAAATTTAATCTTCCTTAAAATACAAATAGAATTTGAGAAAGACATAGAGTTTTAATTAGAAAATAACTGATAAGTTTATATATAATATGTCTGAACATTTATTGAAACTTTTTTGTATATTCTTTACCAGGGTTTTAAATTTCCTCTATAGAGATACTACGCCTTTCTTAAAGTATTATACTTTAGAGACCTACTATACAGTAGAGTATGGCATACTAAAAAATTTGCCAGTTCTGTTACTGCTCTTAACACACACACACACACACACACACACACACACACACACACTGATTAGATAGGGTAATGATATGCTAATCTTATTTCACTATAAAATGTGCATCAAATCATCATGCTGCATACCTCATAAATATCCAATAAAAATAATTTGCACATTGTAGATTTTAAGACTGTTTTTTTGCATTTTATTAAATTTTTAAATGGTTTATTTGTTTAAAATAAAGACTATTGCTGTTTGTAGATTTGTCTTGATTCTATTTGGAAAATGATACACAATGTAGTAACTATTCTTACTCTCTCATTTTGTTATGAAATTTTGTTTTATTTTTTCATAAGGTAAGCATTAATAATTAAAAATACTACATGGGACAGAAAAATACTCTCATTCTGAGAGTCTATCTGTTGATTCTGATTTATTTTCCATTTATATAATCCTTCTCTTGTTTTATTTCTTTCCATACAATCTTTGAGCTTAGATATTTTCCCTAATTGTTTTTGGCAGAGCCTTCAGTCATACATAAAATGGTAACAATGATAGTATATATTCTGGTCATGTTCCTGATATTTAAGTTTCTCTCCTGAGTTATTTTTTAGGGATTTTTATATAATATTTATTATATTAAGGAAATTCCCTTCTATTTCTAAATTTCTGAAAAGTCTTCCATAAATAATGAACCTTATTAACTTTTTGCATCATTTGAGATAATCATATGATTTTTCTCCTTTAGACCATTATTAATGAAGTCAATTACAATAACTGAGAGACAGTACTAGAGATTAAACCCAGGGCTTCATGCATGCTAAGCGTAATTCTATCACTGAACTGCATCCCTGGCCCACAGTGACTAATTTTCTGATGCTAAACTTCATAAAATAAATCCTATGTGATTGTCATGTGTTATTTTTAATACTCTTTCATTAATAACTATTTAAGCTAATTCATATTTTATTTTAAATGACTGTATTTATGATCATAAGTGAACTGAGTTTATTTTTTGCTTATATTGCTTTCATCTAGTTCTGAGCCCAATATTCCACTAACTTGATTAAAAATCTGGGCCAGGTGTGATGGCACATGACTGTAATCCCAGCCTTTGGGAGACTGAGGCAGGAGGATCACTGCAATTTTGAGGCCAGCCTGGGCTACAAAGTGAGTTGAAAACCAGCCTGAACTGCATAATGAAACCCTATCTCAAAAAGTAAAAAAGGGCTGCGGATGTAGTTCAGTGGAAAGGCTCTGGGTTCATCTCTCTCTCTCTCTCTCTCTCTCTCTCTCTCTC
>NW_004524604.1:20718327-20746275 GCF_000260255.1 Octodon degus | reverse complement strand
GCAATGCTTTTTTTTTTTTTCTTTTTCCTTCTTCATTTTTTAGAACAGTTCTGTCATAGAAGTGTGGTAGAATTTATTTGGAAGCAATATGAACCTGAGCAACTTGGAGTACTCGGAAGAAGTGAGGGCACATCAGCCACATGTCCATTTCCTTACTATCAAGTTCTGTCTTTCAGCTCCTACTGTCCTCTACTTATCTGATAACCTTGTTTGCATACTCGACCATACCTGGCCCATTCACACGTCACACGTGGTCCTCTTCTTTGAAGAGTCTGGCTATAGTTTGAGAAGCTCAAATCCACTATTTTCTAGTCAGTTCCTAGGCCCTCATGCCCTCACACCACTATTAACCTTTATTCATTACCCAATACCTCAGGGTGTGTATCTTATTTATTTTTCCTTTGTCAGGGTTATAGCTATGCATTATCTCCATTTTTACTCAGGAATTGGGTAATCTGTCAAGTATATAATATGACCTTTTCCTTATATGTGGTCTGATTTCTCTAAAATCAAAATTAAATTTTATAAAAGTAGAGAGCATAGTGCCATTAAGTATCTATATTTTTTGCCCTTTCCTTTGTATATAAAAATAAGCTATCAGTTTTATACATAGAGACTTTGTGCATTGTGGAAACATTCCTATTCACCATCCCAGCTCCAGCCTCTGCTAGCTGCCCTGAAAGTCACCACTCCTCTGGACAGAGCCCACTGACCTGCAGAACTCCCCCATGCCCGAGTCCAGACCTTCCTTCTTAAATGCCTCTGTAACAAATGTGTATTTGTTGTATTTTTTTTTTAGGGAAAGGTCTACAGGGTGTTCAGGGTCTCACTACTAGCTCGGACTCGTAGTGATCTGCCTGTTCACAGCCTCCCAAGACCTGGGATTACAGGCATGCACTACCACGCCCAGTCTCAATTGCTGTCTCAGCAAGCCCTTGGGGCGGGGGCGGCACAGCAGGCCCAGGGATGGAACCCCCGGCCCCTGTGTTTGCTTGCAAGTGCTTTAATCCACTGAGCTATTTGTCTGGCCCATAAATGTGTATTTGGAAAGAATGGGAATGCTGCTAGACCAGAAACATGGAGAAATGTACCACAAGTCAATTAAGACAGGAAGTCCCACATCTCAGCAGAGGAGGTGAGAATTCTAGCTTGCTGCTGCCTGGCCCTCATGCCTAGCGCAACTGGCCTTTCTCCTGTACTCCTGACCATTTACTGATTCCAGCCTTACCAAAGGGAAATACTTATAACTTATAGCCTATTCACCCTTTGTCTACTCTTCTAAGAATCTCTTCTTAGGGCCGGCCAGATAGCTCAGCAGACAAAAGCTCCTGCTTAGGCGGAACACAGCAGCCAGGGTTCGATCCCCCACATGCCCTGCCGGCCTCACACCCGGGGCACACTGAGACAGCAATTGAGACTGGGCGTGGTGGCACACACTTATAATCCCAGCACTTGGGAGGCTGTAAACAGGTGGATCACTACTAGTCCAATCTAGTAGTGAGACTCTGTAGACCCTGTACTAAATACAGGAAAAGAAAAAATACCATAGCAAGTGTTGGGACTGTACAGATGAGAGACAGTCATCCCTCTGCTCCTTCTGGAAAGAAAGTCTAACATGGTACTAAAACTTACAACTGACAAGCTATGACAAAAACGAGCTTCAGGGGATGGAGGAAGGGGTTGGGGGTGGAGAACTCAGTGGTGACACCCACCCTGGTCCAGCCCACAGGTCCTCATCACTCAGGTGCTGCCTTGAAGGAAGCAGGACCTGGTCTATGGCTTCACAACCCTTCCACACACGCGCTCCCGGTCTTTGTAAAGGCAGCATTTCTGGACCGAGGTTTCTTTCCCTCTCAAGCAGGACCGAGAGCCCCTGTCTCATGCGGTTGCTGTGAGGGGCCAGTGAGAGGATGCATGCAGATCCATGGCAGCGAGCGTGTTCTGGACTCCTGGGAGCCACACTTCCTCTGTGGCTGCCACCATGGCTCTTTGCTTCTCATTGCAGGTGGTGACACCAGACGGGCATGGGAAGAACCGAGCTAAGTGGGGCCTGCTGAAGAACATTCAGTCTGCCCTCCAGAAGCGCTTCTGAGCCCCCTCCAAGATGCACCCCAAGATAGACACAGATATACACATCCCTATGTATTGTATTTTTCGCACCACATTCTTCAAGGAGGTTGTAGATGAAAGTTCCCAGGACTAAGTATTCCAACAAGAGCCTTCTGAGACCTAATAAAAAGAAATCTCTGACATCATGGCCCACTGGCCCACACTTTGTCCATTATAACAAAACTGAGATATAGTCAGCAAATCTGTGTCTCCTTCACCTGGGGTCCAGTCTAGACTTTGCATTCTGTGTGCTGTGTTTGCCAAGCACTGCATCCTAGGTGTGCAAAAGATGGCTCTCTGTGTAGTTGGGTCCTTGGGCATGAAATGTAATGCTGATTTACTCTGAGTGTTTGAGGGAGTCACTCTTTGATGGGGAGCTTGTACCTGACCACATCATCTATTTCAGTATTAAGTTTAGCCCTTCCTAATTGTTGAGCCTAAATGGATCTTTCCACAACTGTCATCCCTTCCTCTGAGACAAGCCTCTGGGCCACAAAGACTGTGTGCCTTCCTTTCTTTGCTCCATCTGTGCCCCTGAGCAAATGAGGAGCCATAGATGCCTGGCTACATTACAGTATTACAAGAATAGTTTCCCCAGGGAGCTTTGTTATGATCCTATTACTATAAATGATGGCTTGAATCCACTATCAGATTTGGTATTACCATATAATCATTTCTGTAAAAAGCTTCAGAATCATCATTAGCATGGGGAACAAATTAAATGACATGCCAGCAGGGATTTTACTACTGATAAACTAAAGTGAAATTAAACTTAAAAAAAAAAACTTTAACTGTATGAAATTGCACTATAATGATCACACCTACTCATGGCATCAACAAGGACTAGCCTAGAATTAAGTAAGCTGTAGCACCCTGCTCCTACCTCTCTAGAAAATACAAAAGCCTGCCTCCAAGCTGGATTTTTTTTTAAAAAAAGAGTTTTAAAGAATGAATTCTATCAAATCCAAGAGGGATTTTAAACAGGGCAACTCTGGTCTATTGTCCAGCCTCTCAAGCTATGACTCACATGGGCACACTAACTCCAGGACTATCACTGAGGTGAAGATGTATATGTACATTGACAGGTGGAGAGATATGCTAATTATAACCACAAGGCTAGCAGATAAAAATTTGCAAGTATATCCCACCATATATAACATTAATTTCTCTATAGCCACATACTTCAACCACCCTAATAATCCTTCTTTAGAGGAGAATCTTTGGCTACAGGAACTAATAATTACTGACAGTCTTGAGAATATCTCTCAGTATGGTAGAACACCTTCCAGATACATTAGTGGTAGTTTCCTTGCCTTTTTCTTTTCTTTTTTTTCTTTTCTTTTGATACCCATTCTAGATTCACCCTCTCATTAGTCCCTCCATAATGAAACCTGTGGAAACACAGCAGTGAATTAAACAGACCTAATTCCCACTTCACAAATCTTGTAGGCTAAAGAATGAGACATCATGTAAGTTAAGGTACCAACACACAGTGACTGAAAATGAGAAGAAAGGTTAGCAAGGAGAGCAGCATGAAGCTGGGGAGTGTCAACTCTGGAGAGGGTTTCAGTGAAGGAGTCATCAAAGAAGGAGCCTTTAAGCCACTTCCTCAAGAATGCTAAGGAGACAGCACAGATGCACAGAACAAAATAGCATTCTAGACATCAAGGCAGAGGGTTCCCAGACACTGAGTAGGAAAAGACTTAACATGGTCAAAAATGTGCACCACTGAGAGAATGGAGTACAAAAACAAGGACTATATACCTGTCTCCAGGAAGACTGGTGGGTCATCACAGAGGGTGAGCACCTCAGGAAGCTCAAGGAGGAAGGACCCAAAACAACATCACACTCCTATTTATCTTCAGTGGCATTACTTTCGTTTCCATGGAAAGAGTTGTGAGGGCCAAGAGAAAAGGCAGGTTGTTGCTAGCAAAAGTATGGTGAGCCAGGCTGGGAAGGGATTCATGGTGGAATTGGCAACCTTCTCTAGCCAAGAGGTATGTTTATGAATGAACAAGAGAAAGAGAGGAGTCAAGAACAATACCCAAGATTCAGTAGTAAGCATTGGGTGGATTGTACATCCAGAGAGGCAGAAACAAGTTTCAGGGAAACTCCAAAGGTTGTGCTTTGGGTGAATGAAATGCGAAATGCTTGAGAAGCAACTGAGTGGAATCTGACATGGCATATGGATATTACATCAGTTTTAGAGTCAGGAACCTGAAACCCCACCAGTTATTTTAACAGATAGAATTGAATATTGGGGATTAGTTCAGTGAGGTTGGAGGACTGAGGAAAGAAAAGGGCATTTGGATAATAATAAAATGAACAATAGTACAAAGCTCCTATTAACACCCCAAAGGACTAGGGGGGAAATTCAGGAAAGACAAAGGATGGGATTATCAGAGGCAGGTGCTCCAGGGAAGGGGCTGTAAGCTGGAAGGCAGATCTCTGAGGATCTTACTGGCTGGTACTATTCTACATTAGAGGCTGCCGAGGAACTTGTTCTAGGAATGTAGAAAGAAAGCAGGAAACTGAAAGCAAGGACTGTGCTGCCACTGCCCCAGAAGACTAGCTGCATGGTGCCACACAGAATGTTGAACAGAGGACTTTCCTCTTCACCATCCAGGCTTCCGGCAGTTCTCCAGTCTCTTCTAGGAGCACAACCCAGCACAGACTGTGGGCAAAGGAGAGAGGGCATTCATGGATCTCCAGCATGAACATCATAGGCTGGTGTACAAAAGCAGCTTGGGACAGAGTCCCAGCTTCACAGTCAGCATGACTGTACAAGACTGGAGCTCAGAGAATAACCCTGGGATGGTGACTTAAATTTGGGAAGCATCAGGGGCTATGACTGTGCTAAGACTCTACAGACATGGCATTGCCTGAACTTAGCAAGGGTGCATGCAGTAGACCAGAAAGGTGCAAAACTCATGTCTTCATGTTGCTTTCTGACCCCTGCAAGAACAACTGAAGAGCAATCAGGCACTTGAGCATGTGACATAAACATCTATCCTCAACCCAAGTGAGCATTAGGACCATTAGTCTTTAAAAATACAGAGCCCAGGTTCCCTGATGTGAGTCACCTGAAGTCCCCTCTGTGATTCTGATGAGCAGCCCTTGTTCAGCTTAACAATTACTAAAGAGCTCTAGATTGTGAAACAAGTTTTGGGAGATGGTTCCTGGTTGTGTTAGAAACAGAGTCAAAAATTAGACATGGAAGGAACCAGAGGAGACTGCCATGAGGAGGAGGCACCTTGAAAAGACAGGGAGACAGAAAAGGAAGGGGAATGCAGCACAGAGGACTCAGAAAGTGCTTGTGGATTTGAGTGGTTGAACTCAGTTTACCACACATGGTACCTCCCTCTTCTGAGAGATTATGAGAAGTAGGGTTGGTGAGGAAATGTTGCTACCAATTAAACTGTTGCTATCATTTGCACAGTTGCTCCACTCCAAAATGAATAACATAGATCTGAGTCCACTCACTATATCCCTAATTGATAATATAAGCAGGGCCTGAATCTATTCTGGAAGCCTAGGAGAAAAGAAGAGGAACCTTCTAGAAGGCAGGGGGGATCCCCAGGGGACTAGAAGGTCATGTGAGTCCAAAGTAATGGGATGGAGCACTTAGAAACTACCATGCTGGGTCCATAGTCACAGCCAGCTGCTGCCCTTGGGCCCTCTTCCCCAGCAGGGAACATGTTCTTAGGCTCACACAAGCACACGCACACGTGCACACATGCCTACACCCACAAACACGTCCATACCTTCTGGGCCACTATGACATTTACCACAAAAGTTCAGAGAAGGAGGGCAAGGCTGACCAACTGGGAGAGGGAGGCATGAGATATTTTAATGTCTCTCCACCACCACCACCGCTTCCCAATGATCTGCAAGACCTTTTTGGTTTAAATCAAGGAATTTCTTTACCAATGAAAAACCAAGAATCATGTTGCATAGCCATTCTCAGAAAAGCTGCCACAATTTAACACAAATATCTAACTAAATCTAAGGGGGGGAAATGCAATTTGTAGAGCTGGCCAAAGGGCATGTGTTACTACAAAGCTGATCCTGAGTTGTAGAAGTTAGCAAAATAGGTTCAAAACAGAGTTCTTCAAATGCTGTGAATCTGTGCATGGCTTCATTTCCATTCTTTTAATTCCACCAGGAGCCACAATTTCTAAATTTTCCTTCAGGAAAAAAATCATTTAGCTCAGAAATAATGCTTTCTATATAAAACTGTAGCTGTTTCAGGGCTTATGTCTTTGATTTTTTTTTCTTCCAAGAAAACTATTATAAAGAGAGTCTTTCATCTTAATAAAGCCAGACATGGGAAGTTTCTCTCTGACAACAAATTCACTCAATAAAAATTGACCAAGTATTGCACCAGCCTGGCTTTCAGCATCTGGAGCACATAAAGCAGTTCTGCCCTCCATGGGCTTATATGCTTGAAGTGGGGGTGGGGTGGGGGGAATCAAGTCTCCCCATATGTAGGCTTTGGCATCTTAGCCAAGTCTCACAGAAGGAGTAGAACATAGTGGAGCTGTGTGTGCTGAATGGGAATTAGAGCTGCAGAGAAACAGGGTGTGGGCATCAAAGCTACAGGGATGTCCTACACTGAGGTGCAGGAGCCAGACTCACATGTCATGTCTGTGAATGAGGCCAGGGCTGGTGAGCAGATAATAAGGGTCAGTGAAAAGCAGATTTCAAATTTATCCCACAGCTAATGAGGATCACATGTTTATTACTGAGCTGGAAGTGAGCGACAGTAGTAAGGACACGGTAGAAGCTAACACACCAGACTAAGTATGTGCATTGGTTCAGTCTCACAAAGCCCTGTGAGGTGGACACTATTGTCTCTATTTTTCTAATGAGTAAATTGAGGTGCAGAAAGGTTAGGAATCTAGCCCAAGGTCACTGTGCTTGTAAACAGAAGAGTTTGTGCCCTGGAGGCTGTGTGGAGAAGGTTCCAGGCACCCTTACCCCCATGCCCTACCCCCACAAGTAGTAGAGACTGAAGCTGCAAAGCAGAGGAGCTGAGATCAGAGGAGGGAGGGCACCTGGCCTCTTCCTGGTTCTGCAAAAGCAGCTACCTTTGTCCTCTCTAGCCTTCCTTTGTGGCTTATAGTCAGAGAAGGAGCTCTGTCACTAACCAAGTGTTTCCTCTCCACCATTTATTTATATCAGGCTGAGATCAGCTTCAACTAGAGGACTCTGCCTTTCTCAGTAGTACTAAGTGCTGGGGAGTGTACCAATGCTGGGAACATCAAGATGAAAGAGACTGCCAAGGAAACAAAACCAGGATGACCATCCCCGCCCCACTGCTCCACCCTCCGGCAGCTGTGGCCCTCCTTGTCCACTTCTTCCTGCAGACTCTTCCGGGTCCCATGTGCTGCTGCCTCCCCTCACTAGTGGGTTTGGTTGTCCATTTCCACATAAGTACAGTAAGAGAAAGAACACAGTGCTTTCTTCCCTGTTAAAATAAGCCATAGAGGGCCGCGAGATAGCTCAGCAGACTAAGTGCCTGCTTAGGCAAGCGCAGGGATGGGGGTTCAATCCCCCAGTATCCCATGCCTCACCAGCCCAGTGCCTGGGCACACTGAGCCAACAATCGAGTCCAGGCATGGTGTTGCGTGCCTGTAATCTCAGCACTGGGGAGACTGAAAACAGGAGGATCACTATGAGTCTGAGCTGCATAGTGAGACCCTGTACCAAATACATTAAAAAAAAAAAAAAAAAAAAGCCACAAAATGTGTGGGTAAAAGTGACCAGATCTGACGTGGAGACATAAAAGAGTCAACTCCTCTCAGCAGAAGCCCAGGGCCTCTGTGGTGTCTGCTAGGGTGAAGGTCCCTTCCCTCACCCTCCCATGAGAAATAGACTTTCTCCCTGGATTGGCCTCTGCTACAGAAATGGGGTCTTTCTTCTGACTCCACAGATGCAGCCAGGATAGAAGTCCCTGGTGTGCTTATGGGATTCCCAGGAGGACACTGTCACGTTTTTCCTGCGGTGCTGGAAAATAGCCATGATGTCAGCTCCCACCTCCCAGCACACATGCCTGTCTCTGCTGTCTCTGTAGGGTTCTGACCTTATCAATACATTTATACTCTCTTGGCCTCAGGGCTTCTGTGAAAATCCACAGGAACACCCAGGTGGATAAAGAATGAGAACATAGCCCTCAGGCTCCAGTCGGGGCCTGCCCTGCTGCAGATGCCCCATAATGAGATCAGCTCCAGCAACAATCCATGTGATGCCATCTTGCCAGTTGGCAGAGACTTCAGTGGCTGCTCTTTCCTCTCGTTCCAGGTCCCTGATTCCCAGGGATGCTCTAGAAGACAGATGGCTTTAGAGACAAGGACATACATTGCACACAAGATTTTCCACCGGACTGTGTTGTTGAGCAGCCCTTAGTCCCACCTTTTTCCACCGGAGGCATCCAGGGGTTGGTTCCAGGGTCAATGCAGAGGCCCTGAACTCCAGGGAATGGGTGCAGCTCTCTGAGCTCATTATTTTTGCACTGGGATTGGAGTAAGGTGGACTCCTTGCATTTTTTCTTAGGCCCGTCACCATCACTATCATGAACAGGTTACAGACATCTCCCAGGTAAGGGAGGCCCAACATGCAGGCCACAGAGCCACCAAAGAGCCTCAGGAATCAGGCTCCACAGCCCCAGTGGAGACAGGAAATGGCAACAGCTACCCCTCCCTTAAGCTTGTATTTTTCAAAGGTAGGAAGGTGCTGTCATAGTAAGCAAATACAAGATACGAAGAGCCACTAAAAGCACAAGCATCTGCCTGTGGGGATGCCAGGAATATGTTGACATTTAAGGAGACCCTCAAACTTGACAGGGTCAGAAATCCCTGCTGTGTCCATCCGCCCTCTCCTTGGCCCCTGTCTATGCTGGGCTTCTGTGACAAGGGTTGCCTAGGCAATGTTGAAGCAAACTGCCTCCCACCACAGCTGATATAATTAAAGTGGAAACCTTTTAGAGTGTAGTTTAAACAGAGAAAATCATGCCATCTCCATGGGTTCTTTTACTGAACTCTCTCAAATGAACCCCATCTCTTGGGCTCCCAGGTCACAGGCTGTGCACATGGACACTTGGGCAATTTTCCATTTCTGGAACCTTCAACAGGAAGACAAGGTCTGGGTTGAGTGGGTTCATCTTTCTTTTTTATTTTATCTCCATCTCAAACTGACAGAAACCAAAATTGCATTAAAAAAAAGCTTTACTTGATTTTCAAATTTGGGGAGCCTATGTCAGTTTGTACCCATGCCTTTACTCAATCAAAATGTCAAGTTGAAAATGTTTTGATGCCGGGTGCTTTAACCAATGGAAACAGGAAGGACTTTAGCAATAGTAACAAGCAGAGTTTGAGTAAGTTAACCTTTTCTCTGAAGCCCTGTCCTTCAGCCCTGCATTTATCCCACACTCTCCACTCTCTCTACTAAAGCTTCCAGGGCCACTGTCTTCAGAGTAAACATGACTGTCACTTCCTTTTCTTCCTTCCTTTACAAACTCACCCAAGTTGCCTGTGCTCAGGAAACATCCGACATACGTGGACATCTTGCAGACCCAGCAGCAATACCATGGGATCTTGCGTCCCTGTGATGAGTAGATCCAGGACCCAGGCAGCCAGCTAGCACCAGTCAACCCTCCCTGCAGACACCAAGATCTGTGAATGCTCAAATCCCTTTTAGAAATTTCATAGTATTTGTACATAACATCTACTGAACATTTAATCCAAGGTCTTTCCATTGTACATACTCAGCCTATTTTATTTTTTTGTTTAGATACAGGATCTCACTACATAGACAAATTGCCTAGGTAATTGAACTTGTGATCCTCCTGCTCTGCCTCCCAGTGAGGTGGGATTATCAGTGTACACTACCATGCCCAGCCCACACCATATACTTTAAATCATCACTAGATTATATAGAATATCTAATACAAATGCAATGTGACTAGATGTAATACTGTATGATTTGAGGAATAGTGGCAAGAAAAAAATCTATACATATTGTGTATATATGCATATTTTTAAAATATTTTTCTATCTATATTTAACTGAACTTTTAGATACAAAACCTGTTGATAAGAGGAACAAATGTGTTTGTACCACAGTCAAAACACCAGCATCTGCTCTACAAATTCCTTGTCGGTGAGATTATGAGTAAATCATCTTTTTCTATATTTTTTCTTTTTATTTTATGTATTTGGCACACTATGCACCTTGGACTCATAGCGATCCTCCTGTTTCAGTCTCACCAGTGCTGGGATTACAGGCATGCACCACCACACCTGGATTCAGTGACTATCTTGGTGCCCCTGGCATGGTGTGTGGTGCCAGAACTAAACCTGGGTCCTTGCACTTGCCTAGACAGGTGCTTAGACTACTGAGCTATCTCCGTGGCCCTTTTTCCATATTTTTTTGCTTCTCCCATATTTTCAGAAGGGAATGCATTTATTTAATAATCAGGAAGGAAAGAGGTTATAAATATTTTGAAGTTCTTAACCATGTAATAGGATTACTCGAAGAGTCTTACAAATAGCAAAGACAGAAAGCTGGAAGCTTGGATACAACTTTTATCAACAGTAAATATAAGGGACTAAATTCAGGGTGCACACAACACATTCAGGGACTCTGAATGCCATCAGTCCATAGTTGATTCCTTCCATCAAGTGGCAGCTGGGCATCTGAATAAACATCATCTTTGTCCCTGTATTCTGTTAGTTTGTCTTAGTGACAGACACCAACTGCTGCTACAGAGCCCATATCCCAGGGACTCCAGTGACTCATCTCTCCTTTGGCCTTAAGATGTCCTTTCAATCTTTCATAGAAAGATATACACTGATCAATATAGGGGTGACAGATAATATAAAAGGAATTACAGCAGAATCTTATGGAAACGACTTTTTCTTTGATTGGGAACCTGCCTTTGCTTAGCTAAAGCTCCAAAGCTAGGGTCAGAAGGTAAGATACACACACCCACTATCAAAATCCTGACGCCCACTCAGGACTTGATGAGAGTCAGCAAAGCCACCCACTGACCACTGCCCTATCCTGGTTATACGTGAGCAGATCAGTCAAACAGAGTTCATTGAACATAAAGCAGGTTCATTCTCTTCCCCAACTTTCTTTGTCATGGGGATGAATTCCCCTCCTTAAAGGAAGCAGAAGAAGAATCATCAAGAGACAGGAATGCTTGGAAATAGAGCTGCAGAAACCGAACCCTGTCTTGGGGACTATGAAAACTGGATCTCTACTGAGAAGATGTTCCCTCCCTCCAGCCATCTCTATGGAATGTCTCTCCCACCACATTGATGTTGGGCTTGTGTATGGGGCACACGCTTACTGTCACATGGCTGTGTTTGGGGCAGCTTATCAGACAGTTTTGCTGTGCCAATAGCTGTATGATGATAAGAATTCTTCAGACACCTTCATCATTTCCACTGGGAGTTTGACTCATGTTTTATCCTTGCCTGGAAAATCATAAATGCAGAATTTAGCATAAGATGCACATCATCTCAAGACAGTGATGGGTCAAAGTTAGGCAGGCTATGCTGCTGCCACCAAGAGGTAGGGTGAGGCTGTGTGAGATGCTTCTACTTAAAGGGAACACCACAGATTGGAATCATTCTAATGGAACTGTGCCTAAAAATGGTCTCTGCCAGGTGGAGAGAACCTGCTGGTAAGACACTGAGTGTACCTTTGGGGCAAATGTGGAGAGTACAGGAGCCAGTAGTGAGAAGCTAGGATTGTTAAGGGTCACTCAGAATAGGAACCAGATCAGAAGCCAGATCGGAATTTATTTGTTTCTAAGCTTAAGACTGCCAGTCATTTCTCATGCAGGAGAAAACTGATCAGCCCCTAGCCTGGGAAGCAAGGAGTTCTTAAAACAAAAGTCACATGACTAAGGTGTCTTTCATAGTTCAGCGATATGTGCAACTTGCCCATGTGGGGGCTTACAAGACACATCTTAAGTTGACTATGTTTACAGGAATTGGGTTAGGGAGGGGAGGGAGACAGTTACTCACTCATTACTAAACAGCTTTGAATAGAGGGTGAGGACACATTCCTTAGAGTAGATAACAGGAACATAAGGGAATCTAATAATTTTCCATAGTTACAGCTCAAAATTCAGTTGAGCCATTACAGGATATGAAGAAAAAGTGAAAAACACTCCCTCCTGCCCCATTCCCTAGGAGAACTGAGTCCTCCATAATTTGGGAAACTGTCTGTATACAACACATTAAGGCTGTCTATAAAGATATTCTTCTTTTTGTTTCTATTTGAAGAAAGCAGGAGGGCAGTGGTGGGTCTAAGCCAGGACTTTCTGGGGGTAGGAGGTTTCTGAAATAATAGAAACAGACCCCAGGCCTTCTCCTGTCCTGAGTTCCCTTTGCTCTAACACTAAGGCACATTCTCCAGCAAATTTGCCTTCAAATGTTCAGCCTGTGGCAATGAGACTTTTTTATAGCTTTTTATTTAATATCCTCCTGAGAATTATGGTTTGCTTTTATAGAGCATTATCAAGAAACAAAAGCAACAAAAACACACATTAATAGTTCAAACAGCTTGGCTCTTTCTGTTTTACATATTGAAGGAGTCGGAACTCTTCAGGGCAGAGAACCAGACCCTGGAGTCAGAAGGTGGGATTCTTGTCCAGTCAGTGGCACAGACCTGCTGTGTGACCTTAACCAAGGCCCTCAACCCCTCTTGCCTCCACTGCCATCTCATGTAGACCCTCGGTAGGATCTACCCCATGCGTCCTGTGTCAGGATATGGTGTGTTGTGGAAGAATGCTGAGCTAGGGTGCTAATCACAACATCTATGTTGTAGTCCTTCCTAGTCTACCAAGCAGCACTAGGACCCCAGGAGAATAATTCACTGCCTTTGAGGATCTATTTCCCTATCATTAAAATAAGAAAATATTACTGTTGTTCAATATTTTGTGTTTCTCTATAAGGCTAGAACAAAGAATACTGGCTAAAACAACCATTTTGCTTATCTTTAGGTGGGTCAATGACTTAGAAAGGACCTAGCGAGCTGCTTCCCTGAGGTCAGGTGGAATTAGCCGGGCCTCAGAGCTGGAGGGTTCAGTTCATAATGGCATCACACACTCAGCCCTCAACACAACACGTGGCCTCCTCGCAATACGAGGTCTCAGAGTGGCCTGAATTCTTGTATGGAGGCTCCGCCTGCCACGTGGAAGACATAAGCCAGAAGCTGGCCACCGAAGATGGGCTTTTCCCAGAACTGGAGCCAGCGGACTTTTTCTGGGTGTGTTATGTTGGTCCAAGTAAGGGCAGGCCATGCAGACTCGGGTGAAGAAACCAACTCCACCTCTCAAAGGAGAAGTGGCAAGACAGCCCAGCAAACACGCGCATGGGATCGCAGATATCAAAGCCCTCTGGAAACTGGACTGCGCTACACACCACTTTTGTCATTATTTTGGGTTAAAAATGGGATAGATGCAAAAATTTTGTGAAAGTTAAATCTCTGCATCTATCATACCTTGTCAAGTACCATTATGATCATTGTTTTGACTTTCCCTTTTTATTCTTCTTGGCTAGTGTGACCTTTTGGTACTGGGGATCCAAGCCAGGGCTTTGTACCTGTGAGGCCAGTGCTCTATCTCTGACCTGTACAGAGCCTTCTTATTGGAACATTGAGGGAAGTAGTATGCCCAGTCCAAGCCCACCTGTGGTCTCCCATGGCTTATCTGCCCGTTAGCCACATTGCAATTAAGAGCCTGAGGTAATTCCTTCAGCAGAAGAACACAAGACCCTTCTGGTTGAAGTGACTTGAAGCATCAGCCATGACATGGCAGATCTGGGAATTAATAACCCTGAATTGATGTTGTATGATAAAAAATATGTGATTCTTTCCTGGAAAATGTCTACCACCGTTGGCCGGGACTCTCCTGCACTGTGACACAGGTTGAGAACACAGGCCACATGAATCCTGACAGATACACAGGATAGGAGCATGGGGAATTGCATACTAACTCCTAAGAAGGCAGCTGGCTCCAACACAAGTCATGCAGCACATTTATCCCAAAAAGGCAGAGACAGGTGCAAGCTCACCATGCCCCAGAAGGAGAGCAGGTAGTACTAGCAAATGGCATTCCTAAAGGCCACACAGGGATGGGACTCTTTCAAGATCCTGCTCAAGATGATTTCAGAGGCTCTTCTCAGCACATCAGCATGTATATAAAGATGTGGAGAGAAAAGTGCATCCTGTGATACTTCAAATGAAGCATTCCATTCCAAAACGCTGCACTGCTGCTGCTGCTGTTGTTGTTGCTGTTGTTGAGAGCTGTTGTCTTGAGTTTTGGTTTGGGTTTGTTTGGGTTTTTTTTACAAGATTTTCTTTGCTGCTTCTCATGTTTCCCAGGGGAATGACATGGCTAAAATCCTGACCCTGCCTGGGGATCCCTAAAGAACACAATGTTCCTGATGAAAGAGTGGAAGATAGCAGCCCCCCACTAGTTCCCTGAGTACCTGGAGACACCGTACCCCTCGCACACTGGCCGTGTGTACCCCAGGCTCGTACTCCTGCCTTCCCTTCTGCTGCTTACTGAGTAGCACAGCTGAGCAGGTACAGCAACACAGCGGGGATTGCTCTGCCAGGGCTCAAAGCCACCACTTCCTGGCATCAGACTTGGAACAAGTGGCTTGACTTCTGCATGTCCCCGCTATCTCAGCTACAAACGTGAGAATGGTAACAGTACTCCTCTTTTGGAGCTGTTGTGAGAATCAAATGAGATTATATGTACAGAACACCTGGAAAAATGCCTATGACATTTTAAACTGCTATTCCTGCTACTGCTGGTCGTGTGACAGGTGTCAAACCCCGTGCACTCAAACAGCCAGGTCCTCGATGCTCAAATAGGATGGCATAGCAGTAAGGACTCTGAGGATAAAATTTGAAAAGTAAAGCATAGAGGTTCCTTTCCTTTTAATTATTATGCAATAAGGCAGTATTGTGCATAGAATAAAGATGTCATTTGTGCTTTTTACCCCAAAACATCTTCCTTACCTGCCACAACATTTGCTACTTCATCACTAGAAATTTAGTTCTTTGGCTTAACCATTGCCATGCCTAAGTGCCTCAAAATTCTTTATCAAGTAAATGAGAGACACAAGGGAGGGCTTAATAAAAACATTTCTAATAAATACCTTGACAAAGGAACCTAAAAATTTCTCCTACCCAGAAACTTCTTCCAGAAAGTGCACAAGAATAACTAAAATTCAACCACACATAATGACATTTAAAATTCTTACTAAAACAATTTTTTTCCAGCTGTATCATTGAAACCATTTCTGAGCCAGAATTCTTGTCTCCAGTCAGCCTCCTCCAATCCAACCTCTAAATTACTGTCAGAGTAATCAGTCTACAAATAGAGATGATCACACCATGCCTTGTCCCAGCATTATTTGTTTCAAGGCAGTTTGTACTGATCTCTATTGTCAACTTGATTAACTTGACTAGAAGATTATGAAAGCAGACTTATGTCTGTGTCCCGGTGGGTCGGGAGGGCATGACATTGGGAGCTATGTCCTGCCTCTGGCTCCTTCCTCTCTGGCTCTTCCTTTGCTCTCCTCCTACAAACAACCCACAATGAGTTGAGCAGCTTTTTTCCATCATGTTCTTCCATGAAGATGTTTCTGCTTTGGAGTCAGATATACATGGACTAGATTCCCTGACACTGTGAGCCAAACAGAGATCCCTTCCTTTAGATCTACCAATGTCAGAGGTTTTTACCCCAGCAACAAGAGAGCTGACTGATACACTGGGTGTGGCACGGGAGGATTCCAGGATCACAAGGTTCCTCTCGAGCGTGTCTCTGACTTCTGCCTCCAGCTCCTTCAGACCAACCAACATTCAAATTCTCTCCACAAGTAGTTGGCTAGCCTGGAAGCATTATACTCTTGACCTGTCACCTATACAAGAGTTATCACCTGACTCCATCACATGTAAAAGACATGATCTGAGAGGGGCATCTTTCTCCTTCAGCATTATACTGTGACTCCTGCAGAACCAATGGCAGCACTTATCATTTCTCAACATAAGAATGGACATGTGACCCAGGCTCAACCAATCAGAGAACTACTTTCTGGGGGGCAGGGCACTGGTACAAGCATGATCACATGATTCAAATGAAGTCAATCAGAGCCTTTTCTTGTGATTTTACTAAAAGATTGTATCTTAACCTTTTGGTCAGGGAATGAGCACAATGTAAGCCAGGAGTCCAGAAGCCAGCCTCTCTTCTTTGTGCCAGTGTAAAGAGATCTGTTGGCTCTGGGAGCTAAAATAGGAAAAGAAGAACAGAAAGAGAAAGGAAAAAAGATAATAGCACCTTATTTCATGCCTAGGTCCAGTCAAACGGAAGGTGCACTGAATTAAAATATGATCACAAATTATTTGCCACTCTTCCCTTTAAGAGGCAGAATTTGATTCCCCTCCCTATGTGTGGGCCACATGTACAGATTTGTTTCTAGTGGACAAAATGTGGTAGAAATTACAGAGTCTGACTTTTGAGAATGGGACCCAAAGGCTTTGCTGCTTCGCAGATAACTTGTTCTGCAAGAAGGCAGCTGCCATATCAGAGAACATCCAAGCAGTCCTACAGAAGGGCACACTTGGTCAAAAGCCAAAGCCTCCTTGCCACTAGCCATAAGGAACAGAAGAGCCCTGGCCATAGCCACATAAGCAAGCCACCTCCACAGTGAACCCTGGAGCCCTAGCCACACCTTCCGATGCCCCAGGACCTACATCTTACCTGCGACTTCAGAAGAGACCATGAGCCAGAACCACCCAGCGAAGCTGGTACTAAACCCTACCCTAAGAAATTGTGAGAAAAAAAAAATGTTGAGTCATGATGTTGTACAATTGGTTCTTAAAGCAAATATATAAAGCAGCTCCAGGTCCATGCTTGGATATTCCTTGTTTTTCCTCGGTCTCAGTTTCTCTTTTGCCTCCATCATGTTCCTAATCAAACTATCACTCTTGTTTTCCTTTCTCAATTCCTTCAACTGCCCGAGTCCCTCATAGGTTTCAGATCTTTTGGATATCTTCCTCTGGGAAAAGTCTGTGCCCGCAAACTCCACTCAGCACAATAAAAAGGGGTCTCCTTTCTGAATCATCAGGGCTCCAGCTTCCTTCCACTCAGTGCAGTCATAATCATGACTGTGGGTCTCCCAGCTGGACTGGGGGCCCTTGAAGACAGGGCCCACATCTTTTCACCAGTAAGCATTCCATCTCCATTATTGGAGGAAGTTTTCATACATCAAGACTCCCATTCAATGTAGTAAATAGTATTGGAGCCTCACCTGGGCCCTCTTCAATGTGAAATAGTATAGAAAACTCAGTCCAATTTAACCAGGACTCTTCTAGTTCAATACTGAAAATCCTGAATCCTGGGAAGAGTTATCTATGGCTGACAGGAGCTCCTTTACTCAGATGCATGAGGAGGCTACATTACCACCCTCTTGGGGCCAGTGACTGACTGATCCAGGGACAGGCAAGTACAGCTCTCACCTGCAATCTCCAGTAGATGACAGTCAGCTAGTGATAGGAGCTGGAAGCATCTAAGACTCAACTGGCCTGGACATACAAGATGGCATGTGCATATGGCTGGCAGTGGAGAGGGAATGCTGTCTAAAGTTTAGCTGGGATTATCAATCTCTTCATGTGATCACATAGCTTGGTTTCCAAGAAAGGGCATCCCAAGAAGAAGCTTTCCAAAAGGCCCAGGGTAAGATGCAAAGCTTCAGCTCTAGGTAAGGGAGCCTTGGAAATCTCACAATGTCTCCTGCATTCTTTTGATTTGTTCCAGGCCACATCTAAGAGTGTGACTCTCAGGAGGATTGGCTGATGAGAGCCATTGTCATGGTTTGGATTTAAAATATTTCCCCAAAAATTCATTGTATCAAAGGCTTGTTTCCCAGTACAGCAACATTAAAGGTGGGGATTGGGGAAAGAGATGCTAACCTCACCAGTGGATTAACCCTGGTCACACAGGGGTGACTCACTGATGAGTTCTTAGCCCAATGGACTATCAGGAGTGAAGCATCACTGAAAGGCATGGGTCATGATATGATGTTGGGGACTATAGCTCATGCCTGGCATCTTATTCTATAACTCTCTCTCCCCTTCTTTTTTCTTTTTCTCTTCCTCTTCTCCTTCTTTTCTTCTGACTTCTCTTTCTCCTCTTCTTTCCTGTCTCTCGCTTTCTCTTTCTCCCTCCCTGTCCCTCCCTCAACCTCCTCCCTCCTCCCCCTCCTTCTTCACTCCAATGAAATGGCTACACTTCCTCAGTCATGCTTTTCACCATGATGCTCCTACCTGGCCAAAGACTTAAACACAATGGACCCAAATAACTATTAACTGAAATCATGAACAAAATTAATGTTTTTTTCTTTTGTTCTTCTCAAGTATTTGGACACAGTAATGAAAAGCTGCCTAACACAGTCATCTCTGAGAGGTCAGCTACCATAGATGTGTAATCACTTTAGGATGGTGTCTTGGTTATTTTTCTCTCATTGCTGAGACAAAATACCTGACACCCAAAATTGAGGAAAGAAAGGTCTCTTTAGCTCACCATTTATGGAGGTTTCAGTCCATACTCAGCTGGCTCCAAGGCAGAGTGGCACATGGCAGAGGACAACAATTCATGGTGGTGGAAAGCAGCAAAAATGGCAAGAGCAGAGGAATGAGAGCATCAAGAACAAGTCTCTCTCCCTCCCTTACATGATATGCAGGCGACCTGCTCCAGGGCGGGTGTAGCACTCACATCCATAATCCCAGAATTGAAGCATGAATCAATCACAAAGTCTAGAAGCCCACCCCCATGACTGCATGAGTCTTTGGTGGGGCCTTTAGATGGAAACCGTCACAGATGGGAAGAGAAGACCAATAATTACTAAGTGCCTGCCCTGGGGCAAAAACAGCACCATCACTCTTCACAACAGGCCCATTAATAGGTGTTCCTGATCCCCAGTATAAAGAAAAGACAACTGAGGTTCAGAGATTGTATATTTATCCAAGGTAATAAAACCACAATGGCTAGTAGACCCCTCAGGCAGCCACTTCTTCACCAGTTCTACCTCAAGAAGCTAAAGACTGTATTGCTGATATTATTTTCTCTCCAGTAGAACAAGTCAGCCTTTCATTCAAAAAGGAAATGACCTCTGGTTCCATCTGGCAAAGTCCTAGCTTTCTGTTCTGCCCTTGAGGACAATGAGACTCATCCACTAAGGTCTGCTTACTATCCCCTCCCTGCTGCACTGGTCTAGATCCTTGGGACTCTCAGAGCAGAAGCAGCTGTGCTCTGT
This sequence comes from Octodon degus, assembly GCF_000260255.1. Lineage (NCBI taxonomy): Eukaryota > Metazoa > Chordata > Mammalia > Rodentia > Octodontidae > Octodon > Octodon degus. The sequence goes on along the minus strand of NW_004524604.1, from coordinate 20,726,825 downwards.
CCTCCTCCCTGCATCTCTCGTAACCAATTTCTCTGCGGATCTATCTGTCAGGTGTGACAACTGGCTTAGGTGAGGTCCTATGACTTTTACAGACAGGAGCCAGATCTGGATCATTAAACAGGAATCTTGAAATCCAAGAGATTAATAGTTTAATCTCAAATCTACAGTGGTTGAGGAGCGACGTGCATGTGCCCTGGCCCTAGAGGCACAGAGCCCAAAACTCAGAATCTGAAGGCCCTGGAAGGTCTGGATTAACTCCAAGGGGTTCCAGAAGCTGAAGCCCAAGCCCAGCCCCTAACTCTGTAGAGGAGTCCTGGGTAACATGCTATGAAACAGGGCTGAGGGGCATGCAAAAGAAGTGCAAAAGCCCCAGGCCTTTAAGGGGCCAGCAGATTTCTGGCACAGCAGCACTTGTTGACAAATGCATAAGGGGGCCTGCCCCTTAGCTCAGTTCTTTAAGTGGCTGCTTCAACAAAGCAGTCAGGCTCAGGTTGCTGTGGTTCGATCCCCACAACTCAAGCCAGCCAATCATGCCCTGAAGGCATTAGGAGCAGAAAAAAAAAAAAATAACTGACAAATGCATAAGAAGAAAAGATGTATGAGTGAGCCCTGCATAACACAGCAGAACATTTCATAGGATATCCAACACCCCCAGAAGGCAGTGGGGTAGGACAACAACAAACTCTACTCACCTCCATTGAGCCCTGTTTTATGCCTTCAGTATAATGCTCCCATTCTGACAAGTGATTCTGAATTTATTCACCCACCCACCTAGCCATCTGGAATGGAGCAAAGACTGCAGCAGCTGAAGGCTGAGCTTCCCTCCCCTGAGTGAACCTGCACATGAACCACAGGCAGAGAGAGTGCCCATGCCCTTGGCCCCAGGTGTGGTAGGAAACCATGTCTGACACCTCTCAACATGGCACCATTTCCCTAGTGAGCACCACCCCATGGAACCAGGTCCTGACTGATCACACCAGTCAGGAATCAGAGCAGGGTAGACAGTGGATTTGAAATGTCCTTGCTCAGTTTCTGCCCTATAGACAAAAACACTGTGGGGAGCTTTTGTTCTAAAACACAGCTTCCCTCCAGAGTAGATAGAGCTTTTCAACAGGGTGCATGAAGCGGAGCAAGGACCCTCTGACTACCAATCAGCACTGATTTTCCAGCCAGAGGGAAATGTTGGGTGGAAGATGCTGGGAATCCCAGCATTCTGGGAGTTTAAGGCAAGACGATCATAAATTCATGCCCAGCCTACACAACTCAGTGACGCTGAGATGCTGTCTCAGATAAGAAATAAAAAAGGGCCAGGGGTGCAGCTCGGTGTGACAACCCTGGGTTTGATCTTTGTATCACACAAAAGAGTGCCCCTCCACGGATGGAGACCATGGGCTGTGTGCCCCAAAGGAAGAGTCTTCCCAGAGAATTGAAGGCCTTAGCATGCCAAGTACTGTCCCCAGAGTCCACAGGAAAAACCAGGTAGAGTAGAAGAGATGCATAGTTTCTTAAGGGCTAATCCAAAATCCTAGTTCCAGGAATTACTATTTTCCTGAGAACTAGGGCATCAGTGCCCTTGCCCGAAGGGCATGGGGCCAGGACAGTAAGATCACCTCCTCCCAGGCCCTTTATCCCACGAGCACAGCACACCTTCCTCACTATTGCAGCAAGCACATGTTCTCACATTAACACCATTTCTTGCTAAAATTAAACTGTTCTAGCTCCCATCCCTCATCTACTTGCTGAGGGGTTGAGCTAGATAAAAAAAAAAAAAAAAAAAAAACTTCCTTCCAGATCTTAAAGTCAATGATTTTCATCTCAGAGTGGCAGGGTAAAGTTAAAATAGACTCACCCCATAGCACCCCCAAAACCTTTTTATTAGCATTCTTTGCTGCTGTTTTCAGTGCCAAGAGCCATGACCCTTCCACTCCTGGGTCACCTTGGGTGTGCGACCTAACTCCTCAGAGGCCCTGCCTCCTCCAGTGAAGTAGGGGCTGAGGTTCACTGACTCACAGTGTCATTACGAAGACCAGATGAGCTCATGTCTGCAGAGCACCCTGCTCAGGACGTTCTCAGGAGACGCTCAGCACATCCTAACTCTCTTTGCCTTGCCCTCCCTGTTTCCAGATCTGCCCAGCCCCCTCGCTGTGGAAGCTGCTGTGAGCAGCTCATAAGAGCTGGCTGCAGCCCTCCCTCCACCCTATTACTGGGAGTCTAGAGTCGGCCATGGGGGAATATTGACACTACAGTAGTCACCAAACACCATAACTCAAAGCTCAGAGTCCTCAGAACTGGTTTTCCAGCACACTCCTGCAGGCGGGCCTCACTCCTGCCCCATCCTCACCCACCTGGGCCCCACCACCACCCCCAAAGTGCACAGAGGCAGGAAGCTGGACACTGTGGGGAGCTTTGGTCCTAAAACACAGCCCCCCTCCAGAGTAGACAGAGCTTTTCCACAGGGTGCATGAAGCCGAGCAAGGGCCCAGCCAGCATTGATTTTCCAGCCAGAGGGAAAAATGGCAAAGAGAAACTGTGCTCAGGGGCCAGCCAACCTTTTATCCAATCAGATGAACCCAACAGAAAAATAACTGCCCAAAAGCTTTCAGCCAGGACAGGATAATAGAGACTGTTTCTGAAATCAAACCATTAAGTTGTTTAAACGTACAAAGTTGTGGGATTACTTTCTCTCCATGAAAGCAAAATTCTAAGCAAAATAAAAAGTAGACAAATTATATGTAAGGAAATTGCTCTAGCCATTAAAGACCATAGCTTGTTTATAACACATACAATGATATAGCCCTCACTACTCACCAGGCCCTGTGTTAAGTACTTTACAAATGTTAACTGATTAAATCCTTGCAATAACTGTGTAAAGCAGACACTAGTATTATCCCAATTTCATAGACGAAGAAATTGAGTCAAAGAGAACAATTCTTTGAACCCAAGATTACCTCCAAAAAGATAGTCCCTCACTGGTGCTGTCCACGCTGGAGCTGCTGTGGCTCCTGCCCTACCCATTTGGTCCTTCTCTGACCATCCTCTCTACCTGGACTGCCCCCTACTCACCTATATGGCAAACTCTTACTCATCCTGAACTGGACATTGCACAAACCTAGTAGAAGGAGAGTTGCTTTCCTTCCCATTTACCCGCTTCCAGGAAAGAGACTAATAAGGTAGCCCACAGAAGGAAGTCTTGGCAGAGCTGAGAGAAAGGTCTGCTTATTCTGTGTCACTCCCTAGAGAAGGCAACACCCTATACTTTCCAGGGTGCAGGACTCCAGCTCTCCAGCACAACCTTAGAGGGATGGCAAAAAGAGTGGTAAAACTATCTACTCTGAAGGCTTGAGAAAGTTCCTGAGCTCCACCCACCATGGGCCTGAGGAACTAGTGAGTCCTACAGAACAGTAAGGGAACATTTTGCACTGAAACCCCACGTTCTGACCGTGGGCTCCACCAGCTAAGACAGCAACTCCCAGGCATGTGCACATAGCCAAGAGGTTATGTAACAAATTTAAAGGGTAAGGCAGGACATAAAGTAAAATGTGAGAAATCAAAAGTGCATTCAAGTATTATTTATGTGAAAAGAAAAAAATTATGATCAAGGAATAAAAAAAGAGCATAAACCTTAATAAGTCTCCCAATCATTGATTTTTATATGACTAGGGATATTAATCTAAAAGTATAAGAAAATGGAAAAATCAATATTCAATGATCATGACTAAAAACTATATTTTAATCTTAAGTCATAAGTCAAGAAAAATAGCAATGAATAACCCCATTTAGGACTACGCTCTCTTCATAAAACTGGTAGTAGCAGCTAAGAATCAAATTTTGGAATAATTACATATCAAAACTTTGCTGGAGGGCTGGTGAGATGGCTCAGTGGTCTAAAGCACCTATTTAGAACAAGCTTGAGCAAAGCAAAGCACAGGGACCGCGGTTCAATCCCCCAGCACCACATGCCAGCCAGCCCCGCCCCCTGGTGGGCTGAGCTGGCCACACACACACGCACACACATAAATAAATAAATAAATAAATAAATAAATAAATAAATAAATAAAAAATTAAAAAAAAAAACTTTGCTGGAGTATTCCCATAGAGAAAATATATTTCATTCCTTTTCATCTTTATTTTAACTCAATATTCTTTCATTTGAAAGAAAACACTAAGTCTCTGTTTAACATCCAGTTCCCATCAGTGTCCTCCTTGGTCCATTTCTTCATTGGTGTGCATATATATGTCTACAACATTTTCTACATAATTGGAATCATGCTGTACATCTTATCCTGTGACTCGGTGTCTTAGAACACCTCCCTGTCTGTACATATGCATTAACAAAAACCTCGTTTGCCATTGCACTGTGTTCTGTAGTACAAAGTGATCATTCCCTAATGTAGAAGAGTAAGATTTTCAATTTCTACTAACACAAACTATTACGAGTCTTGGACATATTATGCACAGTTAAGTACTGCTGAGGGGTACACTTCTACAATTGAATTGCTGGGTCAAAAGGTATACTATGACAGATACTGGCAAATTTATTTCCAATAATGAGGGGTAGCAATAAATCTTACACTAATGGTGAATGTGCGTTATGAAATGTATACAATAATTTGAGTTGAAATGTTGTATTTTAACTATGGTCTCTTTCCACTTAGAAACACAGTATGTGTGTGCCTCTTACTCCAAACCTTCTCTTGTGGGGACAGGCTTCCTCCCTTGTTAGATTTACTCCTCAGCATTTAGACTTCTGAACTTGTTATAATTTTTATGCATACTCAAAATTGCTTGCTTTAATCTTTTTTATATATATTTTGTGTACCACCTATTTATTTCTCTAGGAATCTTCCTGTTATGGCTTGTATCTAAATGTCCCCCCAAAGCCTCCTGTGGCCATAGGTGGAGAGTTTCAAAGGTGAGTGATAAGGTTGTGAATGTGGATTAAGGGTGAAATGATGGGATTAAGGGTGCCCTACCCTAGGTGTGGATGGCACCAATCAGTAAGTTTATAGCCTGGATAGACTATAAGGGACTGACAGAAGGCAGGCTGCTGCTATGCTGCTTCCTGCCTGCTTTTCCATGAACCCTTTCTCCTCTGTATGCCTCTTTGTCATGCCACCCTGCCTTGGAAGCAGCTAACTATAAACTGAAACCCCTATAAAGTGTGAGCTAAGTAAACCTTTCTTCTCTTAACCTGTAGGTACTGGGTATTTTGTTCCGGCCATGAGAAAGCTTGCCTCTAATGCAGACATCAACATAGCACCCAGCCCTCACCTGGCCTCATATCCTCCCAGGGGAAAGCAAGGTTCTCACTGTGACCGTGTTAAACACTGGGCTAAGCAGATTGTACATTCATTCTGTCCTGTGATTCCTCTATCAGTCCTCTGGAGAAATTACTATTATATCCTTCTTGCCAATGAAGAATCAGGTTCTGAGAAGTGTGTGCTGATTCTTATAAATTAAGGAGCTAAAGGCAGTTCTGACCACCACCACCCCCAATGGCACCAGCCAGGAGACCCTCTGCTCTATGACAGGAATTCCCATTAAGTTCATCTCCTGTCTCTGCCTAGTGAATAGAGCCTATGATGAATCAGAGGGCCTGGGCCAACATCACTCTATTGATAAGACACTTAGTTTGGAAAGGTCCTAAAAGTTCCCTGGGCTTGGACAAAGCTCATCAGGTCTCTAATGGGCTTCATTATATGAAAGATGCTTTTCATAATATCACAGAATTGAGGTTTCTACAGTAAAAAAACAACGTTCCTGTAAGAGGATGTATCAGACATATCATACGCCTCATCTCGCATCCTGTTTGCCTCCCATTTTAGTCCTTCCTTTCTATTTACTGAAGTCACGGCAGGAAAACATAATCAAGACAACTCTTAACCTCCCCCCTCACTGCTCGGTCTCTGTCTTTCTCTCGTTCTGGCCCCAGACTTCTCCCCCCATAAAATGCCCATTTCAGCAGGGTCAGCCACTCTACTGCTCATCCCTGTGTGACGGTAATGAAATACCCGATACAGGAGGCATAAGCAAGCATTGCAGCAAATGTTTAAATTTTTTAAAATGTCTTACAGTAAAGGACACATTTCCATTAATCCCCCATGGAATACTCCCACATGTTTGGAATACATTTACCTAATTGTTCTCACCAGTTTCTGAAGCAGCACTGGAAGTCCTCTTTCTTCTCTTTTTATGGCTGCCTTGATGTCCTGAATTGATTCAAAATGTTTATAGCAATTTCTCTGAAATAAAAACATCACAGAGTGTCTTCACCTACCTTATTCACTGGATCTGGTACTATGACATTTTTAGCTATTCCCCAAAGCCCAATGACCATGAAGGGCAAATATTTTGAATTTAGTCAGAACATCGAAGTAGCCTCCTCACATCTAAAGTCACTCAGGGAAGAGGACTTCTGAAATGGCTTCAGAAAGGGACACAATGATGGGATAAGTGCTTTGGAAGCATTTCAGGAGAAAATACTGATGGTGTGTCTTTCACAGTAATATTTTTTTAAATATTAACTATACTTTTCAATCACACCTCATTAATGATCCCTAAAGAGAAAAAGGTTTTCACCTCATGGTTTTGGAGGTTCAAGACTTGGTGGGTCCTTTGATCTGGGCCTCTGGTGTGGGTGTCAGGAGGCAAAGGCAGGAAGCACGTAGCACAGCAAATTCCTCATATCAGAGTCAAGTAGGAAAAGGGAGGAAGAGGGCAAGACCAGGGTCCCACAGTTCTTTCAAGGGTATCCCCCAGTGATCTAATGACCTCTCATTTGGCTATGCTTCCTAAAGTGTCCACCACTCCAGGTCTCTATTCCCCGAACCACACCTGTAAGGTTCCTTGAGGGATGTTTGACATCCCGACTCAACATCCACCCTGAAGCATGAACAAACCGAGAAGGGGAAAGGTTGTTGATGTCCCCAGATACTGCCTTCTTCTCCCATCCTGCAAGTACTAGAAATATACTAGAGAATGATGCAGAGGGCTCCGGAAGAGTGGAAGTCACCAGTAATCAGTTAGATGACACATCCTTGGACTGGCTCTCCCACTTCCTCTGTTTCCCTTTGGTCAGCCCACCACTTCTGTTTCCTGTAATCACTTACCAAAGAACCAGGCTGCGTGCAAACTTTTGTCTTGCCTGCTTTCTAAAGCTTGCTGATCCAAGCCAACAGAGGACCTGGTTGACAAATGACAAGTCTCATGGACCAAGGCACATATACAAGCTTACCCACAACCCCTCACGCTCGAGGGTATATGCATGATAAACACATCAATTTAGATCCTACAGAGTTAAGGGTTTTTCCTTTTTATTTTCGTTCTTTCTGTTTTTGTCTGCATAAAGGAAATCATGTATAGTCAAGAAAAATGAGGGCTTTGTCCTCTCAGGATCATCACAGCTCTGATATTAGACACCATTATCCCATATGCTAGTGTAGATTACATCACTAAGAATCCAGTCCTCTCACTTCTATGCCAAACTTACTTAAGAATAGTCACTTTCTCTTTTTCTCTGTCCAATCCCTGGCTCTGTCTCCTTCCACCTGTGAAAGGGAAGAAAGCTAAAGGACAAAGAATGAGTCTTTGGTTGTGGACACTGATACCCAGAACAGGAGCATTAGATCACATTATAGTACATCCTGCTCATGGCTCAGGGCACTCAGCTGGCAAAGCCAGACTATGGCCATCCTCTAAGCTATAATTTGACCCAGACAAGCTACCATATTCAGCAAGTTTCTCCAGTTCTAAAGTGAAATTGTCGGGTTTTTTTCTAAAATAGTTTAGACTTTCCTTGTTGTTGTTTTTGGTTCCAAAGAGCAAACCCAAGGCTTCCAGTTTGCTAGGCAAGCATTCTACCATGCTAGCTGAGCCAAATCCCCAGCCCTAACTTTTGTTTTTCTTTTTTTTAAAATTTTTTTCCCATAATTTTATTGAGAGATAGCAATGAGAGAGTTTCAAACCAAATTGGTACGACAGTTTCAATAATTAACACGTTGCATACATTCTTCCTAGTGGTTAATTGCTGTACAAGATGCAGACATGATATCCTATTTATGAACACTATTAGAACAAATCCCCCTATTCATTAAGAGAATGTAACTATATATCTATCCTAACCATTTTGAATACACAGATACAAAATGGACATTCATCTGTATCTCCTTTTCTTGTTTAGTTCTGTTATTTGAACATTATAGGTGTGTTAACTCAACAAAATATTGTAAAAGAGTCCAGTAGTCCATAATAGTATTGGGTCTTCCACTTCACTGGCAATGTCAGAAATTGTTAACCTGAATCCCCTACAGCTCAACATAACAGCATGGCTTTATTTCTTTTTTTTTTTTATTTTTATTTTTTTTTCAACAAATAATACACTGCATATATTCTTCTTAGTGGTTAAATGCTGTACAAGATGCAGACTTGTGATCCTACTTACAAACACCATTAGAAAAAATCATTCTATTCATTAAGAGAATGCAACTATATATCTATCC
>NW_004524604.1:20706073-20717234 GCF_000260255.1 Octodon degus | reverse complement strand
ATCACTTTCCTCTTTGGCCCCATAATCTCCTTGATCAGAAAATTTGGGACACTACTTGTACGTGACATTACAGTACAAGTTCTCATATGTCCTGAGTCTTAATTGACCTTGGAAGGCCAGGGCCAAAATCTTGGCTTTCTTTGTGATTCTCCTTTTTCTCTAATTTTGGTCTGCAAACTTAGGTTGTTAACCCTCCAGAAGAGAAGCTTATTGTTATTACCATACAACCTAGGCTGTTAATCTTAACCTCACTATCTGTCTGAATATTAAACATTTTAGGCATAACATGGAACAGGTATTTTTCATCAAGTATTGATATGCTGAACTTTAGGTCCCTACAGAATATAATGAAAAAACATTTAAAAATTAGAATATTAATTCTCCATTATCCCTCTGGTTAACAACAACAAAAAGCTATTTTGTGTATCCATGGGGAGAAGGAAGAGGGAATTACAATGAATGGGTGGAGCGCTGAGTAGCTGTGACTTTGTCACAGCCCTTATTAATTTACAGTTCACAGTAGCCACAGAAGTCAGTAGCTCAGGTAATACTCCCAAGGTCAGTCCATTAAAGCCCCCCAGCTGTGGGCTCAGGTTTCCCTGTACCTAAACCCATTTGTTTTGCATTGATTCAGTCTGCTGCTGCTGATGATGAAGTATAGAAAAAGAGGGTGCTGCACATGGTTAACACTGAGAGTGCCTGTGGATCTCATCACACCTCTTGTGAGAACTGAACTGGAGTGGCCTTGGCTGGATGCAAGTGGGTTTTGTTTTTAATTGCAATGACTTGGTGTCCCACGTGTGTTCTTGATGGTGTTTCCACAGCAGATTGGCCTATGAGCTGGTGTGATGAGGGCAAAAGATCTGTTCTCAGTGCAGACAAACACCATCCAATCAGCTGGAAGCCCAGAGAGAACAAAAGAGTGCAGGCAGATTAATTCCCCCCCTCCACTTCCCTCTAGGGACACCTTATTCTCCTGCCTTTGATGTCAGAATTCCAGGTTGTCTGGCCTTTGGGCCCTGACCCTAACAAGGCAGACCTTTGCCTAGGACTTAGATTTTCCTGGTGCTATAGCCCATTGTGGGCCTTTTCAGTCTCCATGGCTAATCCCCTTAATAAGTCTATTCTTAGTTCTCTCTATATATGCTCCCCATGAGTTCTGTCTTTCTGAAGAATTGGTCTAAAATAGCTCTTCACTTGAAAATTCCTTATAGACCGGGAACCCAGGGATGAAAATTACTACCTTGACCCATGTATTAGCTTCCTATTGCTGCTGTAATGAATTGCCACAAATTTGATAGCTTACAACAACATGCACTTATTTTCTTATAGTTCTGGGAGTCAGAAGCAACAATGGTTTCACTGGTTATCCCCAACATATTGGCAGAGCCGCACTCTCTCCAGAACTTTAGAGGAGAATCACTCTCCTGCCTTGTCCAGCTTCTACAGCTGTTTTTGGATCCTGGTCCTTTCCTCCATCTTCAAAGTCAGCGCCTCCTGACTGATGCTGCTTGCACTGCATGGCCTTCTTCTGTTCTGCCTTCTTTTCCCTTCCTCCCATAAGGAAATTGTGATTACATTTGGTGGTCACCAGGGCAATCTTCCAATTTCAAGATACTTAATTCATCTGCCCAGGCCCTTTTCACATAGAAGATATCATAGATTCTATCACTTAGTGCCTGGACATCTACGAGTGTCGTTATTCTTCAGTACAGTTCATGGAAATTCTATATGCCTTTCTAGGACAAAGCCACTCAAATTTGGAGCTACTCTAAGAAAGTAACTCAGAAATCTTCATCATTATATCCTGGGAAATCACAAGCATAGCATAGGCCTGTGTAAAGGAGGCAAACTCACAACACACTCATTAAATAAATCACCAAAAGTGCAGATGTAGGGCTGGGGAGATAGCTCTGCCATCTAAGAGCCTGCCTGGCAAGCACAGGTTCCCAGGTTCAATCCCCCGCCCCACAGACTGCACTGGCCCTGCCCCAGGCACACTGAACCAGGTACCAAACTGGGTGTGGAGCATGCCTATAATCCCACTGCTGAGGAGGCTGAAACAGGAGGATCACTATGAGTCCGAGCTGCATAGCACGATCCTGTACGTAATGCAAAAGATATTCTAGATGCCTCAGCTGGCCTTGCCATTTGCCTGCTCCCCTCAGGAGTTCAGTATCCTCATATTTCTTCTCCCTTTTTTCCACATTAATTTGTTCTCTGGAGAGAAAGATACTAGTAATTTACTCTTCTGTGTTCTTGAAGCTCCAGCCTAATTTTTAACAGTAAGATAAAAGATCACACCTTTATGGAAAAGTGACTCGGAGCTTCCTACTGCTCCTGCTGGGAGCTGATGAGGCCCTCTTAGCTTTTCTCCTCACCAAGGAAATAGTCAGTGTCAAGCTGAGATTTTTCTTCCCTAGCAAATGCATTTTCATTGTCATACCTCCAGCTGGGCGAGGAATTTGCTGAAGACTCTTCTCTGGCTTCCGTCTCTTGTCATTAACAACACCTTCTGTGTTTGCTGAACATGCCAGGGCACCTAGGACTCCAGCCACAGGAGCGGCAGCTTCAGGGAGACAGAGTGTGTGGAATGGGTGAAAACCAGGGTACTGGAGACTTTGCTGTCCAAAACCAGAAGCTTGATTCTCTGTGTCTCTGCCTTTGCCTCTCCCTTCCAGGGATTCCTTCTGTGACTTCCTGCCTGTCTTCTGGCCACCTCACCAGCTAAGGAGACAGAAGGACCAGGCCAGCCCCCTGCCACTTCACGAATTTGTCTTCCTTTCAGATGGCTCTCAGTTCATTCCTTGCCAGTTGTGATTGATTGGGAAGGATGTTGAGAGACGGAAGGAACTATAAACTCCAAGAAAATAAAGACTGATAGTGACATTTGAGGAACCATATTAGGTCAGAGAGGGAGGTATTTTAGAACAGGGTAATCTTCCAGGTCACTCAAGTAAGCCATGCCACCTTCTTCACATGCATTCTCTAGCCTAAGTACTCTGTATGCAGGCCCTGTTTGAAGCTCACTGAAGAAGAAGGTGAGGAACTCACTTCAGCCCAGATTTCCAAGATGTTTGCTTCTGGCCACCCCTAGATGACTGCTTCTTCAGTCTCATTACAGAGCCCTTGACCCTTCAAGGATCAGATCTGATTTATACACACTGTGCAGGAGCCCCAGGCCCTCAGTGGGATCCCTGTAGGCATGTGCCCAAGAAAGCAGCTTGGGTTTTTAATCCCACAGAGCTCAGCCAGCACTAACTTAGAAACCTGAGTGGGTTATTTAATCTTCCTGAATCTTACTTCTGTCCATGTGGAAATTGGAAATAACACCTCCCAGGGTTGTTGGGAAAATTAAATGAAGTGTATGTGTAAAATGCATGGCACAATAATTACTATATATCAGACACTCAATAAATGTCCCTATTATTATGTTATTTCTAATAATAATATTAACACAAAGTTGCATTGCTAGTTTATAGATTATGATCTAAAGTCATAATCTATAGTTGTTTGAGAACAAGAGTAATGACCCACATACTCTTCCTTTTTATGTTTTGTTGTTAAACATCTCCCAGTCCTTTGAATATGAAGCAATATGCTTTACTACACTCTCCAACACCCATAAATATCTCTTAGTACTTGCTGTGTATAGGAAATATCACACACTCAAGGAATGGAGTTTAACCCAAAGAAAATCACCATCACAACGAGTAGCCAATAATAATAATAATAATAATAATAATAATAATAATAATAGTACATAAAATGTGGGTCATCTTTCTCAGTGTCCCTTGGTCAAGAAGAATCCAAACCTCAGAGGCCTTGGTCCTAGAGGCAGGAGGTGCACAACGGCCCTTCTGAGAACTGGCTGTTGGAGAAAGGCGTGGACAGGGACACACAGGGAAGAGTAACAAGCTGGGTGCAAAAGGTTCTGGGGAAGGAGTGGGGGAAATTCAGGTTGGGGACTTTTCATCTCCTTGTTCCCAGGTGCCTTTGCGACAGCCACCAAGATGGTGTATGTGGGTAGGAGTGCTGGGCACACTCCACAGGTCTGTAAATGGGCTCTACATGAGACCTGCGGCTTTCTGCAACTTTGGAAGAAACTTGTCCCTATCAACATGCTGGGCCCTTCTTAGCCACCTGCAGGAAAGAACAAACTTGAAATTTTGCTTTCAGAAACTGATTTCCCTCATTCAAATTAACTACGGTAGTGTTGTTAATCCCCATGTTATGAGATGAGAACATATAGCTGCGTTGAGATTAGAGCCTCACAGATAAATCCAGGGAGCTTGGATTCTAAAGCAAAATCCAATTTCATCCTAGCTCAGGCTACATCGCTTTTGGCTGGAACAATGGCGCCACCTACGGTCTTGGTGTCCTCTATTTGAAAGGTTTTCTTTTTCTTTTTTCAATGTAAAATATCTTTTATTTTATTTATTTATTTTTCCCATAATTTTATTGATAAACAAATAGCAATGACACAGTTTCAAATCAAATTGGTAGGATAGCTTCAATAAGTAACACATTGCATACATTCTTCCTAGTGGTTAATTGCTGTACAAGATGCGGACTTGATAGCCTATTTACAAACAATATTTGAACAAATCACTTTACAAACAATATTTGAACAAATCACTCTATTCATTAAGAGAATGTAACTATATATCTATCCTAACCACTTTGAATGCACAGATACAAAATGGACATTCATCTGTATCCCCTTTTTTGTTAAGTTCTGTTATTTGAATATTATAGGTGTGTAAACTCAGCAAAATATTCTAAAAGAGTCCAGTAGCCCATAATAGTATTGAGTCTTCTGCTTGATTGGCAATGTCAGAAATTGCTGACCTGAGTCCCCTACAGCTCAACATAACAGCATGGCTTTACTTCTTATACTTCGTTTTTATACTTTTCTGCTGGATGGTTAAGACCAAGGTAAAGCAGGAACTATGCAACAAGAGTTGTAGCTTTTGGATCTGATAAGGTCAGTAAAATCCCCTCAGGATTTATCCCGAGATCCTGCACCCCAGACTGTAGAATCCCCATCAGTGTCAACCACATGGATGAGCCACGGTCACCGCCTGGCCAATGTGCCCTCCGCGAAAGCCCAAGAGAATGCCCTCCCCCCATGCCACTCTCCCTAGGCACACTCTACATCATTGACCACTCTCCTCCTTGGCCCCACAATCTCCCTGATCAGAAAATCTGGGACACCACTGAGCCACATGACGCCACAGCACAAGTTCTCATACGTCCCAAGTCCTAACTGACCTTGGAAGTCCAGGGCCAAAATGTTGGCCCTCCCTGCAGCCCTCCCCCCTCTCCAATCCTGCCTGAATATGTCAAGCCATACAGTTATATGTAGAAGATGGGCAAGGCAATGATCCTGAGAATCTCCAGAAGATTTTTGAATCTAGTAGTTAATTGGAAAGATTCTCACCCTGACTAACTATATACACTGATACCTGTGAACTAAGCTACTGCACTGCAGATGGTAATCTGTAACAGTAGTTTCATGCTTGGAGTGCCTGTCATTCTGGTCTTCTGAATACAGGCTGCTTGTCATGACATGCCGGTTGCTGCTGTGCTGTCTCTCAGGTAGATGGTTGTTCAAAAAGAAGGGGGTGGTGAATGAAAGCAAGAGACAGGAAAAGGAATATTGTGAGACTCTCCTGCTTTTAGGTTGTATATGGTGAGATTTTTGGACTTATGTGTAAACATAGGAAGTATATAATTCTTTATGCCTATTTTTTTAAATATATTCTAATTTTTGAATGTTTTTTATCATGTTCTGTGGGGACTTGAAGTTCAGCATGTTGGTGCTTGATGGAGGGTACCTGTTCCATGTTGTGCCTAGGATGTTTGATGTGCAGACGGATGGTGGGGTTGAGTTTAATGGCCTAAATTGTATGGTAGTGACAGTGAGCTTGTCTTCTGGATGGTTGGCAACCTGGGTTTGAAAGGTTTTCTTCTAGACACATGACACCAGCTCCTGAAGCCTTGTGAGAACTGAGCTGGAGGAAAAAATGAAGCGAGCAAACTCCTCCCTCAATGGCCTGGCTGGCTGGTGGGCATTACTATGGCAAGTATCATGGATTCAGCTAGGGGCTTCCTGAGAAGGAGAGAGGTGCTCCCAGAACCCAGAGCAGGCCTGAAGGCGGTTGTCTGCAGCACAGGATTTTAGGAATTGTGAACTGACCTCTGGGTCTACCTATTCCCTCCTGCTTAGAGTCCTTGTCACACAAAACCTGTGCTGATTCATTCATTCAGAAAGAATTTGCCTCTGTTAACTATGCTTCAGGCTGAAGACATGAAAATGTCTAAGAACTGACACCATGCACAACCAAAAAAAGATAGACAAATCCTGCCACTGTCCTCTGAGCGCACCGTGGGACTCTCCAGCCTAATAGAAGCCTTGCACCACTGCCTCTCACTTCCCCTCACAAAAATGTGCCCTTAGCTCCCTCCTTTACACCTTTTCTCAGCCCTGGTCCCTTTCCTTGATTCCTTCTTCTGGAGGAAGCACCTTCCCTCACATCTCAGGCAGGCAGTTCTGGCAGCTCCAGACAAGGACAGCCAGGCAGGAGGTACCAGGGAATGACTTCTCACACTAGATACTGATGTGGGCAGCTGAAAATTCTGGGCAAGAACTACAGATGACCAAAGAAGACTGGCCCCAAGGCTCATGGAGGCTGAAATCCCTGGAGCAGAGAAAAGAGGGAGATTCCTATGGACATAAGCTCTCGCTCCACCCAGAATCCAAAGAGTGGATGGAAATAGCAAAAGGATCATATCTAGCAGCTCTTTATCATGAGAAAATGGAAGGACTTTAGGTTTTACCCTGTGCTATAGTTTGAATGTTTTCCCCTTCAAAATTCAGGTTGAAATTTAATTACCAATGTGATAATATTAAGAGGTGGTTAGGCTATGAGCCCTCCACCATTATGGTAAGATTAGTGCCATTAGAAAAGAGTGGATCAGCCCTCCTCAAAGCCTTTCTTTGTCTGCCATGAAACTATACAGCACAAAGCCTCATCAGATGCAGCCCCTTGCTAGTCTCTAGAGCTGTGTTATAGTCAGGGTTTGCAAGGGAATAGATTTAATACAGGACACGTAACTTATAAGATTATTTTATAATATTCACCCAAAGAGTCAAATGCAGAAGAGTGCAAAAGATCAATTCACACACTAGAGACCCAAAGAGTCCAGCTGAGGGCCTGGATCCCATGGCAGTGCCCTATACGAGTCCAACTGAAGACCTAGAGACATGGCAATGTCTTCCACAAGTCAAGCTGGAGGTGAGGGCCCACAGTAATGTCTCCTGCAAGTCTATATTATGGGTCAGCACTGGGAAGGCCCAAAGGTCAGTGTTGGAAGCCAGAAAGTCTGTGCCAGTGGGATGCAGGTCTTGCGCCAGCAGGCTGAGGAATCCCCACTGGACCAAGGGAGTGAGGCTCAAAGTAAGAAGAGTGAGGCTCAGTGATGGTGAGGTCCTGAGCTCCTCCAGCCATGAGAACAGCTGAGTACATATCAGGAAAGTCAGTACAATAAGCTTCTCCAGGAGAACCACCAGCACACCATCTTCCCCTCCACTTCTCTTTATACTGTTGGCAATAATCCTAGGTGGGCCCTCCACAGCCAGCACCATGCTGACTCAGCTCACCTGGATGTTACAAGTTGACCATTAGTTAATCCACTCCAAACTTCTGATCATTATATACTTCTGATCATTATAAATTACCTTATCTGTGGAATTCTGTTATACAAGCACAAAATGAACTAAAGCACCCTAAAACTCAAGAGCGTAGGAAAGGAAGAGTGGAAAGTTTGGGAGATGGTGAGATGTGAGAAGACTCTACGAAGTGCAGAGCAAGTGGAACCATGATGAAATGATGATGAGATAACACAAGTGTGACAGTGACTAATTCCCACTTATGGCATCTGTGTGGCTGCTACATTAATATTATTGAAAGCTTCATGTGCACAGGACTCACTTAGGGTCAGGGAGCTATCTAATCACAGGAATGTGTCTCCTAGTCTGGGTTGATTCTATGCCACATGGAGAGAGCATCCCCAAGCTCAAGAGCATGAACAGCATGGAATCAATGGGCACATCGAGACCCCTGAAAATTCACAGGATACTGCAGAGTGCATGAGCTCACTTGGGGCATGGAAAGGGGATTTTAGCCAAATCTGAAATCCTAGCATCTGGGAATCCCAGCAATACCTGGGTGAATCACCCCTGATATAACTAAAGCATTTAGTACCATATCACTGTGTTATGGTTTGTTTCTAGTTGTCCCCCCAAAGCCTCATGCAGTCATGGGACGGCTTCTGGAATTTGTGATTATTGTGGGTGTGGATGCTGCACCTGCTGTGGGGCAGGTAATCTGCACTACAATGTAAAGAGGGGAGAGGGGCTAGCTAGCTGTCTGAGCTGCTGCCACTCCCTTTGCTCTCTGCTCTTTGCCACCACCATGAAAGGTTGCTCTCTGCCATGTGTAGCTCTGCCTTGGAGCCAGCTGAGTATGGACTGAAACCCCCAGTAACTGTGGATGAGGCCAATACCCCAGGAAGGTCAGCACATCCACGGAGAAACGACAAGGACAGAAAAAAAAACTTTAAAAAAAAGGTTAATGGCTATTGTAAACTGCAAAAATAGCATGAAGTTTTACTCTGAAAGTGACTCCTTCATGACAAGCTACAGTTGGAGAAGTAATCCAGTTCAATGCCTATCATATTGCTAGACAGTGTTTAATTAGGAGCTATTTGGGGACTACAGAACAACTTTCTTTTTTTAATGAGAACATTTTTTTATTTTGATGCTGTGTATTGAATTCAGGGTCACAAGAATACCAAGCATGCACTCTGCTGTTGAGCTACACTCCTCAGCCTTGCATGAAGTAGTTTTTGTTGTTTTTGCCTCTTAATAAGCAAGTATAGAACAACTTTCTTTAGAGTTTTCAGTGTTATCCTTATACAGTGACTAGGAAAGTGACAGCATGGGAGACAGCCAAAAAGAAGTTATGATCTAGACAGCCCCTTCCAGAAAGTTTAAGCTCAGACTGGAAAGGACATGCCCCTCCCCGTTAAAAAGCAAGTCTTGGTAAATATGACTTTCAGAGACAGCTGAGTCTAAAAGTGCTGGCATGAAATCCAACTGTTTAACTGAACCCTATCCTACTGCCTACATCAGTAAAAACCAGTTGGGGTGATTGCTCTCTGTTATGGTCTAGTTGTAGCCCCAAAACCTCATGCAGTTATGGGGTGGACTTCTAGAGTTTGTGATTAATTCATGATCCAGTACTGGGATAGTGCTGCTGGGATTATGTGTATAAGTGCCACTGGGATTATGGGTGTGACTGTTACACTCGTCCTGGGGCAGATGGCTTGAATGTAATACAAGGGAAACAGGCTTGCTCCCTGCTGCTGATGCTCTGCCCCTGTTCCTCCCTTTTGGCTCTTGATGTTTTGCTGTTTTGTGCTGCCATGAACTGCTGCCCTCTGCCATGTGGTACTCTGCCTTGAAGCCAGCTCAGTATGGACTGAAACCTCTACAAACTGAGAGCTAAATAAACCTTTCTTTCCTTAAATAAATAAATAAATAAATAAACCTTTCCTTCCTTCATTTTGAGTGTCGGGTATTTGTTCCAGCAACTAGAAGAAAGTAACTGTGATACACTGAAATGCCTCTTTTGTGTTGCTAAGACTGTTGCCAAGTCAAGGGAACTTTATGAACAGGGACAGAATGTCTGGATAAGAATTATCTGAGAGACACCAGGAACTGGAAAAACTAGTGTTTTCTGCAGAAATTGCCTTCCTGCTTATATTCTATGCTAAGTCAGCTGTTTCTCTGGAGGCTGGTCACACAATGGGGCAAAGCAAGCTAACTATGCCATTGCTATGGAGTTGAATCTATAAAACTACTTCCCTGCAATAACCGAGTACAGAACAGGACACCATGGAGTGCTGTAGTCCAGTGACCTGCACTGGACACTTGGAGTTCTCTCTGATTATTTTTCTGTCCAGCTCATGGCTCCTAAGGCCTTCTGGAAACTGTCCTTTCTAGCCTGCCCCCACTGGACTCTATACTTTTCTACTAATATGTCAATAAGTCTAAGACATATAAACTTCACCCTTTTCTGTTCATATTTTGATGAATCATGTCTCTCACAAATTGTCTCTGGGCATTTTCTTTGGATTCTCAGCAACCCACTCCAATGCCCCAGCACCTTGGGCTATGGACAAGACAACTAGTGAGTTAGGGATGACTGAAAGAAAGGCAAAATCTGTGAGAGGCATCCTGGGATGACTGTCTTCCTTTGGGCGTGTGGGGGTGGCCATTCAGTGTGCATATAGGGAGGCTCTAAACATGGTCACCCAAATTGGAGAAAGCTTTGTTGGTAGCAATCAATATGACTTAGACAAAAAGAGCTATGTAAGATCACATGCAGTAGCCTCTTCTCCTGACAGCAGAGGCTGAGCACCAGACTCAAATCCACACCAAGTAACAGCAAGAGAAATGAAAACTAGGATGAACCTGTTAGAGTGACAGCACTGGTGGAGGATGTCTCCAGGAAGATGGAGATGGAGGACAAGGGTCTGGACCACCAGACAGAATACAAGCTGAAGCCTGATCCTGAGCCAATTGAACAATAAGACAGCCTTCAAAACCAGATGTCAGGTGGAAGAAGTAGCTCTTGGGTTGCATCCATTTTGTGCAAGGTCATGGGGTGCTAAGCTGTGGGACTGACTCCTGTCCCAGGTTGCCAGGAGAGGGTAACAAGCCTTCTCGACAGCCTGTGAGGAGTTAACAAAAGCCCAATGAAGAACATCTTGACTGATCAATCAATGCACTTTGGGATTGTGCCATTTAAGTTGATTTTTCACTTAGTTGATGTATGTTATGGTTTATATCTAGATACCTCCCATCTAGATACCTCGCATGCTCATAAGTGAGTCTTTTAGGAAGGGGAATGAATTGTGGAGGTTTGGATCCACTGATGCATTTATAGCTACACAGGATGCTGGGAAGCATGGTCAGAGGAGATAGGTCACTAAGCGACGTGGCCTGGAAAGGTTCAGTTCCCTCCAATCAATCTCTCTCTCTCTCTCTCTCTCTCTCTCTCTCTCTCTCTCTCTCTCTCTCTCTCTCTCT
>NW_004524604.1:20688958-20705889 GCF_000260255.1 Octodon degus | reverse complement strand
CTCTCTCTCTCTCTCTCTCTCTCTCTCTCTCTCTCTCTCTCTCTCTCTCTGTCTCCCTCTGTCTCTCTCTCTCTCTGTTTTCTGCTGCCCAGCTATAAGGGTACTTTTTCTCTGCTGTACCATCCTGAGCCAGAGCCAGCACACTATGCACCTCTACAAATGGAGCCAAAATAAACCTTTCTTTCTTTTAAATTGTTAGTGCTGGCTTTTGCGTCTCAGTGATGAAGAAAGTACCTAAGACAATGTGTCTGAGGCATTCCTTGTGAGTGGCTTTGGAATAGCTCTTCAGCCTCCACTGCAGGCTTATCTTGGTCTGCTGTTACTCTCTGCTTGTGCTAAGATAGTTTGTGTCATTCAAGGTCAGGAAAGGCTTGAAGATTTTCCAACCCTAACTGAAACATAATGTCCCTCAGGCCAAAAGGAGGAATAATGACAAAAGGTCTTTTTAAAATTCAAGCAGCTGCAAGCACACAACAGAAAAGAACAGGTAAGTAGAAGAGAGGAAACACAGAGAATTATACATGTAAGGATGTGTTTTGAGTGAGGAAGCATTTTGGATTGTAAAATAAGATTTTTGTCCTGGAGTAAAATGACTGCAGGGCTCCAAAGAAAGAAGAACAGGTAAGGAGGAAAGTTATATGGTTATATTAAGTTGAATAAGGCTTGTGGAAGATGAAACTCATGAAACAAAATTTGTGTGTTGTTGGTCATAATTAAAAGATCATTCTTTGGGTGTGGTGGCACATGCCTGTAATCCCAGCACTGAGGAGCTGAAAACAGGAGGATCACTACGAGTCTGAGCTGCATAGTGAGACACTGTACCAAATACAATAAATAAGTAGTAAAATAAAATAAAGATCATTTGAGTTTTCCAAAACAATAAGAGTCTTCCAAAAATCAAACTGATGCCCACAATATGAAGCCAGAATCTAATTCTCTATGCTTAAGATTGATATTCTCTGAATAATTTTTGTACTGGTATGGGAAAGAAAGATTTTATCAAGATGATTTCCCATATTTTCTGCTGTCATTATTTTCTGGTTACTGAGGGGAAACCTTATCATTGAGACATCCTCCCTATGTAAAACCTGGTCCACAGGTTTACGTTGACTGAATACGCATGTGCTTACCCAGCAGCTAAGAAGCCTATTTGTGGCCCACAGCACCATTTCCTCAACTTGTCAAGGGTCTGAGCCTAGTCTTTGATCTTTTGCCAGCATTATAAATCTGTGTAGAGCTGTTAAAGTCAGTGTCACTCTGATAATTAAAAGTACTATATATTACTCACCTGGAGAATGTACCTGTAAGCAAAGGTGACCCGTTTGGTCTTAATACAATGTTGTCAGTTATGAAAATTGTCTTAAAATGCCTCACAAAGTAAAACAATTGAATCATCTCATCAACTGATAAATTCTCATCAAAATTCTCTTGCTGTTTCAAGTCTTCTGTCCCCCCACCCTAGCTCTGATTCTTCTCTGAAGCATTCATAAACTAGCAAGTGCAGCAGACAAAATTTTTCTTTGGTTATGTATGGTAAAAATTAGGATAACAAAAATCATGTTTCTTGATAAAAAAAAAAATCCATTACCCAAACTGAACGTGTCTTGTGCGTATTAGTTTTGTTTTATAGTTTCCTTTAAAGCTTGGTGACTGTTACCCCTTTAAAATCCTATATGTATAACACCTAAAAAGAATTCTGATTCATCATTCTGAGGTATTAGCCATCATTTATAGGAGCAGGTAAAATTAAACTTAGCAATGGACTGCAGCTCAACTCAGCCTCCGAGTTACTCCTTCTAACCTCCTTGTTGCCTAAATGTGTCTGAAAGTATCATCGTCTGGACTCTAAGCTGTCAGTCACTGCCACTCTCACATGGTAACCAATAACACCAACAACCAGAACAATATTCCAGAAATGATGAACAAATGAAGAGCATGACTACTGCATGATTTCTTAGCAATGCCTTCTGAGAAGCTCTCAAATAAGAGTAGGTATTAGAAAAACATGAGAGTTGTCAAACTCAAGACAGTCCATTATGTCAGCCCACCCAAGAAGGAAAGGCAGAGGTTATGAAGGAAGGGTTCTTATGCATGAGGGCCTGAAAACAATTATCACAAGGAATATCACAAATTTATCCTGAGTTAATTTGATCCTGACCCAAGAGATCTGCCACTGGAGAATGCAGATCTTGAAAATTCACACTAAAAACAATTTTATGGACCAAAGAATACAAAGCTTGGTGTATGATGATAATCCAGGAAAATAACTAAATTGATTGTTTACAGTAAGCCATCTTTGTCCTCTACTACCCTCCCATGATGTGTACAACCAGCTGCATTTAAGTAACAGAAAGAAAAATAAAGTCAGAGCAGCAGCCTCTGCTTGTGGACACAGCTGGACAATTGCTCTATGAGTTTGAACTCAATTCACCTTCTTTTGATGGCAACAAATACATGTCCTTTACTCTGTATGGAAACAAACAAATATAACTAAGCCATTGCTGGGGTACACTATATTTGATGATCTGGGTCCACAAAATGCAACATAAGGAGGCAACTGTGCCCTAGCAAAGTCAAATGTATATGGCTTATACACATTTCAAACCCACATTATTATTATAGATAAACTTAGTTTCGATCTTATTTTTAATCAGTAGCAATTTCTTCCTGCTACCTGGGGAAATGTTTCATTCAGTTTGCATGCCTGAATAATTGGGATTATTATGGTAGGTTTCTCTTTGTACTGTTATTGTGGGATTTAGTTGCACTGTATATCTTGATGTGACACTTGAGGGACACTGCAGAAGAGGAGTTTGAGGAGACTATAAGGGCATTCAAGCATGTGACAGGTGGAGTATATAGCTCCTGAGAAAACTAAGGCAGTAGAACCTTCTGTATTCTTAAGACTCTTGCCAAGTCAAGGGGACACTGTAAGTGGGCAGGGACCAGAATGCCCAGGTGAGAACTGCCTGAGTGCAGAGGGAACTGGGCAAACTAGTGCCATCTGTAGAAACTGCCTACCTGCCCACATGCTAAGTTCCTTGGAATGCTGGTCATACAACAGGATGAAGCAATCAATGACATCACTGCCATGTAGTTCAATCTATAAAACCCTCTCCCTACAATAACAGTGTGTAAAGATACAGTACAGTGTTGTATGTAGTCCAGCAACCTCCACAGGATAGTTGAAATTCACGCTGGAGAGTTCCCTGTCAGGCCCACCTTCCCTGGACATTATGGCAACAGTCCTGATTGGCTTATCACCACAAAACTGTCGTTTTCTACTCATAAGTCTCAGTGAACACTATCCATTTTGTGTTAGTCTCTTAATAAACCTTATGTCTCACAAGCCATCTCTGGGCATGTCTGTCAGTCTCAATAACTCAGTCCTCTGCCCCAGCACACCGAGGCTGTGGGCAAGACTGATCCATCCACGTATCTCTACTTTTTGCACTGCACAGCCATCTTCTTTATCATTGTCTTTCTATTTTCTCTTTGTACTAATAGCCCAGTCTTGAGATATGTTTCTATGTGGACAAAACAGTGTGGTTTGATGAAATAATACTCTAGAGATAGGGATGTGTGAATGCCCGTTCTCCCTCCTCTCTGACCTCAGCAAATTGCTCAGCCTCTCTGAGCCTCAATTCCATGTGCATGAGATACATAGAAATAATATTTTGACGGTAAGTAGCTCCAACTGTGAGGCTAGAGGTTCTGGATCCATGGCAGACATTATCTAAAGAGGAACAAGTCTGAGAAGGGAAACGAGAACCAAGTTTGGGGGAAGAGGTGGTATCCCCAAGATAACAGCAGCACAGGCTCTAAGAATAAGGTAGCAAGTGTCTGGCACCTGTGCCGGGCTGCAGCTCTGTGTAACTAGAAACACGTGTTCTCTGTCCTCTATAATCTCTTTTTCATTACTATCTATTTTTAGATTTCATTGTTAGGAGAATTCTATCAGAGAAGTCTCAGAGGTTGTTATCCATCTGTGAAGTGAATCTGGGCTCTTGTTATCAATGGAGCAAACCTTTCGGATCACCTAGTTACTTGCTACACCTTACCCTCACTCCAATCAGAGGCTTGCTCCAGAAGCTCCATGTGATAGCGCAGCCCACTCCTGCTTCTCAGGGACTGGTCCTGGGGGACACACTGCATTCGGATGGAGAGGGAGGTTAGGTTCTCTCTGGTGCCTGGTCTGCAGCACTTAAATTCAGGAGCTGGTAGTAGTAATCGTGTTCCACCTGTTGAACTGGGGAACTGAGAAGTCTGGACCATAGCAAGATGGAAAAAGAAAGAGACAAAAACAAGGTCAAGTGACACAGAGGGAAGGCTCCTTGGCTTGGGGCAGCTCTGCAGGCTAGTTCTGCTGCCTGCCCTCAACTCCCAGGCTGGACTCAGCAACACATCCCAAGGTTCTTCCCACCAGGCCCTCTAGCATGTGAAGGAGGTGGAATAGAATTTCAGAGCTGATGGGAAGAAGAGGCAAAACTAACACGCAAACAAAGGGCTCCTTTGGAGAAGGGAGGACAATGATGGTGAATGCCTGTCTCCCCAAATGATGAACAAATTGCCTCTGAGCACCACAACCCAGGAAAACACACTCAGAATTGTGCGCCTTATGAGCCGGCGCTCCCTGTGGGTGACAACTCCACTTGGGCACAGCAGTGGCACTTTACACTATTTAACAGACTGCTTGTAGAGATTTCCCTCAACAATGAGAACATTTCCTATTCTAGGAGCAAGATGAAAAAGAAGTTATTCATTTCGCATGAAAAATAGAAACTTTAAAAAAATGGCAACACTGTCAATCAGGCTGAATCTCAAGCTATGATTAAAGCCTCCAGACTTTCCCCATTAACGGGAGCATATTTGAATCTTAGCCCAACACCAAGCCTGTACTATAGGAATGCCTAATATATTCAGCTTTGAACATAATGCCAAGCATGACATAGAAGTAAAAATACTCATTGCTTAAGTTCAAGCTAATTTGGGGCTTTATTCAAGGCATGTTCACAGCACCTCATTTACCACCTTAATTCAAAACAAGGCTTTCCTAATCTGGGAGATGGAGGTAAAGTTAAGAGTCTGTTATTGTTCTGCTGCTGCAGGAGTGTAGTTTATGGGGGGAAAGCTAGAAGCCTCTGGAAAAGCCGGATTTGTGTCCCCATCTGCAACAGCTGTGATCAACAATAGAACAATAGATTCATTTCACTGATTTCATTCAAGCAATGACAATGGCCCCTGGAGTAGGGGCTGGGAATCTAAGTGACACGTGGTCTTTGTCCACAAGGACATCATCAGCTCATGCTGCATAACTGTCAAACTAAAGGGCAATTATCATATTAACCAGGGGCTGTGGGCACGAAGAGGAGAGGTGTGGACAGGAGTTGTCAGAATGGGGTCTGTGTGGTGCTGCCGCCTCCAGGAAGAAGCCTGAGTCAGTCCCTGGAGAAGGGGAAAGGCCTGTGTGCTGAGGCAAGACACAAGGAGGTGAGAGTGCATCCCCTTGCCCATCCTCACCCCAGGGCAGGAACTGACCTCTGCTCAGGAACCAAGGAGCACCCAGCCCCAGGAGTGTGCCCTGACCGCTGGGCCAGGCTGAAGACAAGGGATACAGATAACCACCCTGTGTTTCCTTCTGAAGTACTTTCAGATCCAGCTCTGAGCCAGCTGGTGGGACACTGAAAGAGGAAATTAAAGAGCACTAACCCAATGCTCAGATAAATTGGTGGGACTGCTCAAAACAGGCCTCAGATTTGCCCTTACTGTGCCAAGTACCAACACTGAACACAAGCTGGAGCCACTGCTGACCTCAGAGATAGCAGACCACCTCTTCTTCTTTGAGTCCATTCCTTCTTTCCTTCCCCAATAGGTATGTGAAATCTCTCTTGCCTCTCGCCTCTCCATGCCTATACCTCCCTATTTCTATCCCAGTCCAGGTCATGTCTTGCCTGCACAGCTGCAAAAGAAGGGCATTTTACTCCAGGATTATTCACAATGTTTTCCTACTGAACCCCTCCCTGCACCTTCTTTCCCACCTGCAGTAAAGTCTTTTGCATGGCCAACAGCCCATCCTGGGTGAGCATCCTAACCTGGTTTTCCAGTCAGCATGGACCACCCTGCCTCACTTTCAGCAGGTTACTGTTCTTTCTGTGCTCACATTTGCCCAACTCTTCCTTTGACCTGGAATGTACTTATCACCTAACATTACTGCCTCTGCAGGCCAACACAGTGTCTAATTGCCTACATGAAATTTATTACTGTTTCCTTAATACCTGTCCAAGGCACACTCACTGGATGAATGAGGCCATGTACCTGCCAATGCCCCTCGAAGGCCTGGGCACTGCAGACTCCAGTACCTGGAACTTTCCCAGCCAGGATAGCACTGTCCTTCCAGGGACTGTTCAGAAGCAGAGAAAAGGCAATGCATCCTAAGGGTTTCAAGACCCACTTGCCTGGTTTGGTTGAGTCCTGTGACAGACCATTTAGACCTCTGCAACTGTGCTGGTCACTTGAATTCATAACTCTGCTGCATTAGTCAGAGTTCCCCAGGGAAAGAGAACCCAAACTATGTGTGTGCCCACAAATACAGAGAGAGCTTTATTATAAGGGTCGGCTCATGTGATCATAAAGACTTTGAAGCGTCAGGATGCGCAGTCAGCAATCTGCAGACCCAGAAGAGAGAATGGTACAGCTCTATTCTGAATGCTGGCAGACCTGAGACTCACAAAAAGCAGCTGTTTTTATTCAGTGTAGGAAAGACTCAATGTCTCAGTTCCAGGAAGCCAGGCATGAGTCTCTCATTTGTG
This sequence comes from Octodon degus, assembly GCF_000260255.1. NCBI lineage: Eukaryota > Metazoa > Chordata > Mammalia > Rodentia > Octodontidae > Octodon > Octodon degus. The sequence goes on along the minus strand of NW_004524604.1, from coordinate 20,699,080 downwards.
GTGCCTTCAAGCTCTTGACTCGAGTGAATAAGGTCCCTCAGAAAAGGGAGGGCAATCTTCTGTGTTCTGTTCTCTGGCTCAGATGGGAATCTCTTCCAAAGACATATTTGCACATACACCAAGAATAATGTTTGACAAAATGTCTGGGTACTATGACCCAAGGAAGTTGCCAAATAAAAATAGGTAATGACATTTGCTTCTTGAATCTTCTCCTCCACTGAGTATGAGCAACTTGAGAAGAGCTGAGTCTTATTTTTCTTGGGACCCCAAATCCAGTGTAATGCCTGAAACCTAGTGGGTGTGCAGCAAATGTGTGTGTGAGATGCATCTCACATTTCTGATCCAGATCCTAATCAAGAACCACATACTTGGGTCATATCAGTGTGTCTCCTGGAAAGATAGGAAGAGCATCAGAGTGATTTCAAGGGTGACAGCCCTATCTGGAAGGTGTGGAATGTGTCATCCAGAAGAGGGGTAGTCACCCTGGGGTCTCTTCAGGGCCAAAGGTCATCAGGAGTGGTTTCAGAATTCAGGGTCTGGACTTTGAACCACGTAGGTGAAAACCCTGACAGTTTCACCAGTCACAACCTATGAACTTGGTCAAGCACAGAGAAGCCTGCTGCCCTGAGCCTCTTCATCCTTAAAGTTCAGGTGATAACAATAACTTCACAGAGCTGTAAAAATTAAGATAATCCCCAAACAGGAAATATGAATTTGTTTCATAATGCTTAGGGAAATAAAGTCTTTATTTTCCAAATTGGATGTTAGGCTTAAATTGAAAAAAAAAAAAAAAGAAAAAATATTAAGTTATATATAAAGTATTGCTACAACTAAACAACACTAAACACTTGATTTGGGCCAAGGACTTTAATAGACATTTGTCCAAAAAAGATACCCAAATGGCCCAGAAGAACATAAAAACATTGTCAACATCACTAACCATTAAAAAAAAAAGCAAATCTACAATATGATGTTACCTTGCATCCATTAAGATAGCTACTATTAAAAAAAGTGTTGGCAGGAACACAGAGAAGCCAAAAGCCCTTGGTGTGTTTCTGGTAGAAATATAAAGCAAGGCGCCTACTATGCAAACAGTATGGTGGTTCCTCAAAAACTTAGAATCACCATGTGGCCCAAAAATTTCACTTCTAGGTATATAATCAAAAGAACTGAAAGCAGAATCTTAAACAGATGTCTATAGCAGCACTGTTCACAACAACCAAAATGTGAGGCAACCCAAGTGCCTGTGGACAGAAAAACGAATATAGAACATGTGGCTATATATACAATGGAATATTAATCTTCCATAAACAAGAAGGAAATTGTTATCCAGAATACAATTTAGATGAACTTTGTAGACACTGTGTTAAGTGATATAAGCCAACCACAAATGGGAAAGTGGTGTATTATTTTACATGAACAACCAAGTATCACAGGGACAGAAAACCCAAGGGTGGCTGCCAGGGGCAGGGAAAAGGAGGAGGGGTCATTGCTCTTTAATGAATGAAGTTTCAGTATTTTAAGAATAAAGACACTTTGGAAATTGCATGACCATGTGCCTCTAATACTACTGAACTGTACACTTAAAACTTCATAAGATAAGGGCTGGGGATATAGCTTAGCAGCATAAGCATCTGCCTGGCACAGAGTCCGAGTTCGATCCCTGCTACCAAAAAAAAAAAAAAAAAAAAAAAAAATCAGAAGAAAGTATGCTTATTTTATCACACTTACAAATCAGTAAATAAATGTCAGGTAAATGCTGCCAGCAATGAACAGAAATAAGGCTTTTTAATCCCTTCCTATGATCTGAGTCCCAATGGCACACATTTTCCACATAACTTGAGAGTGACTCTCTCACCCTCAGTTTTTCTGCTCATAGGTGTGGAGACTGGAACCCTGGTCACACAGCTCATTAGCAGGGCCAGGACACAACCCAGGCAGTCTCATTCCACCATCCGAGTCTACCACATGCTGCCCTCTCCAGCCTGTACTTAGCTCTGCTGGTCCAGGGTCAGGCACTGCAGTATAAGAGAAGGCAGTAGACCATGCTTAGACCAGGGCTTAAAAAGTAATGAGCACTCACAATGTAAAAGTAGAAAATTACTCAACTATAAAGAAAGATAAACTTGAGGTTTTCATAGGTAAACAGACGCAACTAGAGACATAAATCAGACCCACATATGTAAGCATGTTATTGTCTCCCTAGTTTAAGAACCTGAACAAGTAAATAAAATCTAAAAGGTACAATAGATGTGAAAGGGACTGAGCAAAAGCCCAGTGTGTGAGACCTTCAGCTGTGCTCGTGGGACCCCTCTTAACCCCTCCAGAACCAGTCTAGGCCCATCGTGTGAGTGAGAACTTCCACCATGCTCTCAGGACCCCTCTAGACTCAGGCCAAGCCCAGGCCCGGCGAGTGTGTGGGAGAGCTTCCATGCTTCCCTGCACCCTCTGAATCCCTCTGGACCCAGCCCAAGTCCAGCATGTGTGTGAGACCTTCAGCCATGCTCTCCAGACCCCTCAAAACCCCTCCAGAACCAACCCAGGCTTTGTACATCTGCACCCAGTAAGCTGAAACACTTTTCTAGGCCCAGATCTATAAAAGCATCCTCCCTCTTTGTCTCTTGACTGAGAGAGGAGCAAAAGGTAACCCAGGTGAACTAGTCTGCCTGGAAATACCTGGTACATCAAGGGGAGGTGATCAGACAGAACTTAGAGGAACTAACTTAAATACAAATTCCCAATTTAATATCTGCTTAGCTATAGCTAAGACACAATGATTACTCTTCCTATCTAAAATACAAACCCACAGGTTACAAAAGTTTGTTAACTGCTAAATATCCTTACCCATTATTAGTGTTCCTTATTGTAGTTCTGTAAATACAAAACTGTAACTACCTCAATCATATAATTTCTCTTGATTAAGAATTTCAGTAGATGCAAAGGTTATAACCACCAAAGCTCTACAACAAAGGTCAGAGGACAGTACTATACAAAATGACAAAGAGAAGGAGCAAAATGCAATCTCAGGCCCCTAGCACACCCAGAAAAAGTACAGAAGACACTAGCACAGAAGAAATTGGGAATCACACAGCTGAAATGCCTGAATTAATAGCATCTGAAGTAAAGAAATAACTGCAGAAAGGTATAGAGGAACTCAGATCAGAAATAACCTCTGAAATAAAAAAAGAAACCTCTGAATTAATAGTGTCTGAAGTAAAGAATCAAATGCAGAAACATATAAAGGAAATCAGATCAGAAATAATCCCTGAAGTAAAAAACGAAAGGATAACTATAATGAAAGAATTAATAACTGCTTCTCAAGAAGACACTGATAAAAAAAATAGGAGATTGGAAAAATGATGGAATCCTTCAATGAGCTATACAGGAAAGAAATAGATCTCATGAAGCAGAGTCAAAGAGATATAAAGGAACTTAAAATCTCAATCACAAGCTTGCAAAACTGTTTGAGTGAAAGTGAAGATAGAGTTTCTGATCCTGAAGACGCTGTCACAGCTAGTGAAAAGGTAAGAAAAGGTCTCTTAAAAACAACTAGAATGCAGGAAAAAATAATTCATCACCTGCAAGATGATGCAAAGATGAAAAATGTGAGACTAATAGGCATCAATGAGAAAGATGGAGACAATACAAATGATATAAAAAGAATATAGGCAGAAGTAATAGCAGAAAACTTCCCAAATATAGGGAAACAGTCTAACGTTGAGATAACTGAAGCATACAGAACTTAAAAAAACCTCAACCCAAATTAAAAACACAACAAACATATGATAGTCAAGATCCCAGAAATCTAGCACAAGAAAAATATACTGAAAACTGGTAGAGAAAAGAAATAGATCACATTCAAAGGAAAATCCATCAGAATAATAGCAGACTGCTGTTCACAAACCATGAAGGCAAGAAGAGCATGGAGCAGAGTACTTCAAATCCTCCATGAAAACAAATTCCAGCCCAGACTACTATACCCTGAAAAACTCTCTTTCAAGTTTAATGGAGAAGTGAAATACTTCCATGACAAAGAATAACTAAAGAATTTTATGATGACAAAGCCAACCCTACAAAGACTACTAAAAGATGTTCTACAGAGGGACCAAAATGATCAGAACTCCATGAACGAGAACAGAAGGAATCTACTAAATAGGGCAAACAATTAAACATGGGACAAAAAGGAGTAAACAGCAGCAGGTAAATAATATGTCAATAGTAAGTCAATACATCCCAATTATAACCATCAATGTAAATGGACTCAATTCATCAATTAAAAGAAATAGACTGGCCCAGTGGATTAGGAAACAAAATCCAACAATATGCTGTAAACAAGAAACACACTTAACTCATAAAGAAATTCATAGGCTGAAATTTCAAAGTCAAAGGACAGAAAACAATATTACATGCCCCAGCACCTCAGAAAAAAGCAGGGGTAGCAATTCTGTTCTCAGTCTAAACTTCAAATCAAGAATGATCAAATGAAATAAAGAAGGCCACTATATACTGATTAGGGGAAAAATTCAAAAAGAGGTTGCACTCATAAATATGTACACACTAAACACGGGAGCACCAACTATATAAGACAAATCTTAATGGACATGAAAAATCTAATATCCAATATCACAATCTTAACAGGAGACCTTGACAACCCATTTTCCCAAAAAGATAGGTCAACCAGACAAAAAATTAGCAAAGAAGTAGCAGAACTGAATCAGTGCTTGGAAAAATGGGCTTAGTGAACATATACGCAGTGTTCCACCCAAACACAGCTGAATGCACATTTTTTTCTGCTGCATATGGGTCATTTTCTAAAATAAACGACATACTAGTCCATAGGCCATGTTTAAGTATATGCAAGAAAACAAAAATTATCCCATGCATATTATGTGATCACAGTGCAATGAAACTAGAGATAAGCAACAACTACAACAAAAAAATAGATGTGAAAGGGAAAGAAACTGAACATAAGGAATAAATTATTGGGATGAGGGAAAGGAGAAAAGATAGGAGAAAAGGAAGGGGAAAATCATGTATGTACATACACAGGATAGCTAAGATAATTGTACTACTAATTTCTATCAGTTTTTTGAAGGGAGAAGTTAATGCTTAAAATTTTTACTTTGGCCAAATATATGTTTATATTTGTAATCTGAACAACTGTATTGAAGACAACAATGCAATACAACAACCATTGCTGAATGTCTATCATTTGTTTTTCAAATTCTGTGTCATTTCTAATGTCTTTTTTCAATTACATTAATTTTATTGAAAAACAAATAGCAATGATACAGTTTCAAAACCTAATAGTAGGGGGCAGGGAGATGGCTCAGTAGAATAAGTGCTTCCCTGGCATGCGCAAGGTCCTGAGTTCAATCCCTGGTTCTGCAGGAAAAAAATAAAAATAAAAAAATACATTCTCCCAATTAAAAAAAAAACTTATTAATAGGACAGTTTCAATAATTAATACTTTACATATTGTTGTCTTCATAGTGGTTATTCATAGTACAAGATGCAGGCATGATATCCTGTCCAAACACTATTAGTACAAATCTTTCTTCTCATTGAATTAAGAGAAAGTAGCCATATATTTATCCTATTTTGTACATACAGATACAAAAGGACCTATACATACAGGTCCTTCATTTGTTTCCCCTTTTTTTCTTTAGTTTTGTCAGACAAGGGTATTCCATTGCCATTTAAATATTGTAGGTGTGTGAATTCACCAAAATAATCTAGCATACTCCAGAAGTCCATAATACTAGTGGGTTATTCATAGGACTGGCAATGTCAGGAGTTGTTGACTTGAGCCTTTTACAGCTCAGCATATTAATATGGCTTTACATTTTATACCTTGTTTTTATACTTCTCTGCTGGATGGTTAAGACCAAGGTAAAGCAGGACCATTTTGTATCTGTATATTCAAAATAGGATAGATACCCAGCTACATTCTCTTAATTCAATGAATACAAAGATTTGTACTAATAGTGTTTGTGGACAGGATATCACGTCTGCATCTTGTACTATGAATAGAAAGATTTGAACTAATAGTGTTTGTGGATATCATGTCTGCATCTTGTACTATGAATAACCACTAATAAGACAACAATATGCAATGTATTAATTATTGAAATTGTCCTATTAATTGGTTTTGAAACTGTCTCATGCTATTTGATTCTCAATAAAATTATTTTTTTACAAAGACCTATATAACAAGAAATGTAACTTTTGTATCTGACAACGTCAGTCAAATCCCCTCGGGATTTACCTTGAAACCTTGTACTGCAGTTTGTAAATCCTTTGTCAGGGTCAGCCATGTGGGTGAGTCACGGCCATTGCTTGACCAATTTGCTCTCTGTGAAAGCCTGAGAGAATTTTTCTCTCCACGCAACTCTCTTACCTATTATTTTCTATTGTCTTTAAAATTAAAAAGAAATTAAGACAAAAAAGAAAACTAAACTTGAGTTTCTATGACTCTAAAGGACACAGTCCTTCTTCTATAGAAAAGACTCAGAGGAAAAAGTAAAACCCTGATCCACAGGAGAACACCAGATTCATGTCACAATGGCAGCCTTGTTACACACTCCACCTGTATGATTATTGAGTAGGCTTTATGTAGCTTTCCTCCTTTGGACCATGTCCATCAACTCAATTGATTAAGGAGTCTGGAGGATGGGAGAGACCCAGAGGGACCACAAGCCTAACACCAGCTCTCCCCACACCCCTCCTGTTACCCTCTTGCTACCATATCATTTTCTTCCCAGGAGCTGTGAACTGATGTCTACAGGGAATCGCATGTCAGTGAGCCTCTAATGGAGCTGAGTGTTCCTCCTTCCCTCGGACCATCAGGGCCACTGCCCAGAGGAATCCACAGTCCAGTGAAGCCATGGTTGCTACCCAACAAAGGCATATTCATCACTTCTCTGTGCACCCTCATATGGAAATCTTCCCTCCAACTGGGGGCATCAGAGAAGATATGTTCAGGAGGCAGCTGGGAGATGCCACACAACCCTCCTTGGCTGTGACATCCACATTGACACATCCAGCCAGGTCCACAAAAAAACTACTATCTCAACTCACCATCTGCTCCCAAGCCTGCAACTGCTCTACCTGCTCCAAGAAGCCAATTTCTGCCAAGCCAAAACTATGGGATATGAGCATTTGTTAACATGTGAAGAGCATGTGATACATGCAAAACCTACTCCTCTGTATTGTATGTGTCCTAGAAGAAAGCTCTCAAGGAAGGCTTCTGGTCTTATGGTTGGTTTTTGTGGGACTTGCTTAATATTGTTGTTAGCTTATTTTTCACTGTATATGTTGCTTGCTCACTTGTTGTTTTACACAACAGAGCCTTATCAGATGTGGTTGTTCTGTGGCTACCTGAAAAAAATATCTAGGACACTCTTATAATAAAAACCTTGAATAGGAACAGATTAGTTCCACTGAATAAATTATAGCCTTATTGAGGCTGAATAGTTAGCTCAGCAGTCTAAGTGCCTGCCTGGCAAGTGCAAAGACCCAGGCACCACATGCCTAGCCAGCCTTGGAACCCTGGGCACGCCATGCCAGCCGCCAAAACTGGGCATGGTGGCACATGCCTGTAATTCCACCACTGGAGAGGCTGAGACAGGAAGATCACTATGACTCTGAACTGCATAGTGAGACCTTGCATCAAATAAGTAAACAAATCTTTTAAAAATTATGACCTCATTTCTCAAAAAAAAAATGTAATCTTCACCTCACCGATTCTTCTCATGGTCTGAAATTTTCCTTCATTTCCTTCGCTTCTCACTCTGACCCACAGCAGGAGGTTCTGAAGAGGGCGAGCCCTTCAAATGTCAGCTGAAGCTGTTAAGCAGGAAGACAGATCCTCCTGCTAGGTTTTGCCCCACCAAGCCCACCCACCTTACTCTTACCGAGTGCATCTGTGAGGTCTCTGTGGCTCAAATAAAGAACTTATTCCACTCTTTCCAAAAAGTTATAGGTTTGCTCATTCTATCATGGAAAACGAGTTTTCAGCCAGTAAAAAAGAGACATGAAAAGGTTTATTAAGAGAGAGATATAGGACACATTCAAAGATTGGAGAGCAGGTGCTCAAAGAATGGTAACATGTTACAAGCTGGGGTCCAGCACATCTAAAGGGGTGTTTTCAAGACAGATGGATTACACAGACAGATGACTGTCTGTCAGGTTACAGTACAACTGATCTACATGTGTTTGAGATACACTATTTGAAGTTGAGCTATGCTTTCGCCAACACTGCTGCTCCCTGGGCTGAAGAAAAGGCAACCTGAAAGTGAAAAGACTGAGTCTACTGCCCAGGAATTTGCCAGCTATTATAAAAGGATCTTTAGGAATTTAACACCATTTTCTGCAAGGATAGAAGGAAGAGGGTCACAAGCTACAGTAACCTCTAGAATCAGGAAAAGTCTTGTCTTGAAGCTGCCATTTTTAAGTACAACTGTAGAAATCTCATTTTCCTTTTTTTTTCTGTCCTATCTCATTGTCACCACTAACTCCATAGAACACTTTATTCTCCACCTTATCAAAGTTCTAGAACAGATCAAATTTCAGCAGATTGTCTACCAAAGACGGCATTCTGCCAGCTCACAGTTGGGTAACAATATGTCCTTCGTCTTGTTGCTTTTCTATTGGATTAATAATATCCTTTAGTTATTGCAGACTGATCAGCCCTGAGAGCCAGCCCACAGTCTCCCAAACAGTGAAGGCTTAAACAAATGAGACACATGGCATGATTTTAGGGCTTTAGGAGGATTAAAAACCTTCTCACAACTTTTGAGAGTCTCTGGGTTCTGACAAAGAAATTCTCTGGGTGAGCTGTGTTTATTTGATTTTTCAAATAAAGGAGGGGGATACTAAAGAAAATGTGGGGATATAGCAGAAACTTGGGAAATATTTTTCTAAGTAGTAACTTATGCCAATCAGGAGAACGACTTTATCTTTAGGTTGATGTTTATTATAGGAGTGTGGAACCTGAAGCTGCAGTCTCCTTTAGTTAATTGGGGTTGGAGCCAAACATCCTCAGCCGTGGCTTTGTCTTATCCTTTGAGGAGTCAGCTTCACAAGTCAATATGGGCCTCAGCAGGGGACTGGAGACTCCTAGAGGTTCACTTACTATGAGTCCGTTGCTGCCTATCTCCAGACAAGGGCCTAAGCCTTGGGCAGGCTCACAGGTCAACATGAAAAGCCAATTGGTGAATATGAAATCCTGCTCAGAGCCACTTCATAGCAGTCTCCACGTCTCACCATTTGTTTGCTTGCTTGCTTGCTTGCTTTCTAGTAAACCCTCATTCATGCCCCAAAAGTCAGACTGGCCTTTTCCTTCTATCCCCTTGAGTTCTCAGGTTTTGACCCTGTGACTTCGGCTGAATGTAGCTGGCCCAGGGCTGGTCAGCAAACTGTTGTGCACCCATTGAAAGTGGATGACCTCGCAGGTGACAGAGCAGTTACACAGAACCACCTTTTGACAGCTGAATCTAATATTAGAAATATAGGGTTTGGATGCTGTATGTCTTTATTTCATATTATGGCAATGCCTCTTCATTGTCCTTCCCAAAAGTACTGGTCCACCATGGATTGAAGTGTACCAAAGGTGGGGGTGTGGGCCTCTACCAGGACACTGCAGCAGCACCCACCAGGCCTTTCTTTCTCTGCAGCTTCTCCCTCCCCCCACTCTCCTGAGCACTGCAAATGCTGCACTGCGTCTCACACATGATGACCTTGCAGGCAAAACAATTCGTACCTGATCTTTCCTTAGAATGAGCTAAATGAAGCTAAAGAAAGCAAAGCAATATGACTGTGTGGGTTTCCTACTGTCTGTGACATAGTACCACACATGCAGTGGCTTAAAGCTATGTAAGTTTATGACCATATAGTTTTGGTGGTCAGAGACCTACATGGGTTCTCTGCTAAATCCAATGAGTCAGCAAGGCCAGTACCCTCAGAAACACTAAGGAAGAAGGCATCTTTTCACCTTTTTCAGCTTCCCTTGGCTCAGAGACCCTTTTACCAGCATCAAACAGCCCAGCATCTCTGAATCTGTCCCATCTCTTTCTTTGTTCTGTCCCATCTCTGTCTGTCTCTGTCCATCTGTCTGTCTCT
>NW_004524604.1:20674844-20688858 GCF_000260255.1 Octodon degus | reverse complement strand
TCCCATCTCTGTCTGTCTCTGTCCATCTGTCTGTCTCTCTCTCTCTCTCTCTCTCTCTCTCTCTCTCTCTCTCTCTCACACACACACACACACACACACACACACACACCCCTCTGTTTCTATCATCACCTCACTTAGCTAATTCTACCTCCCTCTTAGAAAGCCCTTTGGGATTACTTTGAGTCTACCTGGGCATTCCAGTATAATCATCTCAAGATTTTTAACTTAATCACAACTGCAGAGTCCTAAGAGAGCATATTCAAAGGTTACAAGGATTAGGACATGAACTCCATCTATTGAAGGCCATTCTGTGCACCATCATGGCCAAGATTACCTGGGTACAAGGGCAGATATTTCCAGCATTCACACTTAGGTCTTGGTCTCACAGCAGTTGATTTTGTTTTGTTTTCTAAACTACACTCTACTACAATCTTATTTGGCAAAATGCTTTGTTAGAAAACAGCAACACCTGGTGTGGGTGGAAAGAGGATTCATGTGATTGTTCTTCCCTCAGCTGAGGAGATGTTAAAGGCCTTGCTAGTAGGAATCCCCAACAGCAGCTGTGGGTAGACCTGTGATAAGTCACACACATATATCCCAGGAAAGGCAGGGATTTCTCCAAGGACAGTGCTGCTTAACAGTGTTGTCTTTTGATTCCAAAGCAGGTAGTCAATAGATATTCAGTGTTTATTAGCAAGAATAATAACTTAAACAGTTTCTCCAGAAAGATACTACAGTAACCCAACATTAGCAGCCACTACAAGCCTTGATCAGTTTTGCATGCTAAACTTATACAAATAAAACACAATATGCCTCAAGAGCTCACTCTGTGATGTCTTAGTTGATGGAAATGCTGGCATCATGCACGATGTGGGGGTGATTTCATCACAGCTTCCCTCACTCTTGCCATTCTAGTTTGTCCCACCTTGTACCCATTACCCTCAGCTCCTCTTGGTAGCTCTTCATCCTCCCGGGAAGCACACTGGGTGCAAAAAGCAAATCTTCCTCTGGAAAGAGCACAAACCTGTTGTTTCCCTGCAATGGCTATGGGGCTGTGACTCCCTCCTAGTTCTAACAAGGGGACCCAGAGGGTGTAGGGGCCTCAGTGGAAGCCACTGTGCAATACTTTCAGACCATGGATGTGGCACAAGGACCTAAAGGCCATGCCCAAAACAGGGTCCTCCACCCCAAGAAAGCCAGGCAAGCAGAGGACAAAGAGGGAGCTATCCAGGCAGCCTGGGAAGATCCTACAGAACCCAGTTCCCAGACATATAATCCAAGAACACTGACTGGGGTCCAGGAAGCAACCTTAGTGGCTCCTCCTGTGCCCCATGTGAGCACTCCTCACTCCTCTCTTTGCATGTCATGCTTGTATCCATGCCTTTCCTCATGGGAAGGGCTACTATTTGCAGGTGTTCAGATTATCCACTGAACAGCAGCACTGTATTGAGAATCCCCAAATCAGCTCCATGTCCTCACTTCCCAGAGAGCACTCTGCCCAGGCCATGTGTCCCAGGCCTCCAATCCATATGTGTACAGCGAAAGCAGTGGCGAGCCACTTGTGATGGAACCTTGCCATGGACATGGGACACTCCATAGAAAAGGCCGAGGCACTGCCTGGCACACCCTGTGCTGCTGGGCCCTCCCTAACAACCCTCTTGCCTGCCCACTGCTCTCCCAGCACTTTGCTGCTTCTTTTAAATTTGTATTGGTATAGATTTGTCATGCATAGTGATTCCATTCAGCTTGCGTGTGGATACAGATACATTTTGAATCCTGATTTTATTCACCCTGCCTTTCTCCTTTCTTCCTCAGGGCCCCTTACTATTTCTACAAAGTCCATCTCCCCATTTCTTAACATGCCTCTTTTATTTTACTCTTCAAATTATGTACATGTTTTTCCTGTTATGTTAGAGGAAACCATGTAATAGTCAACCTTTTTGTTGTTATTGTTAATGTATTTAGTATAGGGTCTCACTACGCAGCTTAGACTCATAGTGATCCTCCTGTTTTCTGCTGGGATTACAGGTGTGTGCTTGTCTTGGTGGCCAGCTCAGTGCATGCAGGGATGGGGCTGGTGTAGCATATGGTCTCAAGTATCAAACCAATAGTTAATGTTTTGTGGCTAACTTATTTCTCTTAGTATTGTGGTCTCAAAATGTATCCATTTTCCTACAAATAATAAAATGCATCCTTATATGACTCAGTAGTACTCCGTCAAATATATATTTTTTCATCAAATATATATATATATTTTTTTTTCTTCATCTGTTGAGGGGTGCAAAGGCACTTGTGTGATTTAGCTATTACTAGTCATGCTGCTATAAACATGGGCATGCATGCATCACTGTGGTATGATGACTTCCTCTTTCTAGAAGGTAACCAGGAAAGGCATAGCTGGGTCACATGGAATAGTCATGTTATGGCTCATACCTAGATGGTAGATATCATCTTAAAGCCTCATGTGACCATAGCTGAGAACTTTAGAAGGTAACTGGCCTACAGATGTATGACCATTAACCTGCTGTTCATAGGTAGGTCCTGGCCACAGGAGGTAGGTCATGACCCAAAGGCTCTACATCCCATCCCAGCTCATGCCTCGACTCGGCTTCCTGGACACGATAAGAGCAGCTTTCCTTCACCGGGCCCCTCTTGCCAGTGTTTTCTTTGAAGTCCATCAACAACCATATACTGAAAACCTGTATCAACATAAACCTTTCTTCTTTAAATTGCAAGTGTCCCACATGGAGTCTCAGCAATCAGAAAGTGAAGAAGACATTCTTTGACTTTTGTTCTTTCAAGCAATCACTCATTTCCAAGGCCGTTGTGCCAGTTTACATGCCCAACTATAATGCTGAAGGGCTCCTCTCCTCTCTCAATCTTACCAGCACTTAGTGGCTTCTGAGTCCTCTATATGCCCATTCTTACTGCAGCAAGGTGAATTCAAGGGTCTGTTTATTTGCATTTATATAATGACCAAAATGTTGAACTTTTTCTTTTATTATTTTTGCTTTGCTAAGGACAGAACCTAGCGCCTCATGCATGATAGGCAAGCACTCTACCACTGAGCTACACCTCCAGCCTTATGCTGAACATGTTCTCATGTGTTCATTGGCCATTTGTATTTCTTTTTATGAAAAGGGTCTATTCACATTGTGCCCATTTTTTATTAGGTCTTTTATTTGAGGTCTAATTTTTTGAATTTTATATGTTCTAGATATTAGTCTTCTGTTGGAAGAGTGTCTGACAAAAATTTTCCCCATTCTATTGATTGTCTCTTTACTTTGTTGGTTGTTTCCTTTGCTGTACAGAAGATTTTAGTTTGATATAATCCCTTTTTTATTCTTAGTGTTATTTCTTGTACAACTGGAGTTTTTTCTGTTCAGGAAGTCCCAACCTATGCCTATGTCTTTAACATTTTTACCAATCTTTTCTTCCAACAGATTCAAAGTTTCTGTTTTTTATGTAGGTATTTGTTCTATTTTCATTTTAGTGCAGAGTGAGAAATGTAGGTCTAGATTCATTCTACTGCACCTGGATAGTAATTTTTCCCAGCACCATTTGTTTAAAAGGCTGCCTTTTCTTGAGCATATATTATTGGCCCCTTTGTCAAAAGTCAGATGTCTGAAGGTGCTTGAGTTTTTTGTTTTTTTGTTTTTTTGCATCTTCTATTCTATTTTACTGCTTAATATGTCTGCACTTGTGCTAGTATTATGCTCTTTTAATTGCTGTGGTTCTGCAGTATAATTTGAAGTATAACGTCATGATGCCTCCTGTCTTGCTCTTGTTGCCAGGCATGCGACACTCTACTTCTGATGCTGGACTGACTCCATCACCTAAGCCATGGGTGAGAGTCAGCCAGGGAGCTGAGTGTGCACTTCTGCATCAGGGTGTGTGCTCACAACACCCCCCGGGTCTGAGATATGGTTGCTGACTGTCATCATTCAATAGAAGCAGTGGGAACTTATGTTGGGGGGTGGGCAAGGAAGAACATTTTTTAAATATTTTTCACTGATTATTAACATCATTAAAAATGATGTGGTAGAGTGATGTAGAGTGAATTTTAGAAAAATATTTCTGAAATGAATACATAATGCAAGATTAATAATAGATTGTACACTGTAAAAAAGTTATTTACAAGCTTAAATGAATATAACAATAAAAACTGTGTAAAATAAACATGAAGAAGAGTTTACAGACAAGTCATATAATAGTTCACTCTGTGCCAAAATCAAGAAACTTACATTCAGATAATCAGAATTCTCAAAGTAGAAGGAGTTATGCAATAAATATTTAAAGATTTAAAATTTCTGAATTTAGCTAAATTATAGCACCACATTTCCAAGAAAACTTAACCTTTTTCACAAGAAATATGAATAAAATCATATCAAGATACACAAAAATGAAATTGTCCCAAACTAATTGTAAAGAAAAAAATCATTAAAGCACACACATAGAAAAAAATATTAGCTATGGAAGAACAAAATCAAATAGCTTCTTATTCCACATTAGAAAAAAATAAAAGAAATACTAAGTGATAAAAGAAATAAAACAAGAAAAAATAAAATAATAAATAAGTCTAGTGTAAGAAACTAGACTTATTTATTCAAAAGACTGAAAAAAGGAGGATCTGTCCTCATTGAATTTTATACTTAGCAAACATACCTTTGAAAACCAAAAGTAAAATATATTCCAGTTATACAAACTTAAAATATTCTAATATCTCCAAACATAGCATATAGAAAATAACAAAGACCATAATCCAGAAGGCAAGTGAAATTGCTTTATGGTCCTGGATAAAGAATAAAGAGCTCTCATAAAAGGCTCAAGTCAACAACTTCAGTCATGCAGATAACCCACTACTATTATAGATTACTGGACTATATTGAATTACTCTGCTGAATTCATGCACCTACAATGTATGAATGGCAATGGAATACATATCTCTGATAAAAGTAAACGAAAAAGGGGATCTAAATGACCATTTTATAGTGAGATATATATATATATAGATAGATAGATACATAGATAGATATAGATATAGATATAGATATAGATATAGATATAGATATAGATATAGATATACACACACACACATAATAGCATAAATATACAGCTACTTTCTCTTATTCAATGAGAAGAAAGTTTTGGGCTAATAGTGTTTAGACAAGATATCATGTCTGCATCTTGTACTAAGAATAACTACTACAAAGACAACAATCTGCAAAGTATTAATTATTGTAATGGTACTACTAATCTGTTTTGAAACTATCTCATTGCTACTTTTTTCTCAATAAAATTATTAAAATATTAAAAAAGGAATACAGACTTTCAAAATGTTAGTTATGTAGGACTATGTAAAATATAATTACATTAGACAAACCCATTTAAAAGGTCATTGAAGATTTCCACAAAACAGTATCTTATGTCAGGTTATATACATATTTTTTCAAGTGTGTGTGTGTGTGTGTGTGTGTGTGTAAAAGAGAAAGAAGAACTAATATAAAGTAAATGGAAATACACTTTTTAAAGTTTCTAATACTAGGAGAAAATATCATACCATGTCTTATAAGTATATTGTAAGTCAAAGAAACAGTACAAATCATAAAACAAAAATCAAAATTAAACATTCAGAAAATTAATTAAATATTAATTAATTCAAAATTAAATATTTTTAAATAATATTCAAAAATTAAAATTAAATTGTGAGTCCAACTAAAGATGGCAGAATATAGTTTATTATATGTATGATTCTGTGATCAATTCACAGTACTCACACAGTATTTGATTAGGTAATATAGACAAAAATGTCAACTAAGAAAGAGTTTTCATGACAGTAAAGAATTATTAAGAATAAAACAACAAAAATATTGGAATGGCAAATATATGACTAGCAGTTCTAACAGTTTGGGGATAGGATATTGCACAAAGTTCTAGTATGTGGTGAACGTGGACAGTGTCCATGATGCTTACTGGTGGAAAGGTGTCACTTGTGGGACTGAGATACTGCTATTTCCTTGATATTCACCCTGTAGACTCGGTGTAGAATCATGACCCATAAGGTGCAGAAGTCCATTTGTAGAGTATGCTGATGGAACTATTTTGCTGCTGTATATGAAAGAATAATTGAAAGACTGCTGTTATATACCTCTTTTTCTCCTGTGTTTAACTATTGTCCTATTTGGTGGGTTCTTTCAATTCTCATTCATGGAGTTGTGGTCATATTGATCCCTCTCAAGAATATCTTTCAGTAGTCTGTGTACGGTTGGCTTTGATGTCATGAAATTCTTTAGTCGTTTTTTGTTATGGAAGTATTTCACTTCTGCATTAAATTTAAAAGAGAGCTTTGCAGGGTATAACAGTCTGGGTTGCAATTCGTTTACTTGTAAGACTTGAAGCACTTTGATCCATGCTCTTCTTGCCTTGATGGTTTGTGAAGAGAAATTTGCTGTTGTTCTGATGGGTTTTCCTTTGAATGTGATCTGTTTCTTTTCTCTGGCATCTTTCAGTATACTGTTTCTGTGCTGAATTTCTGGGATCTTGATTATAATATGTCTGGATGTATTTTTAATTGGGTTGATGCTATTTGGAGTTCTATATGCCTTGGTTACCAGAATGTCAGATTGTTTCCCTATATTTGGGAAGTTTTCTGCTATTACTTCTGTCCATATTGTTTTTATATCATTTGTATTAAATCCTTTCTCATTGATGCCTATTAGTCTTATACTGTTATCTTTGCATCATCATGCAGATGTTAAATTATTTTTCCTGCATCCTAGTTGTTTTTAAGAGATCTTGTCTTACCTTTTCACTAGATACAATGGTGTCTTCAAGGTCTGAAAGTCTATTTTCACTTTTATTCAAACAGTTTTGCCAGCTGTGATTGAGGTTTTAATTTTTTATATACTACTTTGAATCTGCTTCATGCATTCTATTTCTTTCCTATATTTCTCATTCAAGGATTCCACCATTTTTCTATTCTCCTCTATTTTTTATCAGTGTCTTCTTTAGAAGCACCTAGTACTTCCTTCAGTACAGTTGTCCTTTCTTTTTTTTCTTCAGAAATTATTTCTGATCTGATTTCCTCTATACCTTTCTGCAGTTGTTTATTTACTTCAGACGCTATTATTTCAGAGCTCAGGTGTGTGATTTCCTATTTCTTCTATGCTAGTGTTTCCTGCATTTCTTCTGGGTGGGCTCGGAGTGTGAAAATGCATTTTGTTCTTTTTCTGTTATTTTATATAGCACTGTTTTCTGACATTTGGTGTAGAGCTTTGGTAGAGTTATTACCTTAGCCTCAGGTCTGGATCTACCAAGTTCAAACTCATCCAGATGAGTGTAGCTTGGGTCTGGCTGCTGTGCTACACTTCTTTCTGCTGCAGCCCTTGGAAGTGAACCCGCTGTCCACTCTGGCAAGACATTCTGCTCCTGGATCAGCTGGGTGGGTCTTGCCTCTAGCTTCTCTGCAGAGATTTCTGCCACAGGGTTCCACACCGGGCCTGTCTGATGGAGGAAGTGTCACTCACACACCAGGCTGGGTGTTGGCTGGGATGAGGATCCAGCAGACTGACAGGGGGTCCCACTCACACCCTGGGCCTGGGTGCTAGCAGGAATGAGGATCCAGAGGGCCCCTGGCTGCACCACTCACACACCGGGCCTGTGCACTGGCTGGAGTAGAACATTTTTTAAAAAACTTTTTCAGAAACATACTTCATACTGCAGTTTAATTTCAGTTTTTGTCCTCCCTGATGTAACTGTGAGTTCTTTTCCCCAGTGTGACTTTGTGCCTCCAACAACCAGCAGGTAATTTCTCTCATTTCTCTGCAGTTCTTAGCCTGATTGATAGATAGAAGGAAGGCAAAAGGGAATATTGAAAGAAAGATGAAGGAAGAAAAGTGAGACGATGGAAAAATAATACTGTGTTTAGATGGATGAATGGATGGATGGATGGATGGATGGCATGATGAAGTGATAGATTTCTTACATTAGTTAGACGCACAGACCCATCCTGCTCTCCCCCTGAAACCTCTACTTTGACCAATTCTGACCACTTTAATCACCATCTGCTTCTCTCCCATCTCTCTCACACACATTATGAGCCACTAAATCTTTCTGAACTGAGCCACTGCTGGAGCCCAGGCACTGCCCTTCCACAGCTGCATGGGGGCCTTTGAACATCTCCCCCTCCTTTCTTGGGAGCTGGACCCCAGCTACAGGTACTCCCATGCCCTACTGTGCATGGCAATGTGCTGCACCTCTCTTGATTCTTCCTTACCTCTCTCCCTGAGCAGTAGGGTACCCACAAGGATTTTGATGCCATTACCTCCCTTCTAGAAAACAGTGCTCTCTTATCTATCCAGCCCAGTTGCACAAATCTACTTATAGATTCAGCTTCTTATTCTTTCAACAAGTTTCATCCTCTGCTTATTTTTAATGCCTACTGCTATGAGGTGGTTTTCATTCTGTTTTGTTTTGAGAATGGCTTACTCTGAGAAATACTGAACATTCCCAAGACTCTAAGATTTTTGACTCTGTCATGGATGAGGGAGTTCCCAATGGGAACATAACACTGTTAAGGTAAAAATGGTGCTTTTTGAGCATCTATTCTGTGCCAGGCACTGCTCTGCGCCCCAAGGTAAGGGGTGGGCAAGGGAGATCCCTGTTCTCATGGAACTTGCAGTCCACTAGAAGGATAATGATAATGAATCAATCAATGGTTTGTGACCCACAAAACCAAGACAAGGGCCAGGAAAGGCCCAAAGTGCTCCACATGTGTTAAGAATAGGAGTCAAGCCTCTTGAGCCACACCATTTTCATTCTTTGTCACAGCCCAGGCCAAGCCCAATCAACTTTAAAGTAATTTGCCTCAGGGAGCTGTCCCAGGCTTCCCCAGCAGCCTTAAAGCCAACAGATCATTTGAAAGTTTTTAATAACATAAAAATGCAATTCTTTATAGCAGGCAATCAGCTATCTTAAAATAATTACCCATAACTAAAAAGAAACCAAAGTAAAAACAAATGAAATCTGATTAATGGGTGGTAAAAACCCAATATTCTTTAACTAATTCCTTAAAGTAAATTTCAATAGCATAATCTCTGCATGAAGACATTTCTTTAGGAGCTTAAGATAAATAGGCTATTTTTTCCCAAAGACCCTCACAACAAAATTACATAGCATTTGGGGAGGTTCTGGTTATTTTTCCTAAGTAGAGAATTTTGTGCTTCTATTTTCCCTCAAGGCCATCACAGATAGAGAATAAAATTTCATTTTCCTCTTACAATTATGTGGCTGCATTATTTCTGTAATAGGCTTAGGAAGAACAAGCTCCCCAAATGCAATTCTCCAACTGAAGTTTACAGGGTTGAAATTGAGAGACAAATCCTCTTTGTACTTTTCTGGACTTTTTGAAAAGGTCAGTGTTAATGGCAATTCAGAAAACTCAATTTCTCTGCAGGTACCAAGGTTCTGAAGACACACTGGGGGGAAATTTGGAGCAGGGGCTAACCTGGTACACAAGTAATATAGAAATCTGGAAAGGCAAGATTACCACCCCAGCCCTGGCCCCCATTGGCCATATACATTGAGATCAAAATAGCACAATACACAAGAACTGGGACCAGGAAGATGGAAGAATTTAAAAGAAATCTTGCCCAGCTAACACAAACAGGAGGAACACAGGCACTCAGAGGACCCTTCTAAAGTGAGAAGAATGAATGGTGTCAGGCAGAGGAAAGAAAATACACAAACATAAGGAACAGAAAATTGGACTCATCTATACCAAGATGCCCTGCACATGAAAAAGACATTTTCCTATGAGACTCAAAGAAAGAGGCAAAGCTGGGAGGGAGTGCAGGCAGTTTGGGAAGTTGGGAAGTGAATCTCCTGAGCTCAAAGCAAGGCTCCAATGGTGAAGAAAGTGGAAGCTCAAAGAACTTCTTATTGTTTTGTTTGGTATTCTGTGGTTATTTTTGTATTTGGGTGGATTTTTTTTCTTTTTCTTTCTCTCTTTCTCTGGTCTCCTTTTTTTCTTTTCTTCTTTTCATTTTTGTTTTCTTTGTCTTTCTTGTTTTCTTCCAATGTTTAGGTGTCTTACCTTTCCTTTTCATTCTCTTCTATAGATTCTCTGTCTTTCCTCAACTGTGTTAATTTAAATTTCCAAGCTAGTAAACATTGTCTGTGACCTTTCTGAATACTCCTTCATGTTCTATTTCATTCTTTCCTTCCTGTCCTCTAGTTTCCCAAAGCTCAAGTGATCTTCCTTTGATCTCCAGCCTTGACTCTACTGTATTTGACCTCATTCATCACTTCAGTCTATCCCTTACTCATCTTAGCTCCCTGCACCCTCACAGAAGGGTAAAATCACCCCACTAAGGGGAAAAAATCACTGCATAAAGTGTAAAGTATATGTTTGATTTTGTTATATAATTTTAGAGTTGGCTCCTGTGGTCAAATGTAACAGGTTAATGGTTACCATAAGTTAACATGTAGTTGAGCTGTATTTCAAACTATTGTTATTACTAACTGAAAACAAAGATCTGTGTTTTCCATCCTATGAGAGGATGCTAAAAATAGTAAAAGACAGTAAAAAAAAAAAATCAATACAACAGCTACAAGATGTAGCAAAGAAGAATTATGTAAGATCAACTGGAGTCAACAAGAAAGTCAGAGATAGTAAAAGTACCATAAAACACACACACACACACACACACACACACACACACACACACACACACAATGAAAGCATTAATGTAAATGGCCTCAATTGGCCAATGAAGCAAATAGCCTGGCAGAGTAGATCAAGAGACAAGATCCAAGCTTCCGGCTACCCTGAGCCAGCGTGACCTACTGGTCCCAGCCTAGGTGCAGCGTGGGTGAAACCCTCTTTCACCCCCTTGGGATGCCCCCCACCACTCCGCAGCACTTCCCCCACCCTGCCTGCACAGTAGGAATTTCTGTCAAATTCCCTGAACACCCAGAACCAATTGTAGCCCAGGCCTGGTGAGTGTGGGAGAGCTTCTAGCTACCCTGTGCTGGTGGGACCTACTGGTCCCAGCCTAGGTGCAGTGTGGGTGAGACCCTCTTTAACTCCCTTGGGACACCCCCCACCACTCTGTAGTACCCTCCCTCACCCTGCCCACCGAGTAGGAATTTCTGTCGCATTCTGGGAACCCCCAGATCCAGTCCTAGCCAAGGCCCAGTGAGTGTGTGGGAGAGCTGCCTCTTCCCACTAATCCAACTTGTACCCTCCAGACTCAGCTCAGGCCTGGCATACAGGCCTGGGGTAAAAACCCTGCAGATGCAATCCCTGCAGAGAGTGTAGGGGACAGAACACCCAAGTAGTCCAAGAGCAGAACATCTTGCCAGAGGGGCACAACAGGTTCACCCTCAAGGGCAGCAGCAGGAAGGAGATGAGCACGGCAGCCAGACACAAGCCAGGCACAACTGGATAAATCCAAACTTTATAGATCTGCACCTGAACTTCAGTAGGTGCTAAGGTTATAACTGCAACAAAGATCTACAACAAAGGTCAGAAGACAGTGCTACACAAAAGGACAATGAGAAGGAGAAAAATGCAATCTCAGAACCCAAGCTCACTCATAACAAGTGCAGAGGACAATAACACAGAACAAATAGGGAATCACACAGCTGAAATCAATGAATCAATGGCTTCTGAAATAAAGAAACAGCTGCAGAAAGGTATAGAGGAACTCAGATTGGAAATGAAAAAAGAAATCCTTGAATTAATAACATCTGCAGAAAAGAATCAAATGCAGAAACATACAGAGGAAACCCAATGCCCACCCAGAACAAGTGCAGAGGAAACTAGCTCAGCTCAAATGTATGAATTAATAGTGTCAATAGTAAATAAGCAACAGCAGAAAATTATAGAGGAATTCTTTTCTACTAGCTCACCTCAAATGTACAAATTAATAGTGCCAACAGTAAATAAGCAACAGCAGAAAGTTATAGAGGAACTCAGAGTAGAACATTCTGAAATAAGTAAAGAATTCTCAGAACTCATACCATCTGAAATAAAGAATCAATTACAGAACATAGGGAGGAAACTCAATCTGAAAAAAACACTGCAGTAAAAGAATGAATAACTGCTTCTAAAGAAGACATTAATAAAAAAATAGAGGAAATTAGAAAATGATGGATTTCTTGAATGAATATATACTTATATCCCAAATATACTTGCTAAACAGCATGTACCAATCCACGCATATGAGAATACCATCAAGAAATATGTATATTGTTTATGATTAAAAAATGAAACAAGATCCAACAGCATGCTGTATACAAGAAACACATTTAACTCAAGAAAAAGTAACTCATACACTGAAAATTAAAGGATGGAAAACAATCTCCCATGCAACAGGAATCCAGAAAAAGGTAGGGATGGCTATTCTGTTTGCAGATGATGTGAACTTCAAACCAAGAATGATCAAATGAGATAAAGAAGGTGACTACATGCTTGTTCGGGGAAACTTCAAGAGGAAGAGATCACAATCCTAAATATATATATATGCACCAAATACAGAAGCACCCAACTATACCAGACTATTATTAATAGACATGAAAAAATCAAATTAGCAATAATAATGCAATTGTAACAAGAGACCTCAATACCCCATTGTCAAAAAGGGCTAGATCAACTAGACAAAACAAAATCAGCAAAGAAGTATCAGAACTCAGGCGCA
This sequence comes from Octodon degus, assembly GCF_000260255.1. Taxonomy (NCBI): domain Eukaryota; kingdom Metazoa; phylum Chordata; class Mammalia; order Rodentia; family Octodontidae; genus Octodon; species Octodon degus. The sequence continues at coordinate 20,676,157 of NW_004524604.1, read as the reverse complement.
GGCCTGGCATGTGAGTGAGACAACCCAGGGCCCACCAGACCCTCATTCAACCCAGAGAGCAGGCCCAGCGTGTGAGTGAGATGACCTGGGGCCTGCCAGATCCTCACTCAACACAGAGCGCAGGCCCAACGTGTGAGTGAGACAACCTGGGTCCCACTGAATCCTCATTCGACCTATAGCCCAGGCCCGGCTTGTGAATGAGACAACCTGGGGCCCTCCAGATCCTCATTCAACCCAGAGTGTAGGCCTGGCATGTGAGTGAGATGACCTGGGGCCCACTGGATCCTCATTCAACCGAGAGCCCAGGCCCAGCGTGGAACCTGCAGCAGAACTCCCTGCAAACAGGCTAGAGGCAAGACCCGCACATCTGATTGAGAAATACAACATCTTTCCAGAGTGGCACAGAGGGTTCAACTCCAAAGGCTGCAACAGGAAAAAGTGGAGTACAGCAACCAGATCCAAGCCACACCCAGATGGACAAGTTTCAACTTGGTAGATCTGGAGCTGATGCTAAGGTAATAATTGTATCTAAGCTCTACACCAAAGCTCAGAAGACAGTGCTGTAGAAAATGACAAAGAAAAGGAACACAATACAGTTTCAAGCCCGGAGCACACCCAGAACAAATGCAGAAGACAGTAGCATAGAAGAAATTGGAAATCACACACTTGAAATCTCTGAAATAATAGTGTGTGAAGTAAACAACTGAAGAAAGGTATAGAAGAAATCAGATCAGAAATAATTTCTCAAGTTAAAAGAGAAATGACAACTATAATGAAAGAAGCACTAAGTGCTCCTAAAAAAGACACTGATTAAAAAAAATAGAGCAGAATATAAAAATGATGGAATCCTTGAATACGCAATATAGGAAAGAAATAGAATGCATGAAGCAGATCCAAAGTGATGTACAGGAATTTAAAACCTTAATTACAAGCTATCAAAACTGTTTGAATGAAAGTGAGATTAGACTTTCACACCTTAAAGACACCACTGCACCTACTGAAAAAGTAAGAAAAGATCTCTAAAAAACAACTAGGATGCAGAAAAAATAATTCAATACCTGCAAGATGATGCAAAGATGAACAACGTGAGACTAATAGGCATCAATGAGAAGGACTCAATACAAATGACATAAAAAGAATATGGATGGAAGTAATAGCAGAAAGCTTCCCAAATATGGTGAAACTATCTGACATTCAGTTAACTGAAGCATATAGAACTCCAAATAACATCAACCCAATTAAAAATACACCCATGGTCCGGTGAGTGTGTGGAGAGCTTCCTGCTACACTGTGCCGGAGGGACCAGTCCCAGC